>NC_136979.1:48336455-48776455 GCF_032717465.1 Coenobita brevimanus | reverse complement strand
AAGAAACCACCAAGCAAGTTCCTAAAGATCTTCATCCTTTTGCAGCTTAGTTCACGTGGTTAAATGATTGAATAGGGCAATACTTCGGTTCCACACTCCTTTCTATACCACTTCTTCGTGACTAGCAATATACTCTAACTTCAAGACATTCAGGGGATCAATAGCCTTATCTACATTAAAAAAAAATCGCCTAGAAATGGAAATGAATAAATGAAAAGCGAAGGAGGTCAAGAACACGTTTGTCAATAAAGCCAGTTTTATTTTCTGCAGGCCACGTCTTCTCAGGCCATCTGCTCTGCCTACCCTACCTCACACCCCACCTACCTGCCAGCCTCTCTACCTGTGCCTGTCTATGTTGCCTGACTATCGTACTCCTCTATCCGCCTATCTCTCCTCCTTGCTCTCCCTGCCTGTCTATGAGCCTGTCCCCTGTCTTTCCTTATTCTCTTGCCTGTCTACTCTGCCTGTCCATACACTGCCAGCTTCCCTGTCCCCCCTGCAAATGTCCCTGTCTGCTCCCTTCTCCTCCCACCCTACTTCTCTCCCTCCCCTCTCCCTTCTCCCTCCCTACGTCCCTCCCTGCCGGTCTATCATGCTCATCCTGTTTCCCTTGCCTACCATGACGGTCTATCTTGTCCCCCCTGCCCGTCTTTCTTGCCTGTTTAATTTGTCTGTCGTACATGAGTTAGGACAGTAAAACAGATATACGGCACAGACTTTCAAACGGTAGACAGTGATTTTAGACACTGGTGTGGTGCAGATTTGGTTGTCACGGGGTGGTTAGGAGGAGTATAAGATAAATACAAGGCACAATATATGAACTGTGCAATGCTCTGAAGAAGAAGACAGTGATAGCAAACAGTGGTATGGTGTAGGTTTGGTTATCGGATTCCTGTAAGCGTCCATGCCGGCTTCTCAATGGCAAATAGTTGGATCAAACCCACTTCAAAGCGTTCCCCAAACACAGGTCCAGTGCCACACCGAACAAGCCACCGAGTTCCCTACCTGTTTGCCTGTTTTCCTTGCCTCCCTTCCCCTGCATTTCTCCCTGCCTGCTCCCCTACCAGACTCCCTTCATTAAATTCTCCCTGCCTGCCCTGTTTCCACCAGCAAGTCACCGTCCTCCGTTTTCCTGCCTTTCTCCCTGCTGTCGACCCTGTATTCCTGCCCTTCTCCTTTCTTCCCGTATCACATGCATTTCACTCTGCCCCCTGTTTCCCCTGTCAGTTTCCCTGCGTCCTCTGCCTCTTTCCCTGCTTTCCCAGGACTTCTCCCTTCTTTCTGTCTGTTTGTCCTGCCTGGCTGTATCTTCTGCCTCCTCCATCCCCCTGCTGGCCTTCCTACTTCCCTTACCCTTTCCCTGCCTCACGTATCTGTTCCCCTTGCCTGATTCCTCTGCATTTTTCCCCTGCCCGCCCTGGCGTGGTTGCCCCCCCTCTGACACACCGCCACAACGACACTTCGATCCACCACCCGCCCACCCCCTTTCCTCTTCCCCCGCCCCCCTCCAACTCCACCGCCTACCCCCGGACTACTGTCTTTGTCCCCTCACCACCACCACCACACCCACCCACCCCCCTCCTTTCACATCACCATCACCTCGACCAATAACCCCCTCCTCACCCCCATAATATCCACCCCCGCGTCCCACCACCTCATCTTCCCCCTCTCCTCCTCCCCACCACCACAGCACCCCTCACCACTCTTCCCTTGTCCCTTCCCGCTACCACCATATTACCTAACCTTTCCTCTCCCCTCCACACTCTTCTCTCCCTCGTCCATTCATTCTGTCTTACTATCTTTCAATCTTGTACCCAGTAGGAAGAAAAACAAAAGGTTGGAGAAGGAGAAGAAAATGAAATACTGTGTTTGGGTACAGGTGTATGGAGGTTAATTACAGTGTTAGGGTACAGGTGTAAGGTGGAGGTTAATTACTGTATTTTCCAGTTAAGGTAATTACCGTACCGATATCTAGTTAATTAGTTTGTTTCTACTGGAATCCGAACAGCCACACACAAATTCCTACTCGTATCAAGCACCAGGTCTTGACAATCTATCTATAGCATCATTTCATCCTCCAACACGCCCTTCTACTCTTCCACCACCTCGCCTACCGCTCCCTCCACTGTCAGCCTAACCCCAACCACCTCTATTACCACCCCCTCCACAGTCACCCCTACCCCCCACCACCTCGCCCTCTCCACAGTCACCCCTACCCCCCACCACCTCGCCCTCTCCACAGTCACCCCTACCCCCCACCACCTCGTCTACCGCACCCTCCACAGTCATCCCTACCCCCCACCACCTCTATTACCACAGCCACCCCTACCCCCCACCACCTCGACTACCGCCCTCTCCAGCCTCTCCCCGCACCAAGCCAAAGTCCTCTGGAACAAACCGGTTATCACTTACTGTACATCCTGGTTATCAGGTCCCTTTACTGAATCCTTACCCCTCTGACATCATATTCAATCCAACCTGTTTGTTCAGAACGCATTCTAAGTTCAAGTCTTTGTAAAATCCGGTTTCACTTTCGTAGGTATTGTGTGTGTGTGTGTGTGTGTGTGTGTGTGTGTGTGTGTGTGTGTGTGTGTGTGTGTGTGTGTGTGTGTGTGTGTGTTTCATTGTGGCCCCGACTCTGTACAGGCTAGCCACTTCACTACGATAACAAGATATCCTACTTAACGTTGCTACGGTACCTCCTGTCCGGTTCATCCTCGGGAAAGACCTCTCGTGTTCCTGGGGTTGATGAATGCCATATTCACATCACCAAACTCGAAAAAATTCTCTCTACAGCTAATAATAATAATAATAATAATAATAATAATAAGTTTGGAGATAAAACAAGGAAATATACCGTAAAGTACCTTGCCGTATTGAAAAGCTCAGGATTCCCGTTTTCATCAATCAAACAGCGATACACCAACAGACAACAGTACTAATCCCCTCCAGGCCACACATGTCATCTGGCACTAAGAGACTAAAACTTTATCTTCAATCTTAACTTTGACTTGGCCTAAAATTTCCATCTCTCTCAAACACAGAGCCGTAAACGAGAAATCAACAGCAAAATCAATCCGTTCACTTGGCCTAAAACTGTCTTCTCCCTGTCTCGAATGTTCAGCTATAATCAAGAGATCAGCAGTAAAATATGATGCTAGTCACGAAGAAGTGCTATGGAAAGGATGCAAAGCCGTGGTATAGTTCTATCAGACTTAACTCCCATCCTGCCACATCACACCGCCCTACATCATACCACACCACACCACACCACACCACAAACCACACCACACCACATCTCCTTCCCCCAAAATATCTTGAACATAACCATTCAGGCCAAACCCCATATTTCCTCACCATCACACTACACTGACAGGGAAGGTAACACAAAATAAATTGTTTACGGCGTCTTTTCAGTGTTTCTTTTTTTTTTTAACTCCCAAAGAAAGGAAGTCAGGTATGAGAGGACAAAGAGGAGAAAAGGGATGGAAAGACAGAAGGAAGGAGGGAGGGAAGGACTGGGGGAAGGAAAGAATTTATGACAGAAGAAAGGAAGGAATATAAGAGAGGACATAGAGGAGAAAAGGGAAGGAAGGACAGGAGGGAGGGAGGGAGGATGAGAAGGAAGGGCAGAGGAAAGGAAGGAAGGAATTTATGACCAAAGAATAGATGGCAGGTATAGGCAGGTAGCGACAGGACAAGAGAAGAATAGGTAGAGGATTAAATGTACAGGCTAAAGGCTCATAAAAGCTGTTTGTCAGTGCCGCTCGCTACAATACACACACCATTACCTCTCTCTCTCTCTCTCTCTCTCTCTCTCTCTCTCACACACACACACACACACACACACACACACACACACACACACATACATGCTCGGTGGTTTTGTGAAAGATCCACATATACAGACTAAGCTTATCAAATTTTAAACACCCAAAACGCTCCCTGCCTCAGCCGGGGACTTGATCTCACGTTCTACAGGTCAACCAATCATTGCTCTAACCACCTGCCCTCGGCCACTGAAAACGCTTCCATAGAAATCCTGTTTTCCGAAAAGTGGATTAATAACCTGTGGGTGGGTTGAACTGACTAGTAACCAAGGAGACTCATTCCTACCTCATAATTAAAGCTATCTAATTTCACATAGCCTAACCATGACTACAGAGGTATTCAGGATGTGAGTTTATTTGACTAGTAACCAAGGAGATTCAGAGACGCAGAGTACACACATGGAGCACAATGGTAGTACATGTGAGTACAGTATTAATGAGGGTTAATGTACAGAGCAGCGCATTTAGTACGGTACTAACCAGTCTGCACCATGACACTACTCACCAAGGCTCTCTCTCTCTCTCTCTCTCTCTCTCTCTCTCTCTCTCTCAACCTCCAGCCCCCCTCCCCTCTCTCTCTCTCCATACAACCGGATCAAGGTCGGCAGTTTAAAAGGGAGGATGTCCTGAGGGAGGGAAGAGGGATTAGAGGGGAGGGAGGAAGGGAGGGAGGAAAAGGAAGGAGGAAAGAGGGAAGACAGAAAAGAAGGACAGAAAGAGGAGGAGGAAGGAAGAAAGGGGGAGGGAGGAAAGAGAGGGAATTAGGGAAGGGAGGGAGGAAAGGAAGAGGAAAGATGGAGCAGAGGAAAAAAGGGAGGGAAGGAGGAAAGACAGGGAGGAAAGAAGAGGCAGAGGAAAAAACGAGGGAAGGTGGAAAGAGAGGGAAGGCGGGAGAGTGGGAGGAATAAAAGGAGAGGGAACATGGAAGGGAAGAAGGGAGGGAGAGGGATTAGGCTAAAGGGTAGAGAAGAAGAAAGGAAGAAAGGAATGAAGGAAAGAAACAACACGAGAGAGAGAGAGAGAGAGAGAGAACAATAATAACAATAATAATAATAATAACAATAATACCGGTAATAACAATAACGATAATAATAATAATAATAATAATAATAATAATAATAACTGGAAGAAGATGAAAGAATGAAAAACTAGGCCACACTCAAAATCGTAACAAGATGGAAAAGAAGAAAAACAGCAACAGCAACAACAACAACAACAAGAAAAATGGAAAGAAAGACATCACTAGGTCAGTCAATATCGCACCATTGTACACCCAAGTCCTTAAAGCCAAGAAGTAAGACCGCTCACGTCACTCATGCTCAAGGTATGCAGGTAAGGCAGGTAGATAGACTGACAGTGAGAGAGTGAGGGGGGGTATGTGAGAAGGGTTACATTGTCGCTCTCTCTCTCTCTCTCTCACTCTCTCTCTCTCTCTCTCTCTCTCTCTCCAGTATATCCATCCATCTCCATTTGCTTATCTATACCTCCCTTTTACCACACTTACCACATCCTTATCAGTCTGTTCACCACCATCTCTTATCGCCCCATCACACCTCTCACTATAGGCCTCCTTATCTTTCCATACAACTCTCTCTCTCTCTCTCTCTCTCTCTCTCTCTCTCTCTCTCTCTCTCTCTCTCTCTCAATAATTCTCCCATACTCTAATCTTGCCACAAAAATTGTCATATCCCTCTTAATACCACTTCTAGAATATTAATCTTGCTATAAAATTTGTCATACACCTCTCAGTAGCCTATATCTTTCAGTACCTCTAATCAACCAGTCATACTCCTCTACCTCTCTTCTTATATTTCTGGCATACTTGTGCCTTCATGTATAAAGGCTCCTTTTCCACTCTACCGGGCGATTTCTCGTGTGTTATGGGGACGGCTCAGTCAGCGTTATCATTGCCTATCCTGCATAACTGTCTCTTAATCCCACTGCCATACCCACGCCCACACCAGCAGACTGAGCCGGAATTTCTAGTGATGCTGTATTTACTGCCTACCCTGTATTTCACGGCATCTCTTTGTCTCTCCTTTCAGATGACATTTCTATTTTGCCCTAACTTGCCATATCCCTCACTACATTTCACCATACATTACATCTCTGCACCTCTATCTTGCCATAAAACTGTTGCCATACACACTAGGTCTCTCCAGATACACCACATAACTTGCCATTGCACTCACGTCTCTCCATATACTTCAATGTACGTCTCTCCATATACTTCAATGTCTCTAGTTTGCCATAAAATTATTGCCACCATCAACAGACCTTTCTAAATACCTCTTACTTCTTGTCATTCAAATTCTCTTCTCAAGCACCTCTCACTATACGCTACATTTAATCCACTATCTTACCACAGCTCACATTAAACCGTATATTAAATTCCTACAGTAAGAAAGCTATTTCTTGTCATAACCTAAATTTTTCCTTTTTGTCAGGATTAACTGCCCATCAACCCTTCCAACAAATCTGGTTAAAATAACGTAAAAAAAAATAATAATAATAAATGGGTTACCGGTATGTCTGGAACGATTTTCACGGGAGGAACGGCCGGGACCTCTGACCTGTTCTCAAAAACGAGATTACCTCATTCGGTGACCCTCAACCGTTCACCTACAGTACATTGGTTAAGATCAAATAAAAACTTTTCGAGTTATCTACGGCTGAAACTACATGAGTGTATTTTGAGGGTCACTGTATCTTGCAATAATCTTCTGGACTGCCTGAACTGTATGAAGGAAAGGGGGGTGATTACACATGACACCCCCCCGCCGATCAAGGTGTGGGAGGGGATATGTACCCCCTCCCCAGGTGTCCTTGTATTCTTCTGTACATTTATTTCCAGGTCACACCATCCTTTAAAATCTGCTCAACATTTAGAGTTTAGACGAAAGCTTGATTCTTATTCCACTGAGTCTGTCTCCCGCTTTGGGCACGCCCTAACAAATCTCAGCTTAGGAATATCTGCCGAAAAAGGAAGTGAGAAGAGGGAAATATTAGGCAAACTTCTGTCTGACTTATGCGGACTGTATGACTGTTGAAATATATAAAAAAAATAAATACATAAAAAATCCAATATGCACAGCATCTAGGTAAGAGAGTACCGCTCATGATTAACCAAGAGCAAGTCTGACACAAACGACATACTTTTATCTAAAAATACATTTATCGAGATTACAATGAATCGCACACACACACACACACACACACACACACACACACACACACACACAGTACCGGTATCAATGTTTTTAATTCACTACACACACACACACACACACACACATACACACACACACACACACACACACACAGTATCAATGTTTTTAATTCACTATACACACACACACACACACACACACACACACACACACTATTATCAATGTTTTTATCAAGTACACCACCGGAAAGATTGAAGCAGGTAGGTTAAGGCTACGTGTGTTGTTTTACAAGTACTTCAGACACTAACCTACCTTCACTACAGATCTGAACGCTATTAAAGAGGATAATTGTGAAGCTTTACGTGAAAATTCTATTACCCTTAGTCACAACTGAGATATTTAAACGTCTGAATACGATTTGTTTATTTTCGCTTTACCATCTTATCTCCCCAGACGATTTTACTCACAATTTGAAAAGTTTCTCCTCAATATAGTCTCGAGAAAGCAAGAATGCAATATGACTCACAAAAGTGTTACATCTAGAAGAAAAAAAAAAAGAGGTCCTGTAGGCTTCGCAGCACCCTTTTCAGTGGGTTTATTATGCGTACCGTACTTATATCTTTGATATTCTCTTTCGTTATTTATGTACTTGTAATATCGGCAATTTCCCTCAGTAAAGCGAAGCTGAACGAAAAAAGTAATATGAAAAATAAATCGCTGAGAAAGACATGCTACGAAGCACCCAATATCACCTATAACGCAGCCAAATGTTTCACCTGTTATTACATAACCCAGGACGGTACCTCCCCTTCCCGCTCCTCGCTGCTGATGACAACATCGCGTAATTTATGGTGCGCCATACAGTACTTTGCTGAAGATTACGACGCGAACCTGCACTGAGAATTAATTAGGAATGATGAGCCGCTTCCTGGTTAGCTGCAAAAACAATGATAAACCGCGATTCTATAGAAGATGCAGCATCCCCAAAACTGAAGACGAAGACCACTGGCAAAAAAATTAACGATACACCCACCTCACAGCGCAAATATAAAATATATACTAATATGGAAAGTAGAAGAGCTTCCTTCTAAACAGCAAAAAACAACCTAAGAAACAGCAACCCAAACATTCCCAAGACGGGATAATTTGCACGAAGATAATGCGAGAAAAACACCTTGCAACGCAAACCTAAAACTATACTAATATGGCATGAAGCCTCTTCCTCGTAATCGCTAATAATTCATACGTTATTCGATAAAGAAGACACTGCATCCCTGAAATTAAAGGCGAAGACCAGTGATACAAAAGTAATTAAAGATACACCCACCTGCAGAAGTCGACGAAGGGGAGGTACTATCCGAGGGCGTACTGCTATTTTCAGAGTCTGATGTAGTCACGGGACAGCCATACGGTCACTGAAATATCACACTAAGGAGGAGAATAAGTTCCTTGGAGGGTTGGCACAGCGGAGACTGAGAATAAGCACGTGGGGAGAGGTGCGGAGGTACGGTGAATGAAGCATTTGCGAGCTGCGGCGGTGGACTGAGGCCAGGGTACCCAGGATCAATGTTTTCATCCTAGGCCACGGTTACCACATGATCTATATTTCTTCCTTTTTTATCACTCTTGTATTCATTTTTCCTGCGTATAAATATATCTGGTTTCATGCCCGTTCACCCCTGAGTTTACTGAGTGCGCAATGGGACAGAAATGCCCGAAATACCCTGAAATAAATATAGCTGTATTAGGCATCTCACTGGCGCAGTATGCGTTCTAGCCCAGACGGAAAGATACGGTCATTCACAAAAATTCACGGTTTTATCTGTTAATAAATATCGGTGATCAATTGCACATTCTGACAATATTTTACAAAGATGTGGAATTAGCAAAGATACCCATACCATATTAATTACCGTAAAATGCATACACAGCCGCAATGACCTTGATACAGCTGATAAACTTCACACTGAAATTTCCAGTGCCATTTTGTCTCCCAGTTAGCTGACACCCTTTTCAGCACTATTATCTTTTTAAATTAATCTTGCTGTCAAAAGTGCGTGGAACATCAGCCATGTACAACACTTAAGTGCTGAAATACTTGGAAAATTAATCATTCTGTATTTTCTCTGTATCTATGGTATCTTTTATGGCTTATGCCGTTATCCGTGGCGCGCACACACCAACGTATGACACTGATAAGCGGTAATATGGGAATGTAGAGAATGCAATGATAATCATCTCGCTGAGCAACACTGTTAGAAACTAACTGGACATTACGAAACTTACCTTGGTTAACCTTCTTGATGCCCCAACAGCTGCTGGTCATTAAAGGACAGCAAAATTGCAAAGGGAAGACGGGGATACTATTATTATAACCTTTTAAGTAATTTCGAATTTTTCGGTTGGTCTTGCTGGAACAAACGTGATTACTGGGAGCGGTGTTAACACTTAAACACAGAGATAAATGTGCATCCATTTCTCTAGCCATGTCAGGGTCTGTAACTTAGTTGCTTAAGTCTGTCTTTTCGTCAGCTTAAAAGGTTTTCTGACACATCCTTCCCGATTTATTTTGCGTGGTACACACAACTATTCTCTTGTTCTTTACACCTTTCTAATATTGATGCACATTGCATAAATACGCCAAAGATTATTCCTGTGCCATAATTATGCACAAATGAACTTGTTAGGTAATAAGAGAGCAGTCTTAACAAGAATAGACATTCATCACTCACCACTTACCACTCCTTACCTGAAAAAAAAAAAAAAATCTCAAGATGGAAAATGAGCATTAACCACTGCGTCTGTCTGGCAAGACACCTATATCCTGAAGGGGATGATGACAAAATAACGTCATCCCGTTCTCTGCCATCAGGCTACGCTATCTCCAACTCACCCTACACCCACTCCACCTCATTTTCAATCTGCCCCTCCCACCTCATTCTCAACCTCATCCCTAACATTCCCTTCCATCTCACATGTACGCTCCTAATCGACCCCCCCATCATTCTCTCCACACTAAATAAGCATTGTGTGTACTGCTTACTTTGTGTACAACCCTTCTATACTAGATTCAGACCACAATTCTTCATTTGATCTCATTGGAGAAATCTGAGACAGTACAAGCCCTAGGTAAAATTCCCTCCTGCACTGGCCATTTTAAAATTTCCCTGATATGAAAATCATTATTTTTTTCCCCACTGTCTACTGTACATTTACTGCTGTGTTGCATTAAAGACTCTGGAAAAACAAGAGTTGATAATGAAATGTATACATGCATGAATTTTCCAATGCCAATATCACAATATATGTACTACAGTATGTACACATGAACAGGTTTTCAATGCAAGACATGGCCAATACTGATAAAAAATTTTGGTGGCTCAAAAGATTTCCACAAGACTGTCATAACATGGGTATCAAATAATTTAAGTATCTTGTCAAAAATTATATATTTCATCTGTATTACATATAATGACTATATAATTGAGATGGCGCTGCTAATTTCCACTACCAAAACACAATATGATTGGACATAATAACACGGCTGCCACATCACACAAAACTGAGTGCTGACAATACAAACTCAGAATATCTGTACAACCATGAGCCAAGGGAACCATTTTCTGTGTGGCATAGAAGGCTTCAAAACATCTTGCTCTTAGTGATGTATTGTGCCAACCATATACTATTATCCTCTTGAATAATATATATATATGACACAGTACTACTAATATACAAATAACAAAAGAGAATATCAAACCGTAAGTGGCATACTGCAATAAACTTCTAAAGGGGTACCAGGAAAAACAACAACACCATTTAGAATATAAAACAGTCATATCCTAGGTGACTGGTGGCTTCACAGCACCTCTTCTTAGGTATTTATTTTCCATATTGCACCTTAACATTCCCTTGTAAGCCATTTATATATTTTTAATACTGACACAGTCTGCATCCATAACATACCAGAGGATTCTGATGTGCAAGGTGAAGAACAAATCATTAAAGGAGAGGTGTTGCCAAATCTTCACAGCCACTTACAACACCACGCCAAGTCTCATGACTATACAATTCATGAACAATGTACAAATTATTTCCATACACTATAAACAACTACCTACAGTATATAAATTTTTCGTACAATATAGGAACAATTTCTAAATTTAAAAATCTCTACATACACTCTGAACAGAAACAATATGTGCATAAAATGGTACACACAATTCCTCAAAAATGTAGGCAGAGCGAAAATAAAATTCACAACAAACATAAACCGTGACCAATAATTAGAGCACATTATATTTGGTACTTTTTTTTTTACATTAAGTATGGAACTACCTCAATAGTTTGATATCAGATACAACAAAATGTTAGGTAAAACCAGACTGACCAACAGCACCCCTGCTTACAACATACCAGTAAACAGCAGGTCTTCATTATACAGGTATAACCTTCCTCGACATTTGTTTTTTGTTACTGTACAAAGACCACAGCTGATTTGCCAGTCACTGCTTTATGCACCAGCATTCTGTATAACCATGTAATTCCCTTTATACAAACATCCCCCAACTCCCTCCCCACCTGAAAGAATAAACCGAATTTACAATAGTTATTCTGTACTTGCATTTAAAAAAAAAAAAAAAGAAAAAAAAAAAGAAAAGAAAGAAAGCTTGTGATATTTTAGCATACATCCCTGTTTTTTAATGAGGACTGACTGTACTGTATAGCACTGTTGGTACAGGAAAAATCTGATACCATTTGACTTTTATCAAAATATAGATAAGGTAAAAAAATATACAACTTAGCTGCTACAACACAACACTACTGTGTATATGCTTACATCTTCCTAGTATATCATGGTACTGTAATATGAGTTAAATGTAAAATTTGCATATTTATACAAGTTTCACCCACAAGCTGATGTGTTCAAGTCTCATGAGAATAGAGTTTAAACCCCTTCCTATTGATGACATTCTTTTCATGTAATTCCTGCAACCTACAGATCATTTTATTCAGCTTTTGGAAGACTGGTCAAGTTTCAGGGGCTAGATACAGCCTTAATGAAACCCCCACCACAATTACAGAGTTTTCCTATGTTGAATAAAACCATGTGGCAGCAAGGTATTAAAAAAAAAAAAAAAAAAAAAAAAAAAAAAAAAAACGGTAACGAGATTAATTTCCTGTTAAGGGTTTATCACTGTGCTTATACTATAGGTCATATTCAGGGCAACTTGGAGACTTCATACAGTAACACCTTTTCTTTAGCAATAATGCACAGTACATCTTAATATCCTCTTGTATATTATTGATGCAATGTTAATATCAAATACAAGCAACATACAACACAATATCGAGATGTAATATGAGAAATAAATCGCTAGGGAAGAGGTGCTAAAACACTTCCTGTGCCAGCTAAAATACAACCCAAAGTACAGTCACAGAAACAAGTATCTTCCCTAGGTTTGAAAAATAAATAATGGGAAAGTCGGACCATCTGAGACAGGCTTTAGTTGAGACAGGATATTCCTTAGTGCTTTTGTCAGTTACAAATTTCCTTCAGACAAAAATGGGAAGATATTTGTGCTTTTGACTGTACCTCAAAAACCTCACTGCCTTATATATAAACTGTGTAACCAATACATTACATTCCACTCTGCAGGAATCACACAAAAATTACATCAGACAATAGATGCTCAACTTGTGTTTGCTGAACAGGGAGTAATTTATCAAACTTCATCGTGATTCAATGCAATAAGTAAAGTGTTATTCTCTATATAAAAGTAAAAGTAACAGTGGCATTTGGCTGAAGGTAATACTGTTTGTCTCTTTATGCAGCCACTCCAGATAAACTAAATTTCACATGCAGGAGTTCTAGTAATATTCTTCACAAAATTGGAGTATATGGGCCAAACATGCAGAGGCCCTGACATTACTTATCTTTATTAATATATGATAATTACAATATACACTGCAACCCTCTTATGATTATGTCTTCTCTAGTATTCAATTGCAACGAACACCACATGACCTTAATCTGTTGAAAATGAGTATTGGGATCCTAAAAGTGATAATACTGTCAACCATTACCCTTCTCATGGTCAAGGCTACTCTACTGTAGTATTCAATTCAAGATGGCAGCAAATGGTTCTATTCAAGTGACAGTGGTTGGCAAGAGCTTAAAAGTAAATAAATGAGTATTACAGTTATGAAAGTAAAAATTCTTCACCAGTCACAACCACTATTGGTAACAGGTCCCAGACTTTCCGATTTTGTGCTACAATTTATTAATCACTTTTTTCTCCTACTGGATGAGAAAAAGAATAAAATGGCAAAGGAAATGATCAAGAAATACATTGGGCAGATGAAATGATAAACAATTTCAACAAGGCATCACAGAGGTCTCAAAATGAAGATTTTATCACACCAGTCCCATGCACCTCATGCCAAACGCTTCATTAATGCCTACAGAATCTGTCAACGCTAACTTCTCCAGAATATCTCACTACTGTTATATTACACCTTGTACACTTTTATACCTCTCATACAGAAACTGTCTTGCATCTGATAGTGTGATCAAACAGATGACAGCTTTGTGCTATATTGTGCTATACAACTTTACTGCACAAGATCCTACTACAGTAGCATTAAATAAAAACATAGTAACTGATAAAGCACCTGGATTTACCTTTCAGTGCTGCACTCTTTATTTCATTCTTTAAGCTAATGACTCTTTTACTCCACCTCATCACTGGGTGGGGAAAAAAAAAAAAATAATCTGGATGATGATAACGAGGAGGAGGAGGAGAAGAGACTTTCAAGATGGAGAGGTTGGTTATAGATTTCATTACCCTCTTCAGCATAAGGTCTTTCAAAATTTAAAAATTATACAGAGGTGTCAGGAACAGAATATTGTACAAAAAGGCAACATCTGAAGAAATTTATCCCTTCAGTCAGATGATGCATTTTGATGGTATATTTTTAATACCCACAGATGTTTTGATTCAACTTAGGATGCATCTTCTGGAGTCAGAATGTTGAAGATGCCTATATCTAACCTCTCTAGTTCAAAAAAATCTATCTTAAACAGAATAAAAGCCTCTAAAAACAGCAAGAATTAACTAAGAACTATATCATCAGAGTAACAGGGAAAATTAAACAAAAACACAATTAACTTTACATTAAATCACGCACTTATGATTTACAAATCCTTATGTTATGCCAAGATCATTTACAACAACTAATCTAAAGCACTACCACTAAAACTATGCATCAGCTGTCATACAAAATACTAATCTTAACAAGTGGTTATGGTTTGGACAAAGTAAAAAATCTTTATTGGGTATAAGTCTCCCATTTTAACACTCCATAACTTTTTAAAATCAAGATACATACATCAATATTCTCATCAGTTTAGAAGGCTTTCCAGTACTCTGTCCTTAACATTTCATCTTGCATACTGTGCAGTAATAAATTTACTGTATGTATTTTATGCAATCTAAATAGTACAAAAAACACACACGAATAGTACGGTGTGATAAAGATGTTACAATGGTACAAAAAACACACAAAAGAACAGTAAGGTGTAATAAAGATGTTACGATGGTACAAATAACACACGAGAAAACAGTAAGGTGTAATATGCAAAATAAATAATTAAGGAAGAAGTGCTACGTAACCTCCTTGGCCAATGAGAATACAGGCCGGTTTTGTGCAAACTGACTTACTTACCTGCTTCACTCTGAGGATGAATTTTCCATTTCACTCTCACTCTCTCCAGACAATTTCATTCACTGTGGAAAGACCTTTCCACTACAAGAGGTATACCTAAAGCCAAATAAAATCACCTGTAAGTAGACTGAAACTCTCTAGAAGAGTGAATGTACGTAAGGTGGAGGGGGATAGGATGACAGAGTGAAATGGAGGCAATTTATTTGTGGCCACCTCTTATGGCAATAGACAGACAGATAGACAGAAGTAGTATGAATAATTTAAAGAGTAATATCACTGGACTGAAGAGTTAAAATGTCCTGGGATACACAGATATCAACCCCTTCTGTCTGGAAACGTCCCTTTTACAGTACAGTATACTACAGATAACTTCAGACAATTTTACTCAGTATAGGCATGATCTCTCATACTATATGAATTAGTGAAGGCTAGATCTAACTGCTCCATAGCAAAATGTCTCTCCTGACCTACATACAATCATCTGGAGGTAGCAAGAATAGAGAAAAATGTATCATTGTAGTGGCATTGTTAATGTACAAAAACTGGTTTGTATTTTAAATTGTGCAAACAACTTCAAACTTTCTGCAAGTCTGTGCATACCAGTATTAGTTATGTGTATGTATGTGTGTAAATAACAGACTTATTTTAATATACTGAAGCAAACCTTACACACTTTACTCTAAACTTTGTGGAAATGTGCGATTGTGTACCTGCATAAGTATGCAACTGGTATGTGTAAGAAGAATTGTACATGAGTAATCTAAACAAGTATGTAACTGGTTGTGGAATATTAACTGTACATGAATAATCTAAACAAAAGGAACTGAATTTTACAATCTCTCTCTCTACTGGTCATGTACTCTATAAGTGAGTTTTACGCCAGGTACCCCTTTTTTGGATAAGGGCTAAGGCGTTGCCCCTGGGTAGAGGACTTTGGTTTGGAGCGTGTAGCATTTTATGACCGGATGCCCTTCCTGATGTCTACCAATGACCCTTGGGTGGATTCGATCCTCCGACCCTTCGGTCAGAGGGGAGCGCTCTAACCCACTGAGCCACGGCTGCTAACCTGACAAATATCCCTATAAGCTCAACTGATGCCCAAGTGCAGTCAAATTGGAGGACTGATTTGACTAGTAACCAAGAGACTCATTCCTAACTCATATCAAAGACTCATCATATATTATGCACCACAACTTCACTGTCAAGCTGTGAGAGTAGCTCAGCTTCAATCAAGTAAAAAACTGTCTTTAGTAACCAAGGAGGCTCATTCCAGCCTCATAACCAAGTCTCACTGAATTTCAAGCAACCACACCTTAGTACAGTGTTCAAGGTACCACCTGATGAAAACATCCCCACCAGTTATGTTAAGCAAAAGGCTTTCCTCTTCCTTGTTAAATAATATAATAATTACCTTACAAAAATACCCCCTGAAGCAGTCACATAATTGTGCACTAAAGACAAATGCAAACAGAAAGACTATGATTGATTCTGTACACTTGCAAGCAGCTACAGACTTTTCAATCTCAGCAGACAATACCATGCGCAGTGAACAGTTTTTTCACTCTCAGGCAAGGCAAACATCAGAGGAGGGTGAGAAAAGTGAAATGAGTTCATTGTGAGATGACAGGGAGGACAGTCTGGGTCATAGTACAGCAGTAACCACACACAGTACTTGCCTATCTGGTAACTGTGTGTGAGATAGGTGAGGTTATGGGAGGAAGGGGGTTAGGGGGACTGATGACTCCTATTCGTCTACCTCCCATCCCTACACCTCTCGTATCATTACCAGATACACCAGTGTCTGACCATTGCTTCACTACCACTGGCCTCACAATTATTGGTGTGTAATTCGGAACTTTCCTTGAGTGTACAGTTGACAGCAGAAACTTGTTTTACTTCCCGGCATAATATAAGCCTGTTCATCTGTTTTATACAAGAAAATTATTCTAAGTCTGTAAAAACAATAAGCAAATAAACCAGTCAAAACAATAATTATATTAATAATCATTACATAGTTATTTAAAGCTCAGCCATACAGTATTAAGAGGGTACAGGCTTTTATCATACAAGGAAACAAAATTTTTTGAAGTCAACTTTACTTTTTTTCAATCATGCTGGTTTATATATGATTTTATTCAGTGGCAGTGTGGCACCCTTGGCTTCAGGTTATGATTGAACAAGTTTCATAGTAAAGTATATAAAACTGCATACACATACAATCCCTGCAAGTTACAAGGCCTCCATTCTGCATCCTAAATACCTACACATACAATACACACTTCTACTACTGTTTCTAGTGATTGGAATATGTTTGTTTTTGTCCTATATTTTCTTGCATACTCTTCTTTCTGTCCTACCTCTTCCCTGGTTCTTCATCTTCCTCTCTTTTTACTGTATTTCTTCTCCCCCTCCTTTATATTTTCTTCCTCTTTTTCCACTTCTCCCCCATAATTTTCCTTTTACCAACAGTATGAACCTTCATAGCTTATACAGTTTTTATACAGTTTTCTCTTACCTATACCCAACCTCTCTTCTACTACTACAGTATATATCAGTATTGTATTACTGTATCATTCTTCCTCCCCCTCTTCTCTGCCCGTAAGTCTCCTACCTATTCACTCTCATAAACGTTCATTGTACTCTCGTGCCTCATAAACCCGATACTGACTGCTCTCTCTCCCCTTTTCCTCTTTTTCTACACCTGTTACTCCTTCAGTCACCTCAGTCCCTCTCCAACTACTCCTCACATCATTAGTTATCATACTGTTCTCTTTCCTCTCCTCTTCCATCCCCATTTCTTCCTCACCCAGCGACTTCACTTTCAACTTCCTCTTGCGTTGGATCCTCGCTCCCTTCTCTTGTCGCCTCTGCTTGTTCTCCTCAGTTATGGCCTTGAGTATTTCGACAACCTTGTTAATGGGTCCAGGGGTCTTCAGTATGGCCATGTGCTCCATATTAGGGAAATCTATCTTGGTAACTGGCTGGCTCTGCCTCCCTGCCCACTGTTGACAAAGGATGAGGATAGTTATAAAGATAAACGAATACAAAAGTGAAACAGAGTACTCTTCTACCTTACCTATGTACACAAGAAAGAAACTCAACTAATCATAAAGAAGAGGGACCAGTATAGCAAGAGGACGTAAGGAGAAAATAGAAATTACTCAAAAGTAAATTCATAAGTAAGTCATCATCATCATCTGCATCATCCCACTTTTTTTCCAACCTGCAGGTGGGGTGAGGAAGGGTTCAGATTCATAGGATCAATTGTACAGGAGACTACATTAAAAAATAATCCATCCATCCATCATCCAATCCTATGCCGCACCATGCGGAGCGTAGGAGCCTGGGGCTCAGCAAGTTGGTTTTAACATTTAAGATGAAAGTGACCAGCCTCACTCATCCCTGAGTGGCACTATGTAAGCAATAAACCCCAACCACCCCTTTGGTATAAACTTACACAGGCTTAATCTGATTGGAGCACCTTAATTACCCACTAAACCACCAGGTGCCATAATTGGGTTATATGGCTACCATCCAGTGTGGTAATTGGTTTCCTGGTGTACAGGAGACCATTTGGCTTGTCACTCAGTGTAGTGTCACCTATAGGCAAAAGGAAGAGGAAAGAATGTAGGAAAAAATGACAGAAGAGGGAGTGTAAAGTCACCTGTAGGCAGAAAGAACAGGAAGAATGAAGGAAAGAAAGACAGAAAAGGAAGGACGAGAGGAAAGGGCAGACACCCAAGGCAGCATTACATCGAGTGAATGGATGGTGAGCGTCCCCACCTACCACCAAAATATATATATATATATAAAAGGTTCATGGTTTTAATCCTGACTTTTAACATGGACAGACAGGATGATAATTTCTGCTGAATGGTGATGACTTAGCAAATGTGCCCATAAAACACACCAGTAAAATCCCTGTCTCACCTTCTCACACACTTGTGCACTCTTGAGGTTCACTGTGCCATCGCCATCCCCATATGTCACTGATGGACTATCTGGAAACTTTCCTTCAGCATATACCATTCTGAAAAATAAACCAGTGTATGGGTGAAAAAGGCACTAGCCAATCCCATCCTATCCTCATTCAGGTGTAGGAACTACAGACTAATCGACCACAGTCCAGCACATTTATGGGTAGATTACTAGCCAACTTCCCTTGGTGATATTACTGTACATGAGGGGGATAAAAAAAAAAAAAAAAAAAAAAATCTAGCCATCACTCATATCTAAGCAAGGCCTTCACTCTGACTGAGGTGTCCTTACCACAAGACCACCAGATGTCCCAGACTTAAATATGAAAATCACATCAGTATATATATATATATATATATATATATATATATATATATATATATATATATATATATATATACAGTATACAAAATATTAAATAAAAAATGTTTAATATTGCATAAACACCTTGGGCATGCATCATATCATGCATTATTAGAAAAAAGTACTTAATAAGAGACAGACATTGCTCTTTTATCATGCATCATATTTCATCCACCAAAACTTTGTGGAGATTCTGACCTTGTGCTGCTCAGCCATATAAAAACAAAACACACAAAACACTACTACACAATCCCTCACCCACACACACACAAGCACCCACTCCACACACACACAAGCACCCACAAACACCCGACACCCACACATGCCCATCCATACAAACCTTTCCACAGTATCTATGCCGGTGCCATACAAACAGTAAACGGGTACACCTGGTGGTGGTGCGCCCTTCAGAAGATCCCGAGTATCCAAGTACAAGTTGTAGGCATCAGGAAGGTTCAAGGCTCTGGGAACAAATACAGAAAATCCTTGTTATAGAGAATGAGCTTGTTATACATATGCAGTACAGAAAGTTCTCATGACATGGTACAAAAAGTCATTATATAATGCAGAAAGTCCTCAGTATACATTACATAAGTAAAGTCTTCAATATACAGAGTCATCAATACCATACAGACACCAAATCTTTGATATATGGTCTTCATTATACAGCATGCCCTCAAAATACAGAAAGTTATCAATGCAATCAGTCCCTGTTTTTTAGTACCAGTACAGTTAGCTCTCATTATACAGAGTCCTTGTTATAGTGTATCAGTAAGTCCTCATTATACAGAGTCCTTGTTGTGCAGTACCAGTGAGTCCTCATTCTACATAATCCTTGTTAAACACAGGCCTCATTATGCAAGGATTTGATCACGATTATAAGTGAGTCGTTAGATTTTAATGCTAACACCTTTAAAATATGACATCTATCAACTTTCCTGCTACTGTTACATGATATATTTCAGCCCAAGACATCATTAAAGCACACACAACTTGAACCCTAAGCTGAAACTGCATGAAATTTGATAAGGTATGAATGAGTCTCCTTGGGTGCTAGACAAATCAACTGTCCTATCAGACATCTGCTTAACAACATAGCTAAATGGGCTTTGAGATCTCTACCAACTGTCATCTTAAAACAAAATGCACCCTAAGCTACTTACTCAAAGAGATCCTTAAAGTTTTCCACAGTATAATTCTTAGTCGGTGTCTGAACGAAGATATCGGAGGGTCCCCAGAGATCAGATGAGGGCAGAAGGAATGCTAGACTCGCTGCCGTTCGCTGTTCTGCTCGCACCTTCAGGGCTTCCAGAAAGTAGATCCCCAAATTGTCCCCTGTAAGAGCGTGAGTATTATTACTGTAACCCATTCTATATGATAACCTTTTTCTCTTTATTTTTTCTACCCTTTGACGATTCCATTCAGCTTAGGGAATATCTGGTGTGGTGAACGAGTTGATGAAGGGCATATCTAACTGCTGCTGTTTAAGAAATCTCTCTGAATCATTCATCAAGCAATCCTTTTCAGCACCATCAGGTTAGCCTCCCTTCACATTCTTGCACTGCATACTTGTATCACAATAAACATTTAATGATAAAAGAGTAAATGAAACAGCCTATCTTTAATGTAATCTGAATGACTCTCTCTCTCTCTCTCTCTCTCTCTCTCTCCCACTAGCACTCACCTGCTGTATAAACTTTTACGGCCTTGATAGACCCACCCCATGCCCCAGCCAGTCCCACCAAAGCCTCAATATATTTAGTCTTCCACCACTGGGGCTGCTCCTTAAGGAAGTACCACATCATAGGGCCACCCATACTGTGGATCAACAACACCACCTTCTGATTGCCTGCCTTCTGGTAGGTGTCCTCGACCAGCCACTTTAAACGCAAGAAATACTCCTCATGCTCGTCTGAAAACAATAAATAGTACTGTCCTTACATTACTATCACAGAATTATAAACCAAAAAACAATAAATTCTTAATACTGCTTCTTGAACAGTATACAGTAGTACTAACCAAACACTGGAAACTACCACACCAAAGCTTCCTTTCTAGTTTAAAATAATAATCACCATCATCATCATCATCTAATCCCGTGTTGCCCCATGAGAAGCAGAGAAGCCTGGGACTAGGCAAGTTGGTCCTGACATTTAAGATGAGAGTGACCAGCCTCACACGTCCCTGAGTGGCATTACGTAAGCAATAAACCCCAACCACCCCCTGGATATAAACCTACACAGGCTCAATCCAGAGGAGTGCCTTAATTACCCACTAAACCACCAGGTGCCATAATTTGGTTATACTGGTTACCTCCCAGCATAGCAAATAGTTTCATGGTGCACAGGAAACTATTTGGCTTGTCACTCAGTGTACAGTCACCCGTAGACAGAAGGAAGAAGAAAAAATCAAGGAAAGAAAGACAGAAGAAGAAGGTGGGAAAGAAGGATGAAAGAGAGGAAAGGGCAGTCACCCGAGAGCAGCACTACACTGAGTGAGTGGATAATAATTAATAAACAAGTAAATATGAGGATGTATTTACAGTACTGAGATGCCTGGAATGAATTAGTGTTTCACAAAATTCCTGCCTCACTGCAACTTAATAGACAAATTATATACCTTTCTGCTTTATTGGAAAAAAGGTATAACCACAGTCACATTTCCCACTAAAAAAGTAGGCAGAAAAGATCCACAAATTAAATGTGTAACATAGGTACGAAACAATGAAGTACTGTACCCTGAAAAATCGGTCATACATCCATTAATTCACCAATTATGCCTTCCATTAACAGAAAATGATGTTCATCAATGGAGAGTGAGAGATTGATGAGGAGAGTGTATGTGAGTGAGGTGGTGGGAGGGAGAGAGAAGGGGAGGCTGAGGATGAGATGGAGGGATAGATTCGAGAGGTACAATATACGAGAGAGGGAGGTGTAAGCCGGGAGCAGGGCAATGAA
The DNA here is from genome assembly GCF_032717465.1 of Coenobita brevimanus. NCBI lineage: Eukaryota > Metazoa > Arthropoda > Malacostraca > Decapoda > Coenobitidae > Coenobita > Coenobita brevimanus. Next base: position 48,754,429 of record NC_136979.1, on the reverse strand, counting down.
ATGGCAGGGGACAGGGCGACATGGAGGCAATTTGTTTGTGGCCATCCCTTATGGGATTAAGGCATCTAGCAATAGACAGATAGAATGCAATATATCAGGTGAAATGACTCAATTACAATACCTGATACAAATACTGCATGAGACTGCTACTTGGAAAGCAGTCATAAGGTGAAGGAAAAAAAGAAAATGTTACCCCATGTAGGGAAGGAAAACTGGCTAACAAGATATGTGCATGCACATGCATGTGTGTGTAACTGCAGACTTTGATCTCAATCCACTTCATTATCAAACAAATATGAACACTGTACATAATCTTCAGAAAAGTTGGTTGGTCTCCAATGATCACCTCACTGAGTTTCTATCTATCTATCTATTGCCAGACGCCATAATCCCGTACAGGGTGGCCATTTGACTCTGAGTTATTTGTTTTACAGGGAGGGGCACTAACCCTCCACCAACCCACTTGACACGTAGGGAGCACGTATGGTTTGGTTATATGGTTACCACCCAGCATTGTAAACGGTTTCTTGGCTTACAGGAAACCATTTGGCTTGTCACTCAATGTAGAGCCAAGTCATTTATATCCACTATTGTATGTTTGCATGTACCGGTACCTGTATTTATACCCACTTACTTGGAGCCCTGCGGAAGTCAAACGGAGCACCCCTCACAGTTCTGCCTCGCTCATACCCAAGATCTGCCACAATTTTCTCGACAATATACTTGAAATACCCAGTGTACAGGGTATGACTGGGGTCAAGCCACTCAACAGTGCTGGTGTTGCCAAAGCCTGGCACACGGATCTCTACACCCGGTGAATTATTTGTGCGCCGCGTCACGTTGTCATACACCAGACGCATGTTGTCAACCTGTATGTGCAAACAGATTACATGCATGCATATCAATCTGGGATAAAACAGTAAAGTGAGAACCATATTCTTGGTGGCATGGGTGACTTTGTAGTACCAGTTACAGTGCTCAATTATATATTTTGCACATTAGAATACACCTTTTTATCTTCTTGTATATTACACAGGAAACATTACTGATACTAAAATATACAGAACTGTATGTGGCAAATAATAAACAATCAAAACGTAACTGGCACAATATACACACAGACACACACACAAAAGTACTAGACAGTTTACAATGCCACCTAGAAAATAGTTCTAACTCGAAAACATAATTCACACACTCATCCACAGTATCATTGTTTTTCATACAATTAGCACTATAAACTGCGAGATGCTGTAAAATATTCTCATATCAAAGCATGGCGATGTTAATGATACTGGGCTGTAATCTGAGTCTTAACAGCAACAAGCTTATATAAAGGCTTCATATCATGAGTTACTGATTGTTGATCATATTTAGAGAAAGTAATTTATTCTGCACCTGTGGTGTGATACAACAAAGCCCACGGAGTAAGAATTCCAAGTCACCCATGCTACCAAATGGACACAAGATCTGTTCCATAAATAATTTCAAAGCTCACTGCCTCACCAAGTGCAGGCAATTACATGATCAAGTGTATATACATTATTAATACAGCTATTACTTACAAAATACACACCACATGCACCAAACTCTCAACAATTACTGTACAGTAGTATTCTAGGTGGCTTGGAAGATTTCACAGCATTTATTCCTTGGTGCTTTATATTACAAGTTCCACCTCCATATCCTATTGCAGGTTACACATACAAACCATGACAATACTGCAATATAAATAACATACAAGAGAATGTCAGGGTGTAATATACAAAAAATTGGCTACTCCACTAGGGAAGAGGTGTTACAATGCCCACTGTGGCACACGGAATATGGCCCTTAACAACAACTGTATCATCCACGTAACTCAATAAACTTCCCTGATGCCTTGGCCAGTCTTGGGAATACACCATCTAGCAAAATTGAAGTCTCTTCCTCTTATCACTCAAGCATACTCCTCTTCTCCCTCGCCAAAGCATTATTCCACTCCTTTACACCACATATGACCATCCTCCTATGACATTTACCTCAATTACAGTAACCTCAGGGTCACATTCTAAGCGTCTCTGGAGATTTCATAACACCTCTTCCTTTGCCATTTACTCTGCTCATTACACCTAAATATCCACTTGTATGTTGCTGATGGAAACTACTTTATGTCAGTATAAAAAAGGGCATATTCACTGTTCATATTGTTCATTCATACAGGCTCAAACATGAGCTACAGGAAGGGCAGCCTGACATCTTGGGGATGGGCTGGAAAGGTATATGAATAAGGATTGTTCGTGGCCACCCCCTCGAGGACTAAAGCCTCTGTCTACAGTGTACTGTACAGCAGAAGGACGGAATACACTTTAGAAGCTGCCTCACCCAGCAATCAATGGCGAAGGGCACGAGAAGTTCAATGTTAAGCCAGATGTCAAACCAGGTATCAGTCTTGCGGGAGCACACATAGTGGATAATGGAGGGCTTGTCGAGACGTGCCTCCATCTGTGAGCCACCATCACCTGGCACTGAAACACATAAATAAAGTAAAAACCAAATACCGTATAACAGTATGTGTGAAAGCTCATCTTAACCTACAGAGCTCAAGGATGTCTTTTTTATATTAAAAATGCCATCTCCTGACAATTTTCCTCAGCTTACGATACTCTTCAAACTGGATGGGTTAAATATATAGCCTTTATAAACCTCTTTAGTCCAAGAGGCCTTTCCTAAGTTTGTCATATGATAAAAGCAAATCTAAAAGGGCTTTCACCTGCACTCAAAAAGAAAATAAACCTCTAAAGAGTGGCCAGGATTCCAGGAGTTTTGAATGTGTGAATGAGTGCTATAATAACAGGACATGAGAATGTGATTTTCATGGTTTGATTAGGTTCATTAAAATCAGGCCTGGTTCGTAATTTCAAACTCAAAAAACAATAATCACTGGATAAGAAAGGAAACTATTCATGTCAAACTATTTCATTCTTGCTAGTACTGCTCCTGTCAGAAAATTACATTCAGTTTTGGCTAAGGAGTGGCTGCCCATCCTTTGGGGTCAGTCAAAAAGCACAACCTATGTAATCCCTGTGATGTAAGCTTTGTATATAGTAACAAATATACTACTTTACTGAGCAGTTCCAATGTACTTATCACTCTCATTTGGACTGCGTTTCAAAACAAATACTTTCAATTTGGTGTACATTCATTGCAAATCATCAAGCTATAAGAGACAGCTAACAAAAATTAATGGAATTTAACAAAAACTTGTGTACAAGAGTGTGTACCTGGTTAAAATAATAAAGTGAACGTAAATGTTCTGAACAGCTCTTCTTACAATGAAAAATCACAAATGTTTAATAATATGCTACACACTGGGTGTCCTCGGTCACAATGGATGAATCACCTTTGTTTACAAACGTAGCTTCGGATACACCTACCATTAAAGCAGAAATACATAACATCAGTTCACACACCACGTTATTTACTAGCTACTACGGTGCTGAAGGTCACTGTGAACACCTACACACGAACCTCACAAAGGAAACACGCAATTAAAGAAATAATAATAATAATAATAAGGCGGCCCCGTCCCGCTCTTAATGAGTTGAGTACCCACAGCTCCCACACCTCTGCGCATTAATTTCCCACATAATTTCCAGCCGTACTCTTACCCAGAGAAGCTATAATTCATAAATAAAAGAACCTACTATCCTTAAGCGTAAAATCCATCCTTCCACGCAACAGTTGTCAGGGCAGCAGACGCCAGACAACCAAGGACGCAAATCATCGCTTCCTCTCAATGCTAAAATAAACCACTCAGACACTCTACCATCTCCTTTACTCACCTAATATAACAGGTGGGATGTACTGTGAATCGCTGGCCAGGCATAGTGTGCAAAATGCTAATAAAAGTAATGAAATCCACCGCATTCTCTGATACAACTTAAAGGCTGCGTAGCGTCTACACTCACTCCTCTCCCCAAGGCCCTAGCGTCGACTGACCATCAGCTGATTCTCTCAATGGTAGGGTCACTTGCCAGATGGGTGCGCGTTCGTCATATTTTGTCAGTTATTTCCGAGTCCAGCAGTCTTCATTTACGCCTTCATGGGAGCTTTTATCAGTTACTGTCTTATCTATCAGGACAGAGCTACAATCTCCAGCAGACAGGCGGTAAAATATAAAATTCGCGTAAGCCTGTGCACTATGGCATCACTCGTGTTTACATCTTCACCAACACGTGACGTATGACTCAATACTTCAGTTACGAACGCGAAGAAGTCTAGAATGCTGAGATGGATATAAACTGTCAAGGATCTTGAATTTTCATCCCTACTACTGACATATGCTTACAGGCGAATTAATACAATTAAATACAATTCTTTAGGATGATCTTAAGCCTTGACGCTGACCTATTTATCCGGAATTTTGACCTTTTCGGGGGGGGTTTCTTAATCTATCTGTGATCAGGAATGAATTATACTTGGTTAATCTCTGTCTAAAATTTCCAAGGGTCATTTTCTTGGGTGGAAGGCTCATATACCTAACTATATGACTGGAAACAAGGTACTGGCACGATTAGAATAACCATTATATTCTTTAGTTAATATCCAAGGGATGGTTGGTGTTTATTGCTCACATAATGCCACTCAGGGATGAGTGAGGCTGGTCACTCTCATCTTAAATGTCAGGACCAACTTGCCTAGCTCCGGGCTCCTACGCTCCTCATGGGGCAATGTAGGATTGGATGATGATGATGAATGAATGAATGAATGAATATTGTTTCATTCTATTTGTGCAATTTATGTAAATGATAAAGATTATGAATAACATGCAGGAAATTATTAGTACGTCGTATGCAAAATAAATCGCTAAGATGTATTAGAATTAACCTCCTAGGTGGACAAGGACAAAAGTTAATGTGAACACACACACACACACACACACACACACACACACACACACGACCATCAAGTGATCCTGACCGACCCGGTGAATTACGGGCAATTGCAACGTACTGTACGTGTTCAAGCCGTGTAATAATCGGTCCCACCCCACCCCGCTCTCTCTCTCTCTCTCTCTCTCTCTCTCTCTCTCTCTCTCTCTCTCTCTCTCTCTCTCTCTCTCCTACTGCATACGTGTTCAAGCAGTGTATAATTCCGTTCAGCGAATTTTCTTTCTCTTGCACCTTCAAACCATCTCACTCAGCACTGGAGGTCTCTCGTACTTGAAATGGTTACTGAATTGTGTATCTCTCTGCCTTTTGATTCCGTAACACCTCCTCCTCAGCGATTTATTCAGCACATTACACCTCCCTATCCCCTTTTTGCCGTCGATATTTAAACTATATAACCTACATACAAGAGAATGTTAAGGTTTAAAATGGAAAACAAATAGCCAAGGAAAATATGCTACGAATCACGCTATGCCACCCAACGCAGAAGAAAACACACACACACACACACACACACAGAAGCAAGCAAACAAACTGGACAAATTTACGATAGATTTAAACACACACACACACACACACACACACACACACACCATCCATGTGCACATCATTCGCCAACACACACACGGTAATCTCCAGCCTGTGTACACCTGAAGTATTTACAGGCGGTGATGGTGAGGTTAATGAGTACACACTGAGGCGATCTGTCAGAGTGAGTGTACAGGGTAGGTGTTGTTGGGGGCAGGATTAGGTTACGGTAGGTTAGGATGGCTTAGGACGGGTTGGGTTAGGTTGGTTTGGGTTGGGTTGAGTTGGGTTATTCTGGGCTGTGGGTTGGGGTTGGGGTCAGGCTGGAATGGGATGGATTAGTTCAGGTTAGTTTATCTGGGCTGGGTTGGTTGGGTTGGGTTGAGTTGGGTTATGTTAGGTTGGGTTGCGTTGGGGCAGCATTAGGATCATTAAGAAGGAGAGTCAGTTTTTGCGACAATGTTAAATGATGACCTCCAGTTGTACCCTAGTGCTGGGCGAAAAGAGACAGGGAAGCAAACTTTGTCCACGAGTCTGACCTGCCCGAGAATCGAATTTACAATGAGCCATAATTTCCAGGCCGAACATACCTACGTCCGAATTTACAATAATCTTGTTGTTGGGCCGAAGGTACAATCACCTTGCACATCCTCTTGAGAGTGATAAAGATTATTATGAACCATAGCCTGAGGACGCGTGTAACTGCACTGATAAGAATCCGTGTTGTCATCAGACTTCGCATATGTAGTTAAACTGGCTACCGAGGGGTGTAAGGTTGTCTCTAAAAACGTAAATAAGTTGTGAATCCGGATTTTGGACGTAGGACTGAGAATTAAGCTTGGGATCATGGATGTGGATCCTGGAGGGGATGGTGGGTATATATCCCTCTCCCCCCTGCACCTGGGACGGAGGGTAGGGGGATGTCTGCGTAATCATCCCCCCTCAGTCAAGAAGAATTGCGGAGTTGAATCTGCAGTTACTCTCAAACTACATTCAGCATTGAAAATCTAATAATCCAAAAACAGAAATAGTGTAACTACAAAAAACATAACATTAAGAAATTTAGGTTGATCAGATGTAGCAAACTCAGCTTTATAATGAGCGTCAGTGTGCCGGTACAATGGTGCTTCTTATATGGGCACAAGTAATGAACTGTGGTACTTTTCATATCCTCGTGGTACCAAATTCTACTTTTTGCCTTCCTTAACGTTTTTCTACAAGCAGCTGTATCAAATCACTTCCTACGGCGGTGGATATCTCATCTCTGTACATCGAAGTACCGGTACTCTTTTAGTCTCGTAAGTCCTCATCCTCCCTGGGAATCAGAATAAACCAACGCCAAAGTCTGGAATAATGAAACACTTGTCAATTTCGGGTAAGGCAACTGCGTAAAATACAACGTAAGTATTAATGACCCAAGAGCTACGTTGTGGCGGACATTCTGCGTCGTTGTGAGTCCTCCTGACCGGACGTGTGGTAAACCCCTTACCCAAATGCGATGTTGCAAAATCGGATATGGCAACGAGACGACCAGCAGGAACTTTATATACCACATGTAAATAGTTGCTGCAGTTTATTTATTTATTTATTAAGAAGATGAACAGAGGAAGGAATCACAAATTAAATAATAAAAATCCCGGAACATTTATCTAGTACGTGTAAATAGTTGTTGCAGTTTAGGTTTTTCTTTTTGACAAGATGAACAGTAGAAGGAAAATTTCACAAAAAAAAAATCTATGCACCAAATTACAGGTGTCCTATCCTAAATTACTTCAGTGGAGATCTCACAACACTTCTTAACGATGTTCAAGTATTCTACACATCACATCTTAATATCCTCTTGTGTTAGGAAGGAAAATTATGTCGGTATTATAACTATGCAAACTCTTGAGAAGATAATACCAAGGTGTAGGACTCAAAACAAATCCTTGATGAAGAGAAGCGACGAAGCCTTGTATACCACGCTGAAACCCACACACGCCTCTATCTTTGCTTCTAGGGCAGGGTCTTGATGAGGGATTGTGATTAATGTTCTACACGACGACAGCCTAGCCTGGGACCCCTACGAGTTTGAATGCGTTATCAGATTTTTTTTTTTATGCATGTGATCAGTTCTTAAGAAATACTTTATCACAATGTAAACAAGCAGTTCACACACACACACACACACACACACACACACACACACACACACACACACACACACGCATGAGCGCGCGAGCGCGCGGCAATTTAAGCAATGACTAACACATATGCCGTGATAATTACCGGTAACATCGGATTAAGTGTGTGTGTGTGTGTGTGTGTGTGTGTGTGTGTGTGTGTGTGTGTGTGTGTGTGAGAGAGAGAGAGAGAGAGAGAGAGAGAGAAAGAGAGAGAGAGAAAGGGAGATTTTCGACTAAATAATCTTGTCACCCTCATAAAGTCCACCTCTTCAATACAACAACGTCTTTCTATATTTATTTATTTATTTATTTATTATCATTATCATTATTATTATTATTATTGCTACCACCAGACGATTTCCTTCAGCGCAGTACACATCCTTCCGTTTTATTATTATTATTTTTTTTTCGTCTAGTGCGAAAACCGAAGTGTACCTAGTTATCTTGGTGGTACTTTGCAATGTTTGGGTACATCGCCTTCCCCCTTCCTTCCCTTTCCCCTTTTCTACTTCTCCCAGTCCCTCTCCCATTTACCTCCCTCCTCCTCCCTATCTTTTTCCTCACCCTTATTTTCCTTCTCACCCATCCTCTCCTTTCCCCTTCCCCTTTCCTTCCCGCATTGCCTCTCCCTCTCTTCCCCCTCCCCCTCCTCCTCCTCCTCCTTCTCACCCTATTGCATTCCCAGCATCCCTCTCCCCTCACCATACCACCTCCTCTATCTGTTCCCCCTTCTTTCTCTCTCTCTCTCTCTCTCTCTCTCTCTCTCTCTCTCTCTCCCCGTCTCCCCTCCCTTTCACATCCACCTTCTCCCCTTCACCACTCCTCACCCCTTCCCTTTACGCCCCCTTGTATCTCATCCTTTTCTCCTTCCTCTGTTTCCCCCTCCACCACCCTGCCCCAATATCGCCCTCTCCCTTCCCTCTCTCCCTCGTCCCTCCTCTTCCTCTTCCTCTTCTTCCTCCTCTTCCCCCCCTCCTTCTTCTCCTCCTTCTCCTCCAAGTACTTTTTGCGCAACTTCCGGTCAATCACAAAAAATTAGCACATAACCCACTGATAAGAATTGTGTACTGGGCGTTTACTGACCTATTTCACCGCGAGGGACGCCTTCATGTGGTGGCACTGATATAACTGGCCGGTGGAGCTGCCTGGTTATGCAAACGTCCCTCACCTCCCTCCCTATCCTTCAAAATGAGGCTGGTGGATTGCAGAGAGCAACTTCAGTCTGAGTCAACTGGGTTCACGTTTCAGATGAGCCAGGGGTTGCAGCTACTTCTACTACTACTATTATTACTATTACTACTACTACCACCACCAACACCACTACCACCAACACCTAATGGCGGCTGTCCACGCTGCTCAGTCTCTGGTAGCCATCCTTTTCAGTCCCTTATCCCTGAGGTCACCCTTTATGACCTCGTCCCAGACTTTTTTTTTGGTCTACCTCTCGTAAGTCGTAACCCTCCTCCCGACGTTCACTTTTCTCACCTTCCGCACCCAACTGTCATCCTGCATCGTCTCCACATGCCCAGACCATCTCAGTCTACCCCTCCTCATCACAGCACCAATACACTCAGGTCCCATCATTCCTCTCAACTCTTCAGTCGTAATCATAGTCACCCCAGGCCTCGCATTCACGGACGTACGACACATCCATCTAATCATTGTCATTTCTGTATGTTTGAGACGGAGAAAATATGTAAAAAAAACTAATAAAACAGGAGAATAAAAAGGGGGATAATAAAGAAAAAAATAATAAAATGGATCAGGAGAGGAAGTAGGAAGTGACGAGAATCAAATGAAGGTCGCAGGAACAAGGGCAGTGAGTGACCAGCCAAATGTACGGTATATAGGACAGCGGGTGTTGGGGGCGAGATTCACTTGTTTTGGTGATACTGTACAAGGGTCGCCACCGTTTATACAGAATACTCCTGTCCACAAGATATCCTTATGTACACAAGCCATGATCAATATTTGTACAGTTACAGTGAGTATATACTAGATAACGTGTATTGATAGTGGCGGGCAAGTACCATCCAGTCACTCGATATTGGGTTGTAACCATACAACCAGATACACAATTGGTGATCTAGTGGGGTAAGGCTGTCCAGTCAGATGCAGCCCACAAAGTTTTACACCGTACTACTACTACTACTGCTAGCTACTATTACTATTAGTAGTGGTAGTGGTAGTCGTAAAATCGAACTCTTTCATTTGCAAACTGGATATGAGACCAACGCACCACTAACTCCCCTTTTCTGTATAAAAAAAATAGATACATACACATATAAATAACTCCACTTATCTTCGTCTTTCACAGTTACGGTGCCTCACACTAGGAACGCTGATGATGATGATGATGATGATGATGATGATGGCCGCGTGTCAAGAGAATAGCCAGTCATATGACTCAAGACAGGACAGTACAGAGAAGTTGAAATACGCCTCCGTAGACCATCCTAGTTCCAGTTTTGGATCTTTCGTTGATGACAGTGAGGCAATAAAGAGCAGAGAAGAAGAGAGAACGAGTGAAGAAGAGGAAAGAGAGAAGCTGTCTGTTGAACTTCAAATCGCTTTCGACACGGCATTCGCAACTTTGCTAATGCCAACATGGAAGAGTGTTCGTGATTATGCTGCTGCTGATGATGATAGTGCAAAGGAAAATTTTGACGATGCTGATGATGGTGGAATTGATAACAATGATAGTGGTGACAGCAGAGAAATTTCAAATCTTGTTAGAGCTGAAAGCTTTGAAATTAGTGAAGAAGATGACATTTTCCTCTCTCATCCGCTATTTCTCCTGCCTCCCCCACCTCCTTCTTCTTCCTCCTCTCCTTCATCATCTATTTTCATACCTTCCTCTCCTTTCAGTCCTTCTTCCATATCCTTCTCCTCCTCCTCATCTTCCTCTTCTTCCATACCCTCCTCCTCCTCCTTCTCTAACTCCTCCTTCTCCTCCTCCTCCTCTTCCTCCTCTTATCGACCTGGCTCTCTCCTACAGCCCTTAACTCGACGCTTCAAAGATGACAGTACAGATGACATTAATGATAAGTCTTATATTTACGATAACGACCCACAACACGACGTCAGCGCCAACAGTGATGAAACACATGATGACGATGATAATAACAGTGAAACCAATAACAGCAGAGACCTTAACAGTGAAAATTACAGGAAAGAATATGGCACTGACGAAAACAGCAAGGAAATTAATATCGAAAATGATAGTAGAGAAATCAGCAGTGAAAATTACAGCAAAGACGATAAAACTGCTGATCATAGTACGGATATTAACAGTGATGATAGCAAGGAAGTTAGTATTGATGATTATAGTGATTATATTACTAGTCAAGATAATGACAGTGATGATAATAGCAATAATAACAATAATTTTAACAGTTTTGATGATAGCAAAGATAATTATAGAGATAGTGATGAGATTAGAACACGATATTTAGCAGTACTCGCCCTGCCGTCCACTCTACAACTACCATCTACCGCAACTACCACATTTTCTACCACAGCGCCTTCAGTAGTCTACTTTCCGCCAGAAAAAAGCGTAAGAGTAAGCTAAGAAAACAATAGCTGAGGAATCCATTGTTAAAACTCTCTCTCTCTCTCTCTCTCTCTCTCTCTCTCCAACTCAGTATGTAATGGTGGATCAAATATGTGACTTTCTGTATCGTTACTAATTACCTTATGGAATATTGGATGTAGGCTAATTACATTTAACAGTTACAGGAGTTTCATGGATGGATGAATGAATGCATGAATGAATGAGTGAATGAACGGATGGATGGATGAATGAATGAGTGAATGAATGAATGAGTGAATGGATGGATGGATGGATTGATGGAAAGATGGATGGATGGATGGATGAATGAATGATTGAATGAACAGATAGATGAATGGATGGATGGATAAATAGATGGATGGGTGAATGAATGAATGGAGGGATGAATAAATGAATAAACGAATGAATGAACAAATGAATGGATGGATGGATGAATAGATGAATCAATGAATATCGGATGGATGGATGATTGTTATATATTCCAGTACTGAATCATTACAACACAGTTCAAATTACTGCACTAGGCAATGTAATTAGTAGACAATAGAGCCTAATTAAAAAGCAGTTTGTCAAATACTACAGTAAGCTATTAATTATACATATATATACAGTACAATGCAGTTTCAACATTGGAAACCCGTCCATCTTACGTAACTCAATATTTTCAACTCTGCTCCCTTCGATGTGACAAAATGCAGGGAGAAATAGAGAGAGAGAGAGAAACTTATTTGACAGAGCATTTTCTCGTATTTCTCTGGGTGTGACTATGCAGTAAAGTCTATCACATATAATAATTCTTCAAACATTACACACAAAATCATATAAAGACAAAAACTTTCTATTTCCTTAATTAACGTGTTGTACGCATTTTATTTCTCTGGGTGTATATCAATAGCAGTACAGTTTACCATTTATTATCACTTCGCACACACACACACACACATGGCATCCGTAGCAAAATTTATCTTAAGTAAGCTTCACTTATTCATTTATTTTATTTACTCCTGTGGGTGTGGGGGCATGCAGTACAGCTTCTCGTACACCGTGGATGAGTCGCTGGGTAGTCTGCGTTACGGCCACCAGCAGGGCAGCAGTGGCAATGCTGTCTACGGACAGTATCATGTGCTACTTCCAGATGGCGTTACACAGGTCAGACAGACTTGAAGAATATGTACAGTGCAGGTCACTAGCACCTTCACAGCACCTCAGAACTATCAAAAAGTGGTGACCTCTTGCCATATTAACCAATACAAAGTGATCTCCTGCCAAATTAACCAATATGTAGTGAACTCTTGCCAAATTAACCAATACGTAGTGACCTCATGCCAAATTAACAAATAATCAAGGATGCTGCAGCTTCCTTTCTTGAAGCTGAACACAACACGTAGAGGAACTGTTGACAGAGACTGTGGAGTTCTGAAAACATTCTTTTATACTTTTTTTTTTTATCGTGCTTTACGCCATCTTTAGATTTTCTGCCAATTACATGCGCAACTAATGATTCATACCTGCTCGATTTGCTCAATTATATGGTTCATGTCAACTGTCCTTTCTACAAAAGCTAATTCTTACAGCTGGAAGAGTATCTCAGGTTTGTGAATCTACAGTACCTCTAAAGTTAATATTCTCTTTATTTCAGGTAGTTAACTATCACGCCGACGCTTCAGGTTACCGCCCTACCATCACCTACCACACAGGGGGGGCCGAGAACATGGCGCGAGGTGAAATGGTCTATGACGAAATGAAGACTGACTTCATAATGTTTATTGAACCAAGATCTGCTTCTCGTCCACTACCACCAATCCGCCAGACCAGTTACTACCATATTTCAAGAACTTCTACAGTCCAGACTAACACGATGCTAATAACTGAGCAAATTGCAGCTCACCAAAATGCGGACAACTATGATTCGTCCAAAACATTGAATATCATGACTGGACTTCCCGCGCACGCTCAGTATTACGTGGACAATTTTTCGGATATACTTTATTCACATTCTACTGCTGTTACCCATGCCACTTCTTCAGGTTCAGAAATAAAACACGTTTCAGTACACGGGCAAGGTTTCACCACAAGAACTCCCACAAATTATTACCTTCGGAAGTTACATCCTTCTCTAACTTTTCAGCATTCGACACACCATATAAAGTCTTCCTACCACAATAACCTTAACTACCACAACCACCGCTAGTCCCACACGGACTAGACACAGCCACAATTTTAGGCGAAGGAAAGTTTACCTCTCGTTCTTTAGAGCAAATAATGGCTAAACACGGAGGGAAAACTCCTCCATCCGCTGCACACTTCATCCACAAAGACGAATTTTAAGACTGGACCTCTCTCTTGGAGAACAGTTAATCTCGACCAGCATTTCTTCTGTGAATATTAATATTCTTAAAATAAAATGCGAATACGAATTTATACTTTATTTAACATGAAATTATTTTTGCATTCAGAATAAGATTAAAAGTATAATAAAATCATGTCGTATTGGAAAAACTGGAGTGCGCTTATACATAGGCTATGCCGAAAGGTTGCGGTTCATAGTGTATGCTGCAAAACCCTGCACCTATAGAAAGCAAATGACTGTGGTGGAGATAGAAGATGGAGTATAGTTTATCTACCTCATATTTATGTCAGATTAGTGTGTGTTTTAGTATTACCAGCCAGTACAGGAAGTCATTAATATGGATAGCTAAGTCTGTACGATCTTTTTATTGGTAGTTCGGGAGGAGAGCAAAAGATCATATTCCAGGTGGGCACAGACGGCTTCGTATTACCTTCTTAGCAATTTATTATACATTTAACACCGATATTCTGCAATCTATCATACATTTAACACCGCTATTCTGCCATGTTAGGTATTTCTAATATCAACATCGTTGGCCTCGGTAAAGTACACGAAGATAATAGAAAGCACTCACAGAGCGCATACCCCCACCAATAAAATATTTTATTTACTGTTGTAATTCCTTTCTTCCCATTCAAATTCTGTTTTGGTTTCACATAATCATTTATTTCTACGGTATTAGAGTTTGCATACCTCCGCCAACGTCAATAAAATGTATTATTCATTCTTGCATCCGGATCCAGATTCACCTGAAAATATAATCAGCTCTTTCTTGGCCCACTGTCCACCTCTACAACTTTTTGGAATTTTTGTACACAGACACAGGTGAATATACAACCTTCATCCAACTTCGTTGAGGGAGATAAATATTCAAAATAAATAGCTGATGAGGTACTACGGGAAGCCACCTATGCCTTCCGCAAAGTATCCACGCATTAAGTAATCTGAAATTCAGATGGGGAGGATGAGGGGGCACTGGGGGGCCAAGAATCTGAATACAGTATATAGGGGAGCCCGTAGGAAAGAAATTGTGGACAACCTCCTAACCTGATGAGACTACGGGCATGAGGTTGATTCACACGTAAGTTATGGTAGGATGGTAGCCGGTATGGTCGGCGTAGTAGTCCACTATCTGTCTCCTACCATCGGGAAGGTCCACGTAGTACCTGCCTTCCGTCCGCTTGCCGGTGCGTCTCTCCTGGTGGCCGTGGTTGGCGACGGGACCATCGTAGAAGGAGGGGTCGACCGGATTGCTGACCTCATAGCGGAATTGGTAGTTGGGGTAGGACTGGGGGCGAGAGAGAAGGGGGTTAGAAGCGAGTGATGGGTGAAGAAAAAAGTGTGTGTGTGTGTGTGTGTGTGAGAGATAGAGATAGATAGATAGAGAGAGAGAGAGAGAGAGAGAGAGAGAGAAAGCGTGTAAATACGCCACATAAAATAAAATCAGCATAAAACTCAGCAAATTGCCACATAACAAGGCTAAGGAGGTAAGGCCAGCGAGGAGAGTATGACAGACTAACACAATGGCGCGTCACACTTCAAGGGAGGCTGTGCTGGGGGGAGGCTTAAAAATTACTTATCTCATAATGTCTTAATTACAGGGGTATTAATCACCTCTAGCAGCTGATAATGAGGGTTTCCTGTGTGTGTGTGTGTGTGTGTGTGTGTGTGTGTGTGTGTGTGTGTGTGTGTGTGTGTGCGCAGCTGATAATGAGTGTTTCCTTTCGTGTGCGTGCGTGCGTGTGTGCAATTGGTAATGAGTATTTCCTCTCTCTCTCTCTCTCTCTCTCTCTCTCTCTCTCTCTGTGTAAGGTGGAGAGGAGGGAGTTGCAAAGCTAGAGGTCAAGGTGAATGTTTAGTATTTCCCTGACGCTCGTAACTAAGAATTATGATGACAGACTTAACCTACTTTCCATTCCTAGGTCATTATTATATTATCTGTAACAGAGAATGATACAAGAGATAAGATATATGACAAAAAAAGATGCAACTAGAAATGCAGGTTGTAATCGGGGTTATAGTAGTTTATAGTAGTTGTTTTCCGTCTGGGTTTCTATCAAATGAAGCAAGATTCCACCGACCTTGTATTTTTTTTTCAGCAAGATTTCATCAGTTTGCTATATCTTTTACTTTCTATGGTTTCTACCTAATGAAGCAAGAGTTCAGTTCATATTAATTTGACTCATTAGTTCAGCTAAATCTCATCCAGTTTTTGACCTATTTTGAAATGGGGAGAAGGAACTGCTGACTGTGGCTGTGCATAACTCACCCCGATGGCGAAAGAGGGATGATTTTCAGAACTTGCTGACACGAGGTTGGCGGAGGTTGCTGTGTTCACTCCCCCGACTCCAATGTTCCCTCCAGAATTAAAGAACACATCCGAGGACTTGTCTTCCCTGGAGTCGTGCTTCAGGACGGAGGGTTTCCGAGGGGGTAGGTAACCGCTGGAGGGAGGAGGGATGTAGGAGGAAGAGATCGAGGGAGAGACGAGGTTGGAGGTGGTCGTGAGGAAGCGCTCGGATGAATCGTCGATTTTGACACCAGGGGAAAGGACGGGTGACCTTCCAGGGAGACGTTCAAAGGAGGAGTCGAATGAGACTGGACGGCGGGCAGGGAAGCGAGTTACGGGGCTGACTTGAGGAGATTTAAGTCCGTGAGTGACTTCAGTGTGGACGGTAACAGGGGTCAAACGTTCTATTGAAGTGGAGAAGCCGGTGGTTGGATCAAGTCGCTCAAATGAAGTATCGAAACCAACAGTTGGTCTCAAAAGCCCGGTTGAGGAAGAATGGCCAATTGATGGGGCAAAATGTTCCAAGGAGTTGTCAAAACCAACAGTGACAGGACGGGAGAGGCCATGAGCAGGTTGTGAGAGAATGTTTGTGGTGGAAATAGGTCCTGCTGATATAGCAAAGTTTTCACGCGATGTCTCTAACGAAGAACCCCGAAGACTCAATGAGGACGCTCCATGACTCGAAGAGGGGAGAGAAAGAGGACCAAATTTCTGAGAGGGAAGGGAGACACGGCCACTGGTGGAGGTAGTGAGGGTGGAATGGGCTCGAGTCAGGGACGGTGCTACATAGGGCCGAGTCGGGGGAGAGAGGATTCCGGTTGGGGTGAAGCCGCGAGAGGAGACTAATTCTCCCGATGAATCCAAGAAGGTAGTTGACTGTGAAGGGACACTGTGGATGGTGTTAGGCGAGATGACCGTTGGACTGGAGTAAGAACTAGTAGACGCAATGGATGAAGGAGGAACGGCGTAGGAGGAAGAGAGCGAAGAGTAGGAGGAGATGATGGGCGTGGAGTAGGAACGACCATCCTTTCCGAGTGGCCTGAAGGAGTGCGGACCGGAGGAGAGAGGGATCCTGGAGCGGAAGGGTATTCCCCCAGCTTTGTCCGATTTCTGGGGGTCACAACGCACACACGGTAACCCCGCAGCCACCACCATCAGCATTACCACCACCACCTGTAGACAGAAAAATTCGAATACATAAATAACATAAAGGAGGCTACGAAGGCGTACTAGGAATAATAAATCACAAAGAAAAAGGATGGCACGAAACTTTCAAAGGTAATACGACCCATAATCCGAAAGTGTCCCATCCGACCTTTAAGCTGGTGGCCACAACGGCATCACCAAAACAAAACAATGGAGCCCTGGTGAGAGCGAAAGTACAGAACCGTTACACATTTCCGCTCTTTATATTATTAGTATTATTTTTTTGGTCTTCTTAAGTGGCTCTTGTTGATGAGGTAATAAAGACGTCACTCATACACTAACACAGAGATGGTGGAGGATTAAAGTATTGTCCATCAACCGGGCATCTCTTTTACGTTACCCACCTCCGCACTCCAGCCTAAATGAATATCCGTGTTATAGCCAACATTATCCTAATTCAAGGGATTTTTCATACTTGATTTTATTATTGTTATTGTTATTACTACTACTACTACTACTACTGCTACTACTATTACTACTACTACTATTGTTATTATTATTATTCTTGCAAGCATCTCTTGCAGTTACGTTATACTGCTTTTACACTAACCTGACTCAGATTTTCGTACATTTGCAGCTTATTTCACGCAGTTCAGTGAAAAAGACCCTAGTTCTACATCCCTCATATAGCACTTCTTCGTGACCAGCAACACGTTCAAATGTTAATCTACTGTTAGAACTCAGTATTCAAGATGGAGAGAGATGGTTATTTTAGGCCAAGTTCGAGTAAAAAGGGTATAAACAAGAACACAGCACCACGCTTGGAATTTATTACGCTCAACAACATTTTCCTCTCAATCAAGACTCATTCTAGGCGGCATAGGAGTCTTCGTAGCGCCACATCCTTAGCGACTAATTTTGCATATTACATCTTTTTATCGATTTATACTTTAATAAGGAAAATTATGACTGTTCTAACAATATATTAATAATAAGATTATCAAGACGTAATTGGCACGAGAAAATTGCCAGGGAAAAATGCCACGGAGCCTACAATGCTATACAAATACGCCTTTGACTCTAACTTGACATAAGATTGCCATCTCTCCATCTTGAATACTGAGTTGTGGCAAAAGATAAACACCAGATTATGATGCTAGTCATGAAGAAGTGCTATGGGAAGCATGTAGAGCGACAGTATTATCTTATTCTGCCAATAAGCTACGTGAACTAAGCCAAGCCCTCCTTTGGTAAAGTGTTATCTCAGTTTCAAATACATTTTATAGCTGTGCTATCAACGCTGTACTCATTTACGGTGCCTAGCACTGTACATGTTGAAACTGTAAACGTTTCTTTTTAAATTCAGATCAAAATTACAGGTTATATAATCTCAAATGGGTGGGGGGAAGCAGCTGACGGCCGAGGGTCTAACGGGCGGGAGGCCTCCCCAGGTCCCCCTGTAGCTACGCCACTACCATAACAAGGATACCTATGTGCATTTTAAACCAACCATGCCAGCCACGGAGCTTTTATAATATCTCAGCTTTGACGGAGATATAACAGAAAGTCTCTCCTTTAAAATGGGGCTACTGTGATCCTTAGTAATGTCCATATAATCGATATGTATTAATCAGAAAACACAGATCTTGCATGTGATAAAATACGAACACTTGCACTAGAGCCTCAACTTCCGAATCACATAAATTAGCAAAAATTCCCGTAAAAATTAACTTGCCTTCATGTCGACAAGTCCAGCACCGACTGATGACTTCAAGGCGTCTCACCCCACTATAAATACCTCCTTTCCTTCACCTTACTTCTGCAATCCCTCCCCCACCCTCCCTTATGCCCCACCCTCCTTCCTGCGCCTCCCCCTCCCTCACTTCCCTCTCTTGCTCCCCTTCCTCTCCCCCTTCTTCCTCATCAGCTCTCCCCACCTGTCCCCACCCACCTGCCCCACCCAGAACCATTCATTAACCCACCCACTAAGATGAGAACTTTATTTATTTGTTTATTTATTTATCTATGCATAACGCCTGCCAGTTAATTTGGTTCAGAGTAAAACTTGCCATAGTGAAGGAATAATAAAAAACAATCACTGACACTTGAACGAGGTTCTCCTGAGACGTCACACTTTCTCGTTTGATGATGGGAGAACACGGAAGTGTTCGGGATATTTTTGTTCCTTTTTCCCTATGCATATCAGCAAATCTATGAATCACGTATAACCAAGAGATTTCTTCGCATTAGATTTATTTGCATATTACACATTAACATTCTCGTATATATTCTTTACGTCGTTTGAATATTAACATAGTTTGCGTTAAACACACAATATGTTTTTTAAAGGTGTAATGTGCAGAATAAATCGCTAGAGAAGAGGTATTACATAAATCCAGACTCACATAGAAAACCCTTTGGCTCACGGACAGGGACGGACATGGCGAGGAAGTCCGCCCTTCCGTTCTATTTTGTCTATTCCTCTAAGCGTGTAGGCCAAAGTATACACACGAACGTTAAGGGATAAAAACGAAGCCATCTGAAACCTTAACTACTTAATACACTTTATCGCTCACCAAGAAGTAATCTATCGCTCAGGCCCAGTCCCCTAAAACCGTAGATCAAAGCGTATACTCAAACATCCATAAACACAGAGACAAAAGCGAGTTAATTTGAAAACCCTAACAAAATCATACACTTTATCGCTCGCCAAGAGTAAAAATATCGTTCAGGCAATCGTCATTTTAAGGAAACGGGTATGAAATAGGCCATTCATATTTGCAACAATAATTCAAAGACAGGATATTTTGAGCGACGGCATTTGTTTACATGAGGAAATTGCAGGAAAAACTCGAACATTGTTTTATTCTTTTTCTTTTACTTTTTACAAGCTTTTCTTACCTATAGCATCCATCAATCATTCGTCGTAATACCGTTAGACCAATTGTTTTCATCAGATAATGCAAAAAAAAGAAAAAAAGAAAAATGAACAAAGAAAAGGAAGATGAAGAAGAAGAAAAAGAGAAGAAAGAGAAGAGGAAGAAGAAGAAAGAGGAGGAGGAGGAGGAGGAAAAGAAAGAAAGAGAAGAAGAACAAGAAGATGGAAGCGAATACTACTGCTGCTAATAATAAGAAGAAGACGAAGAATAAGAAAAAGAATCCCAGCTACAAGGTTACATAGAGATACTTTACATCGCCATTCTCCCAGCACACAATTGTACCCCAAGCGTTTCGTCTTATACAAAGCAACATTTGAAATGGAATGAATGTATACGAACAATTATCCCAGTGGCCGTGCAAATGTCAATGTTACCTGCCCGTATTTTCGTTTGGTAAGGAGGCTCCCTAGCACTTCTTCCTTAGCGATTTATTTTCCTATTATTTTTTATATATGGCTGGTTACTATCCTTTTGTATGTTATTTATGCAGGTTATGGCGATACTGGAGAGATTTACGTAATACAGCCGAAGACAGATAAGCAAAATAAATCGCTGAGGAAAAGTGTTAGAGAGCTTCATTAACAAACGAGAATACGGGCCCAATAAAACGGAGGAGGAGAAGGTGGAGGAGAAGGAGGAGGAGGAGGAGGAGGAGGAGGAGGAGGAGGAGGAGGAGGAAGAGGAGGAGGAGGAGGAGGAGGAGGGAGGAGGAGAAGAAAAGAATAGAGGGACAAGCTAAAATGGACAGTGAATCAAAAGCTGTATGAGATATGAAGGATTGTTAGAGAGAGAGAGAGAGAGAGAGAGAGAGAGAGAGATGTTACATAAAAAAAAGAACGACTGAAAACAGCTTACACGAGTGAGAGTGAAATAACAGCCTACATCACGAGAGAGAGAGAGAGAGAGAGAGAGAAGGGAAGGGGGGGGTCCCATTATCTGATCATAGGCTGCTGTTACATAGAGTGGCAGACGAGAAAAAATCTGTAACAATAGGGGCAAGGGAAGTAAATGCAAGCCACTCTACGCTGATATGGTGAAGAAGAGGAAAATGATGAAATTGTTTTGTTACAGTAGTAGTAGCAGTTGTAGTTGTTGTAGTTGTAGTAGTAGCAGCAGTAATAATAGTAGTAGTAGTAGTTGTAGTAGTATAGTAGTAGTAGTAGTAGTAGTAGAAGTAGTAGTAGAAGTCGTAGAAGTGGAAGCAGTAGTAGCAGTGGTGGTAGTGGTGATAGTGGTGGTGGTGATAGTGGTGGTGGTGGTGGTGGTGGTGGTAGCAGCAGTAGTAGAAGTAGTAGTGGTAGAGAATGCTGAGGTATGAGACGAGCTTAACACTGGAAAGGATGCTTATTCATAGTATTCTCTTATTCCGCCATTGAGCGACGGGAAATACTCTGCAAAGGACGAAAATATCTGCTTAGTTGAAATATACGAACTAAATTAACCAATGAATTTAGAGAACGCTCCCTAACACCTTTCCCTACGCGATTTATTTTGTTTATTGCCCCTTACCATCTTCCGTGTGACATAAATCGTTCCAGTACAATTAAATCAGCATAAATAACATACAAACTGATATTAACCAGCCGTCTACAAAAATAAATCGCTAAGGAAGACGTGTTAGGAAGCATCCTAAACCGACGATAATACGGACCGACTAGACAATGACGTGTTTATTTATTTCTTTATTCATTTTTGCTGCTTTCTGGATTTTTTTTATTAATTTTGAAAGAATTCAAAATGGTGAGTTCAAGGCTTCTATAACTCCTTCAGTACGAGAGAGAGAGAGAGAGAGAGAGAGAGAGAGAGAGAGAGAGAGAGAGAGAGGCATTATCAACAAGCACTCTTTCGTTGTGATAATGGATGATAACATTAATATTTCAAAATCCTGTCAAACTGTTAGTTCCCCAGTTTTATTATTATTATTATTATTATTATTATTATTATTACTGGGGGTCCTCAAAATAAGGTGGTTGAGAGGGTAGTCGAATCTTCAGGAAAGTTACTAAAGGGAGAGAGAGAGAGAGGGAGACTTAAATGTTATACCCCTTCTATCCTAGTCACGAAGAAATGTGATGGAATGGACGTACAGCAGCACCACTAGTTTTTCTACCACTGAGCTCCGTGAAATAAGCTGCAAAAGGACGATAATCTGGGCCAAGTTAGTGTGAATGGACTATGGATCATTTCAAGATAACCCTGCATAGCAACTACAATTAATGGTTCACATAAAATGTCACGGAATGTTATCAGGAGGACAGAGTTAATATATCGAATCTGGAGTCAGACGATGCCGTGTGTTAATATAGTTTAGTTTCCCGTAAAATAAGTTACATACGAGATGGGGGATACGAGGAGACGCACTTGTTGCACTACCCGGTCTGTCTGCCCGATCTGACCCATCGACCACAAGCAAGCAGCTGCCTTCCCGTAGCCGGCACCTCGCCAGGTTCGGAACAGGATCCTCCCACACGGCGAGTTGCAGGGAAGACAGAAGAGGTATATGTATGAGTAGGGGTGTCAGCTCAGGCACTGACTACTTGGTAAATGTGGTTGAGTTCTCCGTCCGGGAGTGTTGTGCAAGGCCAACTACCTGGTCTTTGCCTCAGGTCACAGGCATGGCAGTACCTCCCGAGACGATGGTAACCACCTACCTACTATTTTTTTGGCGGGTGAAGGAGTGCTACACCTCGCCCACTTGCCCAAAGGTGACCCGGAACTATGTAGGGCAGGGGAGTCCATCTTCCCTGAGCCGAGAACACAATGATACACGGAAATTGCTTTATCTTTGTCTAACCCCTCCTGTTTGAAAAGTGTGGCCTCAGTAAAATAAAGGGGTCTAAAAATAATAAAGATAAAGTATACGTTACACAATCGGAAGGAAGTTGTCAAGGAGGCGTCAAATAATTCCGTATAAATGACATACGTTAATCAGAGCGACTAATGAGGCTCAAATGATCGTGTGAGAGGCGTCGGTAATGAGGAAAGTCGTGTTGTGAAAGCACTGCACAGTACTAATTTATTTACCATGCAAGAGCCTGTTGGTGCGGTGATACTAAGCTGATTCCGACACAGCTGCACAACACACACACACACACACACACACACACACACACACACACACACACACACACAAAGCTGGTATACATAACAATAAATGGTTCAATGTGTAGAAAAGATCGTCAGATTTTACTAAACCGATACCACAAACAGCCACAAAGTTGATAAAAATGCCACCAATAAATGGTACTAAGTATAAAAAGATGCGTCAAGTTTTACCACATTGCAAATCAAGACACAAACACAACTAATATAACTAACAACAATAAATGGATAGGTTGCAAATAAGATACACACAGGTATACCCTTTTAACTCTAACCTGGCCTAAAATTGTTAACTCTCCACCTTGAACTGTAACTGTAGATTGACACTAGAATAGAATGCTAGTCATGAAGAAGTGCAGTGGAAAGGATGCTGGGCAGTAGTATTGTCTGTTTCCCCAACTGGGCTACTTGAAATAAGACCCTGAAGGACGAAAATCTAGGCCAGGTTAGAGTAAAAGGAGTACAGTATAGTACGCATGACAACAATAAATCGTGCAAAGTATTCAAAAGACTGTCAGACTTCATTAGGTTGCAAAGGTAGAATTGCAGAAGGAGTGACAGTATTACATTTCTACTTTTATTCTGACAGTGATCCTTAAACCCTCTCAGCTCAGTGCCTAGTGTAGTCAGACTGGAAGGTTAATTTGACTAGCAACTAGGGAGACTCTAACTTCAAAAATAAAATAACGACAGGGAATCAATCGTTAACATATCTATGAACCCTATTTTTGAATACACATATGGTATGAATTAAACTGCAAAATATTATTCAGTGCCACAACCAAAATAGCTGACTTTGGTGTGTGTGTGTGTGTGTGTGTGTGTGTGTGTGTGTGTGTGTGTGTGTGTGTGTGTGTGTGTGTGTGTGTGTGTGTGCTATATTAAACTTAAAATATTAGTAGTAACGCAGCAAATCACCACCTCCCCCGATCCTGTGGTTTAACATAGCATCAGGCATCCAGTTTACAGGTATAGCATTATCCAGCTTAGACAGCAAAGAATCAGGTGTTTGTGTCGGCGGATATGTGTTAATGTCGGCTGTGGAAGTGCGGATGTCGGTGGGAAAAGTATCTACGTTTTTGCTGTTCATTTCACTGGAAGACGAAGCCCTTGTGGGAATGTAAATATCGTCGGATTCGTCTACTGAAGTTTCGAGTTCGCCAAAATTTACGCGATCAATGTTCTTTTCAGACTCATTCTCGTACTTACCGACGCTCTCATCCAGTCCCGTCTCGTGTTCGGTGTTCTTGTTATTTTCTCTTTCTGTATCAAAGTTCTTTTCCCTTTCTCCCTCGCTCTCAGTGTTTATTTCCTGTGTTTTCTCGATCTCGGCTCTCTCTTCCTGTGCTTCCTCATCCTCGGCATCAGATCTATGTAATTTCTCGGAGCTCAAGGAATTCCAGATGCTCGGCCTCCTATCGGAAGGCATTTGGTTTATCCCGCTACCCCGCCAAGTATTAGGTCGAGGGTTTAGTAGGTCTAGTGGAGGGTCGGGGTAATGCGCCTGCTCCTGTCTAGATATCTCATCTGTTCGAATCACAGGTCTTTTCGGTTCGCCTTTCGTAGGTTTTCTGATTTCGCTACCACTCCCAGGATATCTGTTTTCCTCTCTTTCAGGACTTTTCATCTCACCAGTGGCTGGCATTCTGATCATACCGTTCCCAGACATATTAAAATTACTGTTCACCGGCATTCTGATCATAGGCCTATCACTCGCCGGTATTCTTATCTCTGAATTTTCAGGTTTTCTTATATCACCCGTCCCAGGTATTCTGATGACACGACCTGCAGGCTTTCTGATATCCGCTAGTGTAGGCTGTCTGATCATACCATTAGCAGATATTCTCATTTCTCTATCTTCATGCATTCTCATATCTTTGGGAGGTTCAAATTTCGAGTTATCCTCTCGGCGTGTAATATGGGAACCTCCCCCCTGTCTGTGCCTTCTCCTCACCCTCCCTTCCTGACCAATTTCCCCCATTTCTTTATATTTTGGTGGTCCGTACCTAGGCTGAGGGAAATTGGAATGGCTAGGCGGAACCTCAAAATAGTAATTGACATCATCGGGGTTTTGACTCGTTTTCTTCACCTCTACGAATCTTCCGGGGAGAGAATAAGGACGAGGCTCGGGAATCTTCGTTTTGGCGGCTTCGAGGTTTGAATGTTCTCCTTCGAGGTCGCGAATTTTGGTTCTCCTGACGCTCTGGGGGATTCCTGAAGCATCTGGACGGGGTCTGTGAGAAGATTTGGTGGTTTTCCGTGTCTGCTGCTGCTGTTGCTTCTTCTTCTGCCATCTCTGCCTCTGTTCAGCCACACCGCGTTCCACCGTGCTGGCCAGGATCTCCAACATACCACTCTTCTTGTCTGGGCTGTGGAGGGGAGAAAAAGTGTAACATTGTATTTTCTGACACTGATTAATTATTAAACCAATTGCAAAGGACTTCCAAGACAGATAATGATAATGATGATGATTTTAACACCATTATCATAAATGGGCTGGGTAGTATATAAAAACTAGAAAAGGGACCCATAATTGTATAGTCTGTAAAGGCTCCAACATGCCTGCAGGCGTCGGCCTTGGTCACCTAATGACGGGTCTCCACACTGCTCAATCTATGGCAGCCTCCCTATTCAGCACCTTATTCCTGAGGTCACACTCTATGACCTCGTCCCAGCTCTTTTTTGGTCTACCTCACGCAACCCTATCCCCGTCGTTCACGCCTCTCACCTTCTGCACCCAGTTGTCATCCTCCATCCCTTCGACACGTCCCAACCATCTCAAGTCTGCCTCTCCTCACCACAGCACCAACACATTCCAGCCCCATCCTTCCTCTCAGCTCTTCAATCGTAATCCTAGCCCACCCCCCCTCCCACATCTGCATCACGCATCATTTGATAATCTTCACCTGCTTATTCTATATGTTGGCTGTACACACCAGCCTATAGCTTGACATGGTGAAACCAGGAACATATACCCAAGTACAAGAAGCGTGTTTCTTGTGAAAATGCATCACCAGGATGTGTGTTTATGATTAAATCATTCTAGTAATAATGGCACGGTTAAGTAACACATCAGTACCTACCGTATACAGGTATGATGATTTTTTTTTTCTTTTACCATTACTATACCTACATCCTTTTCTCGTTCCCACGCCATGTATACTTGACTGAAAAGGCAACCTTGTCAGCTGGGGATACAACTATTCGCCATCCACCCAGCACAGCCACACAAACAAACATCACATCCTCTTTCGAATTCAAGCCAAACTGGCAAGTCACGGAGCCACTGAAACATGGAAGTGTAGCGAAAAATGGCGTTTTTTAGTGAATCTGAGGAACATAGGCAGCCACCGCCCTCACGCTGACATTTGTGGCTCAAGGTTATTAGTTTGTTGGCCTAGTGAAGCTGCAAGGTTGTCCAGGTTTGAAATATAACCGGGAAAATAATTACTGGAGAGCGTGGGAGGAAGGATGGGACTGGAATGAATTGGTTTTGTGGTGAGGAGGGGTAGAGTGAGATGGTTTTGGCATGTGGAGAGGAAGATGAGAAGTGTGAACGTCGGGGGTAGGGTTGCGAGAGGCAGACCGAGAAAGTCCTGGGACAAGGTAATTGAGTGTGACCTCAGGGATAAGGGATTGAACAGGGAGGCTGCCAGAGATCGAGCAGCGTTGAGAGCCGACATTAGGTGACCAAAGCCGACGCATGCATGCATACTGGAACCTTTATAAACGATACGATATAAACGATACGAAAATAATTTCTACCATCATCATCATTATCACTACCACCACCACCACCACCACCACCATCACCACCACCACTATCACAACCACCACCACCACTACCACCACTACCATCATTATCACTACCACCACCACCACCACCATCATCACGGAGCCATACTGATTAGCACTCCAGCGCTATTCCAGGATGGTACTCTCTGCCTATTAATGGAAAATTTGATGATGATGATGATGATGATGATGATGATGATAATGATGATGATGATGACGAAGATGCTGTTGATGATGATGATGATGATGATGATGATGATGATGATGATGAAGATGATGATGATGACGAAGATGCTGTTGTTGTTGATGATGTACTTACTCCCGTGTTGTGAAGGGTTGTGAGCCACGCAAATACAGGAGGAGTCCCAGCCACAGAGCCACGCCAGTCGCCACAGACAGAGCCACAGACAGGATCGAACTCGCGACTGACCTGTTGGAGAGGCGGGAGAGAGAGTGAGGCGGAGGAGAGGGAAAGGTAGGGAGAGATGGGAAGGAAAGATGGAGAGAAGAGCTATGATCATGATGATGATGATAAGAGGAGGAGGAGGAGGGGAAGGAGGAGGAAGAGAAGCAGAAGAAGAAGATGATGATGATGATGTGATGGTGATGATAATGATAATTACGACGACGAGAGATATGATGATGATGATGATGATAATGATGATGAACAGACAAACAGACAGACACACAGAGACAGGCAAACCAAGGAATGGAAAGCCGTAAATACAAAGCATGTCATCGATATCTTATCTCTTATCAGTGGCCAGAGAGAGAGAGAGAGAGAGAGAGAGAGAGAGAGAGAGAGATTCAAGTAGTTAAATGATTACTTACTCTTTATATTCCACGGATATTACACACACACACACACACACACACACACACACACACACACACACACACACACACACACACACACACACTAACCTAGAAAGAAAGTGCGCGGGTGAACTGAAAGCAAAGTGAACAAAAGAAAGATGGCGAAAGAGAGAGCAATTTTCACACTCGGCCAAACAATCACTTCCTTCGGGTAATGACAGCCGGGATGAAGATATTAATTAACTGGCGTGAAAGAGATGTTGGGAAATGAAGGCAGTTGATAGTTACGTTATTACCGCTTGGTCCTCAAGTAATTAGTGATATTCGGTAATACTGTATAACTTCCATGTAATACTTTTATCGTTCTATCAGTGTATCTATAGCCAGACACCATAATCCCTTAAGGGGTGGCCGTTTGTTTTTGAATTATTTACTTTACGGGGAGGGGCACTAACCCAGCGCCAACCCACTTGTTGATACATAGGGAACACATATGGGTTGGTTATATGGTTACCAACCAGCGCTGTAAATGGTCTCCGGGCTTAAAGGAAACCATTGGGTTTGTAAATTTAAAGCCACCTGAAAAGGAATGAAGAGTAATAAGAAGTGACAGAAAAGATGAGAGAAACAGGGAGAGAGGAGGGCAGACACAGAAAAAGAACGATAAAGGTGATAGAAGAAGCAGGCAGCACTACATCGTGAGTGAATGATGGTCGCCACCACCTACCACCAATATTGTATAACTTCATGCAATACTCCTATCAGTAACATCTAAACAATTACAGTTTTTTTCCTTAAGGTAAATATAATCACCTAGTGGTTGTAAAAATAAAGAAAATTAAAGTTTATGTTAGAAAAGGATGAAGATAAAATGTGGGAAGGTACACATCTCTCTCTCTCTCTCTTTCTCTCTCGTCCAAAAGTTTAGATACTTAGCTTTCCCTTCCAGTCGCACCAACTAAGCTATTATTCACGCATATTCACGCTAACCCATCACAAACCCATCCCTGCGGTCTCCTCCCCCTCCCGCCCCCGAGGGCCCCGACTCACCCATGACTGTGAGGGGCGGAAAGGACGCTTCCTGGTAAGAGGCGGTGGGGGGTGGCGTGGTGGGGGGCGGCGTGATGGAGGTTAACCTGCAGAAGTAGTCATGAAGGATATTAACTATACCCCTTTCACTTTAACTTAGACTAAAATTGCCATCTCTCAATCTTCAATGCCAGTTTGTTACAGAAGATTCACTCGAGGATATTATGCTAGTCACAAGGAAGTGCTATGAAGTGACCGTAGAGAAGTATTGTCTCTTACTGCCACAGAGCTTTTTTTCTTTTTTATGCTAGGAAGAAGAAACCAGAGGCCACGAGCCCGCAAACTGTTCATTCCAAGAGAAAAACAAAATACAAGAGAGAGCCAAATTCAAGATCCGATCATTTCGAGATGCCTGGACACACTGCGTTTGAAAGACTGGAGATCATAGCAAGCAGGAAATACATACAGAGGGAGACAGTTCCAGAGCTGACCTGTTGCATATATGAAGGACTGGGAATAACGCTTAATTTTTGCATTAGACAGCGTTTCTTAACCTTTTCCGACCTCAGCACCCCCCTTGTAATAAGGTCTCAGTCCACCACCCCTCTACATCTGGTTACTGGGACTGCAGTTGCTACACTACTGCAGGGTTAATGCAAAGTGAAGTACTGCCTGAAAGTTTATTTTATACTGTCTCAAAAAAAAAAAAAAAAAATCAAGGATGCCAATACTAAGCAAATCCAGTAAGAAAAAATATAATGCAGCATTTTCCAGCACCCCCTAAAATTGATTTCAGCACCCCCTGGGGGTACTAGCACCCCAGGTTAAGAAACGCTGCATTAGAGAATTGGACAGAAAAGGGATGAGAGTTTGCTGCTACACGGTTGCTACGCGCCTGTCGTAGAGGTGGAGGAATGCAAGCATACAGTTCAGAGGAGCAGTGGCCACTGAAGTAGCGATAGAAAAGAGATAAAGAGGCTGCGTGGAATAAGCTGCAGAAGGACGAAAATCTGAGACAAGTTAAGGTGAAAGATGTATAATTATCAACTAACTTTTAACACCTTTTTACAGCAGTTATATAAAGTCTCGTAGTTTGAATTCCTAGAGGTGCTATACGATGACTTAATCTCTGCTACTGTTATCCTCATTATTTCAGTCTAGTTACACTTATTCTCATATTCAAAGTTCGCTCAAGTTTAATCTTCCTATGTGTTTGGCAGGTTTTTGTGTGAAGATATACTGCAAGTACAAACAGTCAATCTTAAACGCAACTAAGGCTCACGAAAGTAGGCCTAATTTGAGAAAAAGATTTTTACAGTTTAATATTCACTCTAGTGTTTATAAAGTGTTTGGTAGTTGCATAAGTCAAGATAAATTGATAAACAATCAATCCTGTCTACAATTAAAACCCGAAAAAAGTGTATTATATGGTACCTGATGAGGGGAGATTGGTACTGCTGCATTCAAGGACCAAGCGAGGGGCGACGGCGAGAACTCCATTATCTGTAAGCAGGGAAAACACAGGATATTTTAGGATAGGTAAAAAATCTAGGCCCATACTCAGAAAAAAGTTACAAATGATACCTTGCTATGAATGGGACTTGGAAAATATTCTGCACTTTCCCTTTCTTCGCCTCGATCCCTGCAATAAGTCGGTTTTTGCTTTGCAGAAAGGTGAAGATACAGGGAAAGATTATATACTATACTTTCCTTGTCCTTACACAAAAAAAATCTTAGTTACAATCAGTAGGACTTGATCATGTCTGTTTGTACGTGTAAATCCAAAGTTCAACGACATCCTATTTTTTAACGTCCATTTACATTTCTAACCCTCATATTCCATCCTCAAAGCCTTGGATTCGTTTGCATGGCTGTTTTAAAGTACACAAATGTTTTAGAAATGGCTGGGGCCGATTTGCCATACAAATCACAAGAGTTAGGAGTGATTACAAAGGTTTAGCACTGCAGTGATTAAGCTGTCACATCTTTGTATACTTTAGGGTCTTGTGTGGGGGAACCAGGTAGAGATTCACGATCGAAATACCTACTCCCTCTCGTAACTCAAGATTGTTTTCGCAGGTAGGACAAGGGGGAAGAGACTTGATTTTTCTCGTTCTAATTGCAAACTATATACCTGTACCTGAGTTACGAGAGTTGATAATTAGTCTTTGAATCTGGCTCTAGGGAAATCGTCATACCTGGTTGAGTGCGCATACGAAGCACAGGCACACTTCCCCCCTCCCCAGCTGCGGTATGGGAAATGTGTCTGGGGGATCATTAAATGTTTACATAAAATTAGCACTCTTGCGTGCCTATTTATGCAGCTTTTGACGCCAGCTTCAAACAGTCACTTTTTCTGTGTGTATATAATTCGTTTTATCTTACTTCAAGAGTGAGCAGGTAAATCATCCAAATATGAAGTCTATCAGTTGCCGCTAAACTACATGAATCTTTAGTATCTGACATAATGAAGCTGGAGAGGGATGCCTTCACTTGGTGGTACTCATATTATAATTGGGCAATCAGTTACATAAAGCGTCCTTCAACCCCCCGGCCCCTACCGAATGGAGGATAGAGCGTTGCAGGAGAAAGGCAACTTCAGATTATTGGATTTACGTTTAGATGAACATGAGGCCACAACAATAGCCTAACAATAATATTCAGTGGCAATGTATGTATTCCCCCAAATTCCAGATACTATACCGTTTTTACTCTAGCTTTGCCTAATTTGTCGTCCTTTTGCAGTCTATTTCACGTAGCTCACTGGCAGAAAAAGACAATTCTGTGACTATACATCCTGTCCATAGTACTCCTTGTGATTAGCATCATATTCCAGTGTTAATCTACTGTTACAACTCAGTATTCAAGATAGAGATGGCAATTTTAGATCGTTTATAAAGAATATAGTAGCCACTTCAATTACGTGTTACGGTACTTGCAGAACATTTTATAGAAACCTACCAAAAGTTCTCACCTTAATTTACTGATGCTGAATAAGCACCTTATCTCTTCCCTCTCTTCGTCTGTGTTCTTTTTCCTCGGTTTGATTTTTTTGTGTTCTTTCCCTTTCGTTTGCTTGTCGTTTCTTCTTTCTGTCTGTTATTTCCCTTCTTGACCCTTTTCTTCCGCTCTGTTGTTCTTTTGTCGTTCTTCCTGGTTTTCCTTCACTTTTTTATTTTTGTCTTCTCTTTCTTCCTTTGTTCTTATACGTTTCTCTTCCTTTTCTAGCTTTTTCTAGGAATTAATTTCTCCTTTTGCACGTTTCTTTCCTTCCATTAGCCGTTTTCGCCTTCATCTGTCTATTTCTTTCGTTGGCTCTTTCCTCCTCTCCTTTCTTCCTCTCCCCTGTTGGTGGTGAATATTCCTTGTCAAATTTCTTCCTGGGACTTTTTCATCCTTTCCTTGTTTTTCGTTTTTTCATATCTTTCTTATTTCCCTGCTTTCTTCCTTTTCTCCTCTTCTTTATTCCTTTCCTCCTCTCCCCATCCGTCCGCCCGTGTACGTCCTGCTGGTAGTGTGGTCGCGACAGGAAGTAGGACTGGACTGGACAGGAAACGGAGTGGCTGGACATTGGCCTAAGGAAGCTGCCAAGGTGTGAATAATAAACTCGGCAACGCTTCACACTACATGCTCAATATTTTTAAGCAAACAGATTCTCAGTCTTAAAACCGCCAAACTTATGTTAAATTTTTACTGACATTTATGCAGATAATAATAAAAATAATATTCAAAATAAATGTGGCAGCTATACTGTACAGCGTCGTTACATAGATATCCCGCTATTCCTCATTAAAAATGTATGGTGCTGTGGTGGACTCGTGTGGTTTCTTACATGTGTGTGTGTGTGTGTGTGTGTGTGTGTGTGTGTGTGTGTGTTTTGCCTCCCTCCGCTAAGCAGATGCTGACCACCCATCGTTAAAATGACGCGCCAGCAGCGGTATTATGGGGAATAGCCTAGCCTACATGTGAACCGAGAACGGCACTCGGTAAAACGGTGTCTTTAGGGGAAACACACACACACACACACACACACACACACACACACATGTAAGAAACCACACAAGCTAAATTTGACTTACTGAGAAACAGAGACGGGACCCCACGAGCGTAGCTTATTTCCTGTATATCACAATTAGGTAAATACAGTTAGGTAAACACACACACACACACACACACACACACACACACACACACACACACACACACACACACACACATTGATAAATATTTATATAAAACTCTATTCTGCACTGTACCCTACTGACCCTTGAAAAATCAATAATATGGTGAGGCTTTAAAGCTTAACATTGGCCTCAGTGTGTATAAAGTTGCTCAGTCAAAGATGACAGTTCCTGAGGTAAGATATCCACAACCTGTAATGTATGGGGGATGAGTTGGTGAGGAAGAGGACCTAAGGTCTTGAAAATCAGTACTACCACATGGGCCATTTTTGTGTGTAAAATGTTAAAACCAAAGCTGGTTTGGTTACCGAGACAGTGCCCATAGACTGATGGACTGGTTGCATACTGGCTTGAGACAATAGAATTTATTAAAGGGGTTGACTTTCAGCATATTTTTTCCTTGAACAACGTTTTTTTTATAAACCCATCTGCATTTTGAGATGGTGTCATTAAATGGAAGGGAAAGGTAAAACTGCACAGACAGAGGTGGCCCAGCTACCAAGATATGGGATCCACAGACTATGACGACCAGTAGGGGAGGTTGTTCAGAGGGGGGAACCTACTTCTTTGAACGTCAATAGACTGAACCTTTACCACAAGCTTATCCGTGCTGGTGAGTGGCAGTTTCATGAGGCACCAAGAGAGCACCTTGGTTATGCAAACCTCCCTCAACACACTCCCTATCCCCTGAAGGGAGGATGATGGGCTGACAGATTTACAGCCTGCTGTCCACTGGGCTCAACCACGAGTTTTGGCAAAACAACAGCCACAACAACAGTAATCAGAGGTGGCCCAAGGACATATACAATTTGTGATGCAAGAAAAGGGGACACCCAGTACTTTATAAATCAACATACTTGACCTCTAGTACAGGCTTATTGTGCGTGCATGTAAAGCTGTACATGAAAGGTGGTTGCATGACATATATGGTACCTGTTAAGCCATGATGTGCCAAGGGATATATGGAGGAATGGGACACAGAACCTTGAAAATCAGTAGACTGGGATTGGTAATAATAAAAAACCTGATATCTACAACCTCGAATAACTTACCTCTAAATAATGTAACACGCTTACTTCACTGAATGTCTGCTCCAACTGCTTTGTCTTGAGTCACAGTGACATGAAAGGTTCACTTGGCTGAATAATTTATCAGTATATACAAGCACGGAAAGACTTAATGGGAGACTTCTTACCCCATTCAGTCAGAAGCGTCTCATCTACTTGAATGTCATTTGGCGGCAGCAATAAATGAGTAAACTTTTTTTTTTTTTTTTTTTTCAATGGATGATGGATGGACGGATGGATGGACTAGATGAATTAAACAGCTGAAGATCTATCACTCCCATGCCCCAGTATTTGTGCTGTAAACAGGTCATATACAGACAGTGAAGGACAATAGTTTTTTCTTATAGTACACCACTGCAAAAACTTCACACTTTGTGCATGTTTGTGATTTTGCTAATGCATCTTCTCACGTATGACATACAAACATAAAATGCCTCTCTCAGCTCCAGTATTAGTACAGTAGAGGAAAAATAGGTGAAATATCAGGAGCGCTTCTATTTCCCACTGTATCTCCTATGGCAAACAAGGTGGAATACTGACTGGCACTTCCTTCTCCTATGTTCCCAAAGAAATCAACGACCTATGCTTAAGATCTCCCAGATCTTGTAAAAGTAACTGTGTAAGAATGATTATAAAATTCATGCACATGAAGCTTAATATATTTGTTGATAAATTTATAATAGAATAGTTCATACCTGCAGGTTTTGTTAATTAATGAAATAAAGCTGATGTGACTAACTGTATGGCTCATGTCACTGGGTGTGTCATTTATTGTTCTCCCATTTTTGTACTTCTCTTTCCTTGTTTCAGGATCATCACTCACCCCATCTTTTGCTGTTAATATATATATATATATATATATATATATATATATATATATATATATATATATATATATATATATATATATATATACACAGTACATATGTTGGTAGTAATGATAACTGCATGTGTTATTAAATGTAAAAGTCATGCTTATGAAAAATATTGGTGAAGTAAAGATTCAGGTTACAGCAAACTTTATTTCTTTGCAATATGAACATTTGGATATTTACATAGTCAACCTTCCACAGAGCCTGACATGGTGAGGAATATCCTGCAGAAACTAAGTAATGGAAAAGAACTGTCTTAAGTACTTTTGTGTTTGCAGACATTTTCAAAAAGGCTAAAAATTCCTCATACTACAGTCTTGTGAAAGTCTCGTAAACTCATCACCTACCGAGATGTACAATGACCAAACAATGTATCTTTATCCAGGTACACAATGGTTTCACAAAAGCATTGCTGGTGTTCACTTTTGAAGGCCTCACATCACGTCTTCCACATTGATTTCATATTGTAGAGAAACCATTGATATCAAAGGTAATCCCAAAGTAAAGTTATATACTGTAAAACTCCATCTTTATGCTTTAAAAACTGCAGGCATATACATAAGAAACTCCTGTAGATCATAAATTTCATCCATCTATCCATCACTCCATTACTATCGTATCAGGAGGTTGGGGCTCGGGGCAAGGCTACTTACACCTGTCATTAAAGGCAAGAGTGACCAGTTGCAATCCCGAGTAGCATTACATGAGCAATGAATCCAAAACAACCCTCGGACATAAATCCACTGTTTATAAAGACAAAAAAATACAGATATAATCTTTGGCCGCTATACATAACTCAGAAGGACTCAGTTACCAGAAACATTGGGCAACAACAGCCTACAAAATCGAGAGAGGCATTAAAAACTGTGAATGTAAAACATTGGGATGAACCCTGATGAGTGTATCTGTGTTAAACAAAATATTTACAGCATATATACATGTACAATAAATAAACAACAGACAAATATGACAGCAATATACATTATTTTGCATTGCAATTAAGTATGCACTGTTTGCAACATTACCAGTGCTTACTTGCACTGAGAATGCCAAAATGACATACACTACTATACTCTTTTCACCTTAACCTGGCCCAGAATTTTGTCCTTTTGCTGCTTTTTGTTTTTTGCATAGCTCAATAAGGCAATGCTACAGCTCTACAGTGCATCCTTTCCATACCAGATCTTCACGACTAGCATCACATTCCAAAGCTAATCTACTGTTACAACTGAGCATCCACGATGGAATGATTGCAGTTTTAGACCAAGTTTAAGTAAAACGAGTATATCAACAGTGTTTATGCACTGATATGCCTTCATATCTGTACAAAATTAGATTAGAGAATTCTTAATTTGATAACAATAAATTAAGCTTAACTTTAAATCACTTATAGAGGGCACAACTTGCATGTGACACAAAGGTGCGGGGTCTGCCAAGAGTACTACAGTGATGGGACGCCAGTTTCATGTGAGGGACACTAAACATAACAGCAAGGACTAAATCAATTTTAGCACGATTCAGGAATATTTAGGTATTTTTATCTTCATGCTATATATTTATTCATTTATTTATTTTTAAAATCTCAACATTCCAGAACCGCATAAAAATGATATACGGCTTCAAGTAATGTCTGAGATCCTTTTTACACTACTGACACCCCTACAATACTTTAGACGGACCCTTTATTTTCATTATTTGGTCACACACCCAGACACATGCTATTCAACTCCTCTACAATCAAACCACCTGTGAAAGACTAAATGATGATCCTTGTAACTTAACAGTCGGGGATCCAAGGTTGTAGACCACATCCTACCTTGCTTAAAAGTAAAATGAAATAAAATACCCATTTCAAGCTCAATCATCAAAGAAAACTGTAAGAGAGGTTAACATTACTACTGTAGTTTCAAAAATGCACCTCTAAATTAGGAAGAAGAAAGCTTTTGATAAATAACAGGTCAAACAATCTTAAAGTATTGGATCCCAAGAAGCCAAGAGACAGACAGACATACAGACTACACTAGTGATGCACCTATGAAGCAAGAGGAGAGCTATATAATACCTACAAGTGACTACATTACCCTCCTCAAGACAAAGATATATTCTTCACTGTAATATTGCTATCTCCACATAATCTTATCCACCATTCACCTACTGGAGAGGTTGGATATGGTCTTCACTGATCCCCTCACAGCCAGGTTTCTCTCAAAGCTCTCCACATAATCTTATTCACCATTCCCCTACAGGAGAGGTTA
The DNA here is from genome assembly GCF_032717465.1 of Coenobita brevimanus. Lineage (NCBI taxonomy): Eukaryota > Metazoa > Arthropoda > Malacostraca > Decapoda > Coenobitidae > Coenobita > Coenobita brevimanus. The sequence goes on along the minus strand of NC_136979.1, from coordinate 48,717,392 downwards.
GATATGGCCTTCATTGCCTCCCTCACTGCCAGGTTTCTTTCAACGCTGAATAAAATCATTAGGAAGTAGCAAGAATAATACGGAAAAATCCACCATTGGCTTAAATGAGTTATCAATCCAAATCGAGAAGGGGAAATTTAGTACGGAATATAATAAACCCACACCAACAGGACTGGAATGAGCCGAGAGTTTTGGCTAACAGCTGTACATCCTTAACAAAGTGTCCTCCATTCAATTCTAAACCTCTTAAACTACAACAATCCTGATGATGAAACATTAAATATCTGTTTAGTATCCCTGATCCTTAGGCTACAATTCGTCCACCTTAACTTGGCCAAGATTTTTGTTGTTTTGTAGCTTATAACTCAATGGCAGAATAAAGCGATACTATAGCCCTACATCCCTTCCATAACACTTTTTTGTGACAACCAGCTTCTTCTAGCATTAATTTCTTGCTACAGCACTGCATTCCAAATGGAAAGATGGAAAATTTAGGCCAAGTTAAAGTGAAGATCAAATAGTATCATGCTTTGGTTACAGCTCTGCATTCATGATGGAGAGAAAGCAATTTTAAGCCAAGTTAAAGTGGACTGAGTATAGTCACCATAACAAATCTGAGACCATTTGAACTGCCAACTGGGACAACCCGTCATTTGCACGCAACTGCTGCCTTATGGATTTGTTTTTGCACTTTCTGTTGTTGTTGTTGTTATTGCAACCCCAGCTCACCTGGATGTGAACCTGGTGGGCTTGAGGTGAAAATTATCTTCTGCAGTCCACCAACCTCCTTTCTGGGCATAGGCAAGGAAATGAGGGGCATTTGTTTTACAGGCCAGCAGAGCAGCTTGGTTATTATGGTGTCACCACATGAAGATGTTCCCCTCCAGCACTGTTCTGAGAGTATATATTAAATTTTATGGCTGATACAAAATAAGCCACTACAAGACAGTGACAAGTACTGGAATATAACACTGTTTTTCTATACTAATGTATATGAAATAATAACAATGCAACAACCAATTCCATATTTTATCTACAGTACTTCCAAGTGTCAGGGCCTGATGCCAGGCTACTGCATGAGAAGAGTATACGAAATCCTGTACATTCCTTTTATCAGAATAAAAATATCAGTGTGCAAAGTTCCCCTTGATAACTGAACAAAAAGCAGAACACATCAACAGCTATATATCATCGAGCACAACTTGAAGGTCCATATCCTTAGTAACTTAGAAAGTTTCCTAGCACCTCCTCCTTACCGGCTTACTGCTACTTATGGCACATTATTACCTGTATTTTCCTGTGTTTTATGTATGCATCATACAGTATATGTCAATATCTAGAATACATAAGTAGCACAAACCTACACAAAAATAGTAAGGTGCAATATACACAATATATCATTAAGGAGGAGAGGCTACATATCTGCCTACGATCACAAGAATAGGACATTAAAGGCCAAATGCTTAAGACTTAAATAACAAAGGTGAAGGCAAACTCCACATTTTTGACAGTCATTTATGGTACTCCTACTCGTACAGCTATTACCTTTGATCAGCCTGCATGCCACATTATGGAGTGCAGGCTGCAACTACACAGAAAGGCCAGATACATTCAAATTTTGTCATATGCTCCAGTAACTGTCATCAAAAATACAAGCCTGCCCTCCCCCTCCACTACTGAAGTTTTAAACGTAAGGCAGATAATAAGATTCAGGGCTATCCTTTATCATCAGTTAAGCAACCACAAAGCTCCATAGTGTACTGTATAAAAAACTGAACATGAAACTTACTCCTGGTATGTGGTCCCATACCTTAACCTCTTCAGTCCCAAGACACATTCTTATTTCACTCTTGCTACATCCAAAACATCTTTGTTCTGCTTAAAAGATTTTGAACTTACTGGAGTAAATATAGCTTACACTGACCCTTCACAACAATTAAGTTCCCCATAAGATGAATAAAATCACCATCACCACCATCATCACATCTCCTGGGAACCCTCCAACAGGGGATGGCCACAAGAGCCAATTTCTGGTTACTTGTCGTCAAACAGACTGCTCACTCATTCTTACTTCCTTTTCTCCCTAATGTTCTGTTTAACTCTTTTTCCACATCACATAAGGGATGTCTCAATCTCACTTTCACATACTGTTCTTAATTCATCTGGAAGTAGCAAGAATAAATCAACAGAATACATCACTTATTTCAAGAGGTTAACAAAAGAAAACCTAAATATCCATTTTTCGGCATCTAGTGAGGCAGAGAGTGAAGGGGCAGGGAAGGAATGCAGGGTGGGGCCAGACAGCATCGGTGACCCTACCACATGTGTGTTTCTCGTATTTCACCAATTATCACGTTGGCATTTTGGAGAGCCTGGGGAAAAGAAATTGAACGTTGTGTTAATGCTCAGAAACCACTGATCACACTCAAATAAGTAGGTTTCTGGTGATGATAGTTAGGTGTGTATCTCATTTAGCCTTACCTTAAGCATCTCTGCAGCCTCCTTCCTCCTCTGTGCAATCTCTGGTGACTCTGATAGGAAGGTGTCAATCTCATCAGTGCGGTAGAGATGCTTAACCAGCTCGGACTGCAGGTTGTCCTTCACGTGGTTCACCAGAAAGTGCATGATGGCCTTGGGTACCTTGTCCTGGATGTTTTTACGTACGATGTAGAAGTATGTCTTGATCAGTCGTTCTATTTGATGGCGAGAGGAAAAAGTATTACAGTACATGAACAGTGTTGTTTTGTTTCATTTAATGTTATTTATAAAGACCCCAACATGCTTACATGCACTAGTCTTGGTCACCTAATGGCAGCTCTCCACACTGCCTGACATCTGGCAGCCTCCCTACTCGGCCCCTTATCCCTGAAGTCACACCATACTGCCTTGTACTAACTCTTTTTCTGTCAGCCTCTCGCAATTCTACCTTCAATGTTCACATTTCTTGTCCTCCCCCCCCCTATCTGACATCCTCCATCCTCTCCAAATGCTCAAACATTCCCAATCTACCCCTTCTCATCACAACACTAATACATTCAAGTCCCATCCTTCCTCTCAACTCCTCATTCGTAATCCTAATCCCTCAGGCCTGTCATTCAAGGACGCACTACACATGCATCTAATCATCATTGTCTTTGTATGTTTGAGCCAACAAATATCCTCCTCCTTTACTGCCCAAGTCACTACCGTACAACATTAAACTTCTTGTACATATTGTTAAACAGAAGAGTGGTAAATGAATACCCAGAAAAGGCAGAAGAGCTAGAGTCAATGAACTGAGAGGAAAAGGATCCGTAAAATTTGTGGAATGCAGCATCCATCCTGGAACCAAACCTACATAATCTTACTCACACCTTGCTGTGATGATGCAATGTCCACTGCAATGGAACACTGGTTCGTTGAATAGCATGGCCCTGGAGGGATGACTGCTTGCCTGTGATTGATTGGTCTGCTCAGCCAGACAGACTGGGGTTACTTTGCTACTTCTGCTACTACAGAGGAATGTATGAAGAAGGTTTGGTAAACCTACTAGCTTGAGAGCAATCAGTCTGACTCAGAGACTCTGATGGGCTATTATTACACTACATGTGAACAGGTGTACCTATCATGTGAAGCCGGCATTCCTGAGACGTGAATGGTGAATAAAAGGGTGTGAGGCCCAATTCACTGGGCACAGGCCTACTGCTGGCTAGTTCTCCCACTATCATATTCTTTTCTTTTCCTGGCTTTCTGTGTCCTAATTCACCTGCCGGTGATGGGGGAAAAAAAAAGGTGGGATGATATTAATAATACTAATCCTAATACAAATGATAAGTCATTCATTCATTCATCATCTAATCCAATGTTGCCCCATGAGGAGTGTAGGAGCCCGCTAACACACACACACACACACACACACACACACACACACACACACACACACACACACACACACACACACACACACACACACACACACACACACACACACTCACACACACACACACACACACACACACACACACACACACATTGACACACACATTGACACACACACACACACACACAGACATTGACACACATTGACACACACACACAAACAGAGACATTGACACACACACACACACACACACACACACACACACACACACACACACACACACACAGATGTAATAAATGTAACAACAAAAGCAAAAAAATAAAATTAATAATAATAATAATTATTAGTATTATAACAACAATAAAGTTTATATGTAACCCAAACAAAAGCAGTCAGTACAGGAGGTGATGGTGACTAACCTATAACCTCGCAGTCCTTTGTCTCGCGATCGGTAAGCTTGCGTGACTGCTGCATGGGCACCTCGGGCAGGAGGTTGACCGGCTTCTGTGGGGACAGGATGCCGCCTTCAGCCACCCCCTGTGTCTGCAGTGAGGGGTCTGCCACCCCACCCTGCACCACACCACACCCACACACATGGCAGGAAGTGCAGGGGGTGGGGGAGAGGGAGCAATGCAGGGAGCAGCAAGGGAGGAGAGAGGGAGTATTGTAGTGAAGCAGAAGCATATCTAATTGAGCCAAGCCAGGCTATATTCATACATCAGTCTTAGCCACAAGCAGCTGAATGAGATATATAGTCAGCAAACAAATCTGGCTGCCTCTCCTGCTACTCAATCCATAGACTCTGATGATTAGCCTTATATTTTTGGAACAGCCAACACTGCTGACATCACCTGGCCATCATCTGGCAACAGATCAGTCAGTAATGCCATCTGCTTTGGATTTGCCAGACAAATTTTCAAAGTCTATGGAGAAAAGAGCCACAGAAGTAACAGGAAACTTGTTACCAACAGTATATACTGCATTATATTTCGGTCCCAAGAAGAAAGCAAGAATATGTTACAGGTGTCTCATTAGCTTTTTGAAGATATAGTACACTGTATCTTAGCTTACAGAGCAGTTCAAGGATGCTTTACCACTTGGTTATAAACAGCTTAAATCAAATCTTTAAGAAACTTGTGGGCATGTAATTCTGAACTGCAAGCAATTACCATACAAGCAATATGAGTCCATTTACAAACCATGTGGTAAGATTTGCTCCTAACCTAGAATTGTGATAGCAACTGCAGCACTAGTATTTCTGCCAATCTTTATGTCTAAGCTACCAAAAGTAAATAACACTGGATAAACTTTTTGTTGTATTTTAAGAGTGTGTATCCTGATACTGGGTTGCCTTCTAAACAGCTCTGGATATTTCAGAACACTTCTTCCTTAGTGACATTTTGTATATTACACCTTGATATTCTATTGTACATTATTCATATTTTTTACACTGACAAAGTTTATATCAATAACATACAAGAGGATACTGAGGTATAATGATGACCTCCTGCCAATGAAGAGATGTTATGAAATCTTCCAAGGCATTCAGAACATAATCCACTGGCCAGAACCACCAAGCATAAGCCAAACAACTGCTGCACTAGCCAGAAATAAGACATGTGCCCTGTGAGTTGATGCCTTACCATGCATGTGTTGGTAGCATGTCATTACTGTGTCACACATTAGGTAAGTAGGAAGGTACTGTATATCATATCATAACAACATCACACAGGTATTTCTGAAGGCCTTTAAACTGTTGGGCTTCTGGTTTCCTTAATGACAGTTATTCTGATATTAGTGGGATGCACTGGGATCAATATCATTATCCTTTACCTTACATTTATTCTTGGATGAACCATTAAATACTGTACTATAAAAGGTTAATCTTGCACAACTGCTGTATCTACTGACTTGTCATGTGAAGCAGTGCAACACGCAGTACTGTCTCCTTGAAATGCTTGTTATTGGGGAAAAGAATTCAGTATAGCAATCAAAATGGTGACCTTCAGTAACACACCTCACATATCCCAATGAGCAAAGGTGAAACTCATGGATGATGAGTTAGGAAGAACTCTGCTTAATATCTTTTAACAACATTTCTGTATTCTAAAGCATCATTTTAATTCCAACTATACAGTTTAACTTTGGAAATTCATAGGGTTCGTAGTCTAGAAAGGGTCGCTGAATCATTTCCTAAAACACTTAAAGGCTTCAGTGCACCTCGATAAATCAGAATAATAACTTACATATTACTGATAAAAATAATGTAGTTACTGTCACCATATCACATCCCATGAATCAATATCGATCTACCTCAAAACACACTAAATGCCTTAAACAGCAACTGTATATTTCTGACCACCAAAATAACTCCTTAATATTGTATCCAGCTCATGGTGATAAATATTCATCAGCTATTAAAGATAAAAAAATAATTCTAAGAGGCAATTCCAAATTATGCTTGTTCCTAACCTCACAGGGAAAGAGCATAATGAATATATAGTGCTGAATCTAAAGTCTATAGTATAAATGGATAAACTACATACTATTTCTTCAGTACTTGGTAAATATACAATACATGCTCCCTGCCATGGTCATGTGGAGGGAAGAGAGAGAGAGAGAGAGAGAGAGAGAAACATGACGAGAGACAAAAGACTAAAAATATTATGTTGGTTGAAAGCTGGAGAAGAAAGTGAAAGTGCAAAAAAAAAAAAAAAAAAAAAAAAGTGTGACAGAATAAATCATTATTCATCAATTAATCCTTTTCTGCCCTTTTAGGAGGGTAGGGGACTGGGGCTAGGCTTCTCTGCCCCATCCCACTGTTTAAGGCAAGGGTGACCATCCTCACTCATCCCTGAGTGGCATTATGTGAGTAATAAACCCCAACCTCCGATGGATGTAAAACTTCATTGACCCCATTCAGATGCAGCACCTTAACCCACTAGACCGTTAAGTTTCAACTATACTCAGTTTTTTTTATCAAGGGGAAGATGCACTTGAAAGATTGGTGATTATTAGCTGAATGCAACATTACTTCATAATCTAGCATTATTAACTGACAACAAATATCTGAGAGGGAAATTTGGGTTAGTAAATATTTTTTGGACATGTTGCATTCAGCCAGTCATCATCAACCTGTCAAGTGCATCTTCGCCTCAATAAAAAAAACGGAGTATAGTTCTATGGCTACCATCTAATGTTGTAAATGGATTCCTGGGTTACAGGAAACTATTTGCCTTGTCACTCAGTGTAGAGCCACCTGCAGGCAACACTACAGGATATTGAATAAGTGGCTCCTGTGAGCCCCCACCTACCACAAAAAAAAAAAAAAAAAAAAAAAAAAAAAAAAAACAGCATTCTGGAAAGGGAAATGAAGGTACAAGAAAAATAAGCAAGAGAAAAAAGTTACCTTGAGAATGTCTGCTAAACCACCTTATGCTGAAGTTCACAGGAAATACAGTGTTTGATAAGAGTCTTGGTCAGCCCAAGACAGAAGAGCCAAGCACCAAGGAATGGAGTACAACAATAGTGCATAATGAAACTGAAACAAGTGAGCGCTACATAGAAACACCTCCAAGTGATGGCACTAGCACAACTCCAATGCTTAGTCATATAAATGTCCCCAAACTCCCTCCATGTCTTCTGAATGAAAAGCAGTGGCTTGCAGAAGAAAGGCAACTTCATCCTGCAGTCCACTGGGTTCACATTTAGCAGAGACTGGAGCCAAAACAGCAGGCAATTACAGAAACAATACTGCAGCATTCAAATGTTAAGTGAGTACAGCAAGAAAAGGTACGCAATTTTACAAGTCAAAAAATGGCAAACACAATAATAACTAGGTAACTTCTACATTAAATCTGGGACATTTTTCGATTTCATTCTGGTTGCAATAATTTTCATTTTATTTAGCTGAAAGAAGCATCCAACACTCAAAGGGAAAAAGGAGCTTTGCAAAACTGTTCTCTATTACTATGTGAAATTCCTGCATGCAGTGAGACTTCACTGAAATGGTACTGAAGGAAGTCAATTTAATTAGCTGCAGTCACCCTCAAATAGTTTAAATTTTCAGTGCAGGTAATTTTGGTTATGGGATGGAGGTGTTATGGGTGGATGCTTGTGATCGGGTCCAGTCCTGGTGTTGGGGAGTTTTTGTTATACTTGACCATGAGCTCAACTTGTTAAGGTGAACAGGAAGAGAGGGTGATTTCCCTTGCAAAATTGTATATCAATACTGAATAACGTCACAGGCTGAAACACTGAAAACAAGAAACAAGGGAGAAGTAGACCTGGAAACAAGAACCAAGAAATTCCAAAGACAGACATTCAAACTTTCGCTGAGGAGTTCTGACAGACGAGTGAAGATAAAGTCACAGATTCTGAAAAGCAACACAATTCCTTCCACATGTCCCAAACTAACAAATAATAAAACTACTGAAAATAATGGGAAGACCACCATGTTACATCCACTTGGAAGATGAATGCAATTCCTTGTTTTAACAGAATGATCACAGGTATAGTTAGATTGCTTCCATCTGACAGAACTGGGCTACCCTTAGAACTTGAATACTAAGTCGTGGTTGCATGAAATTCAATAAAATATTAGTGATGATGCAGGAATGAGTCTCCTTGGTTAACATTCATACACATCTGGCCATTAACTGAGTTGAAAGGTGTTACTGATCTCTTGTTAAATTAAAACAAATGGGCATTTGTATGCACAAAGAACATAGGGGAAAATATTTGTGTGTCATATGCATCAATGAAATGGTGCAGAAGAGGTGCTGAAAATCTTTAGCCTTTGAGAATACAGACCTATGAACTAAGGCCTGTATGGTCATCAGCTAAGAAGGCTGCACAGCAACTTCAAACCAACATATTTCTATATATGACTTCTTAATATCTGTATTTTCTTACATGTTAACGCAATTTTTGCCAGTACTACCAACATATCAATACCATAAATGAGAATATTAAGGTGTAACGTATTCAAAATAAACCACAAACAAAGAGGTGCTAACAAGCCTCCTAATCCCTCCACACTACAACTCATAGTGGATAGAACATGGTGTCACGCTACGAACACATCAACATTGCTACATACAGGTAACAGCTACCACCAAAATACACAAAGTCCTTGTTATATACAATTTGTGTTTTTCAAAATAACACAACTTTTTTCCTACAGCTGATACTGTTGTTTAAAATATAATAACTGAATTTTAATGCTGATTTTTTCTTTTCCAATTCTGTCAATTTAATGCTAAAAAAGAATATAAAAAGGGATGACATATAACAAGGTCTTATTATCACAAGAGCACAAACCTCTACCGGCCCCTCAGTCGAATTAGTCAGCGAATTGACAGCAGACTCGGGAACTTCCTATGTTTCCCATGCGTACACACACACACACACATACATACATATGCACACAAGCAGAAGCAGGGAGAAAGAAGGGCAAAGAACCAATTAGTTTAATTCTCAGAGAAGAAAAATGCCTTTGGAAAGGTTATAATAATTAATAATGTGATTAAGCACAGTAAATGAACTAAATTGAAAGCATGAGGAAATTTAGAATGTAAATGGAATCCACAAAGTCCTGCTGGATTTCCAAAACGTTACTGTACATCTGAGATGCATTTTTTCCCCCTTGTGAAACAGTAACTACGTTTTATTAAGGTTAACCTGCAATCCTGCATCTCAATATGTTAAAGTTTTTACATGATATAATGTTTTGTAAATCCAGCAGGAATGTGTGGACACCCTGTATTTATATATATATATATTTAGAATACTGACCCAAATCATTCTTCATTAACGAATCCACTAACCCCCTTACTACAGAAATGTTTTTGCCACCCTATTCTTGGCAGCCCAACACAAATTTTCTTTCTCTCGGGAAGGACCTCTTTGGGATGAAAACCCCCTGAATTTATGTCCTTTTAAGTTAATCTTGTTGTCACCCAATGGTTTTCTTTGACTCAAGAAGAAAATGAAGAATTTATTACTGTAATCTGAAAGGTCTACCCTAAGCTGAATAGTGTCACAGAGATGGCAATAATAATAATAATAATAATAAAAAAAGAGCCTCACTCACAATGGAATTAAAGGACATCATTCTTTTTCCACACTCCAAATGATAATTGACCTTTCTAATCCACATAAAATTATCATCTAACAGCCAAGAAATAATTAAAAAATAAATAAATAAATAAAAATGGGTTCAATCATACATGAGATCACCAAAACAAACCAGTGAACAGTTAACCCTGTCATGTACTGTGCAGTATTACATTCCAGCGGCTGCCAGCTAACTGTGTGCCACCATTAATGCTCAAGTGGTAACTCTAGATTTACTATATACAGTATTCCAGCTAACACCAGACAATTTTCCTCAGGTGAGAGTGAGTCAAAGGAGCAAGTTTTAACCCTGATATACATGCAACATACTTGTGCTGCTGGTAAGCATTCACCAAAGAAAACATAAAAAGCAAAAATATGGCAAAATCACACTGAGTAATTAATTGGAGTTTAAAAGACAAATTAGGAAAGATACATTTAAGTATTAATGAAACAATACAGTATGAAAAAAAAATATGGCTGTAAATGGTATTAAATGGAACCAAACTGGGTAAATGAAAGTCTACATGCTAATTCAGGATACGTTTTGCTCATACCCCCCATGTAACTTTTGCTAAACCCCATCACTACAATGACCAGTGCTGGAGAAGGGAAGTTTTCACACAATGGCACCAATATAACCTGTCCCAGTTACACCAAATGCAACTTCAGCTTGCAATCCAGCAGGTTCACATCTAGATGAACCAGGGACCACAATCACAACAACAACCTCTTGTGGATTCCAACCCATGCATGCACCACCTTAGGTTGTAATTAAGCAGTTCCTAACCAACTCACAATACAAGCAACCCTCCACAACTGTCAACTGCATATGATTTTTTTTTTTTTTTTTTTTTTTTTTTTTTTTTTGTGCACTCTGTGAAGCACCTGGTAGCTTTATATGTGGAGACAAACAAACATACTGTACAAGCAATCTTACAAAAAGCTTCAGCTTAGAAGAGTTATAGGGGTCCTTGATCTTTACTTCATATGATGGCTTAGATCGCCAGACCTCACTCTAAACACTGTGATCATTTCAACCTTAATTCCTACTGATGATATGAAGCGAGGCAGGAGCCGGAAACAAAGAGGGAGAACAAAATCAGAACTAAACAGCATGCCCTGTGAAAAAATAAGCCACACAATCATTCACACTTTCTAATAACCTTCAAAATTTTGGTTCCAACTCACAAGCAAAAACCATAAGCACATATTTCTTTCATCTGGCCATTTTATGTTACAGTCTATTGGCTAAGTTTCTAAAATCTATTATTCCTTTCTGCACACAAAGCAATCTAATACTTCCTTCCATAGCCAATTTCCTTTACAATCCAATATTCCCTTCAATGGACTAATTTTCATACAATTTATTCTTTTCTGTGTTAATTTTCCTACAATCGAAAATTTCACTCTACTAACTAATTTCCGTACAATATAACTTTACCATTGAACATTCTGTGGTATCTCCTTCCCCTGCCCCATGTTACCTGATGCGTGGGCGTCATGCTGGGTGAAGTCTCACGTGATTGCTCCTTGCTGGGGGCTGTGACAGAACTATCAGCTCTGGGGCCAGCAATTAGTGATGAAAACCAGTTCTGCTGGGCTGTAGAGCTGTTGGTGGCGGTGGTAGTGGTGGTCTGAGAGAACGGCGCGGTCATGCCTTCAAGAGCAGTGGGACGTTGGGCTACCGGCTCGCCCCCACCACCACTGACCAGCCGTGACGGGATCTGTGAGTCGAGGTCCCCTGCATTAGTTATATCCACCAAACTACCATTTCTTTCTTTTTTGCCCCACCAGGAGCAAAGGGGCCTAGGGCTAAGATAAACTGTCCTGACATTTAAGGTAAGGTGACTGGTCTCACTCACCCAAGAGTGGCATTATGTGAGCAATGAAATCCAACCAGCCCTCAGATTTAAACCATAATGGGTCTCACCTAGCTGGAGTACCTTGACCCAACAGACTACCAAACATCAGTTTTACGTATACTGTACTTAAAGTTTATGCCATTCTTTCTCTCACGAAATTTCATTTTAAGGATGGACAAGCTACAGCTGATATTTTCTATGGACTGGAAGCCAAAACCAGCTCATTGCTTCCCTGGTGTTGGGACAAATGAAATCTCAGATGTGTGATGAGATTTATAAAATCTGAGTCTCAGCTTTTTCATTTGTGGCAGATATACAGTATACCTTACCCTGTACCTCACCCCATCCTGATGTGTCCTGCATAACATGAGCAATGATGCACAGTACGGACGGATGTTCACCTAAGTACTATTTTGGTAATACAACAAGAGATCAAACAATGATAACATAACTAATATAAGTAACACATCTTGTACTGTACACTTTCAGAGGATTAAGGATCATATCATAGTTATCACACGAGGCTTATAGCACCTCTCCCTCCATGGTTTATTTTTCATATCACGGCTTGATCATCTCATCAAAGCCAATTATATCACTTTAATATCAACATAATTAACATCAACAACACACAACAGGTTATTAAAGTGTAATGTGCAAAACACAACCCAAAGCCACACTGATAAACTCCAACACAACTACTGCAACCTTCAACCTACAACCACTCCCTAAATACAGTACTGATACATAACAGGTGCCTACATACTCCACTACTGTGCAAACAAACCTGAATATATAGGCAACTTTTTTATAGTACAAGAAAAAGGAACCAAATGCTGGGAACCTACACGCGCTGCCCCTTCCAAATACAGATGAACATATTAAGCTATGAACAAGATCCCATTAGGTGCCGAGGTAAAAAAAAAAAAATGAATAAGGTCACTGGATTCAAGAGGTAAAGATGTACAATACTTTGCTAAATAAATAAAATACTACTGGTACATACTGTAATCGCCAACTCTACTCTTTTTCCTCTAACTTGGTCTAAAACTACCATCTCTTCATCTTGAATGCCAAGGTGTAAAAAGTGATTAATAGTAGAATTTGGTGCTAGTTACAAAGATGTGCTACGGAAAGATGTAGAGCCGTGGTAATGTCCTTATCTACCACTGAAATGCAAAATAAGCTACAAAAGGACGAATATCTGAGCTAAGTCAAAGTGAAGAAGAAGGTATGCTTTCTCCCACCCAAACTACAAGCCTAATTTTGCTACAAAGATGGCCGTTAGTAATCAGATTTGAACAGTAAACAAGGAGACTCACCCCTGCCTCATAAATAAGGCTCATCCAATTTCACAAAACCACCCCATAAAACAACTAACTCAAAGACAAACAACCACCCCTTATGGATTTTATATATATATATATACTGTATATATATGCTTCATAGCCTGTTCCTGAGGCCCAGTCTTCCTCCTACATTCTATACACCTTCAAACATCACCATTTGGCGCTAACACCCACCATTCATACTGAATACACGCTAGGACTGTCTCGTACAGAACTGGTGTACTGGTATTAGTGAGGGTACTTTTACGATATGTAGGTGGGTTTTCTGATAGATCAGTAGAGTGCTTTATGTAATTCAAATCCTTGTTCCCTGACCCAGGCAGGATTCAAACCTGGGTCCATTAGGACAGGAGGCCACCTCTATATTGATTCAGCCACTGCTTCCCCCTAGACACTTTAATATTTAAGCTGTGGGAAGTGGCCCAGTTCCATCAGGTGAAAACATACCCAATATAGCATAAGTGATGTTTTATGTGTATAACCATAATTCTTTCAATCCAGTGACCAATTTTTGCTATTCCAAACATTTCTGTTCAGATTACCAGAAACTTCTCGAACTTGAGGGGATGGATATGCTGTAGCCTTCTTTACATCCCTTCACTACTAGGGATCTTCTCTTAAGCAGAATAAAATGGTCTGATGGTAGCTTAAATAGTAGTAGTAGTAGTTGCAACTCCAGGCTCATATGAATGTGAACCTAGTGAACTGCAGGCTAAAGCTGCCCTTCTGCAGTCCGCTATACTCTTTTCAGGGGATACATGGAAGCTGAGGGGCATCTGTGTAACCAGGTAGTGTAGCCACCTGGCTATACTGGTGCCACCACATGAAGGTGTCCCTCTCCAGCACCCAGCAGCTTGAATATAACAAAATATATATCAAGCAGAAAGGGCTGACCTCTTCAATCTGTCATATTTTCTATTACACTTCTCCGACCACCTACTGATTTCAGTCAACTTAGGGGAACCGGATGTGCCTCCAGAATTGTGGAAAGTCTCTCCAAAACAAAAATTAAACAAGGAAGATCTCATTAATAAAGAAGGAACTATGGGATACAAGCACATTACTGCTACCCCTACAGGCTTCCAGTGTTAATATTCCTAGCCCTAGGAACTTCTGATGTTAATGTTCCTACCCCAGAGGCTTCCAGTGTTAATATTCCTACTAATGGAGGCTCCCAGTGTTGAAATTCCTACCCCAAGAAGCTTTCCAGTGTTAATATTTCTACCCCAAGAGGGTTCTAGTATTAATATTCCAACCCCAGAGGCTTCCAATATTAACATTTCTATCCCGGAAAAATTCCAGAATATCCAGTGAAGCTTCTCGACACACCTGACCTTTTGATCATGCAAAGATGCCTTATACAACGACTCTGTACTTTTAGACCAGAACTTGTGCCACCCCTTCTTCCGTGATGCCTTCTGCTCCTCAGCCACCACACTCCCATCCCCATCGCACAACCATTCTGGACCTACAGTAATGGCAGACTGGGAAACAACCTCCCAGTCATCAGCCTGAAATGAAATAGCCTCCCAGTCATCAAGCTGAAACAATTAAGTTGGCTAGCACAGTATGGAAAACACAAGAAGATCCAAATATATTACTGTACACTACACAGGTTTATTTCTGTATGCTACCAAGATGGCTCAGTCTTCTGGAGTGAGCAACACAGACATTTTGGCTGTGTTGTGAAACCGCAAATGGGCAATGCAACCAATGGATGTAAAAAGTACACAACATAAAGTATGAAAAGGTTTACGAGATGTAAGTTATGATGCAGGGTAGACACTGGTAACTCTGAATGGGTTAATCCAACACACAGAATGTGAGCTGCAAAATATATGGAGTTGTTTTTACCTGTTGCAAGAGGCCAGGTAAATGGAAGCAACATGAGTTTACTTTGTTCTTGCTGAAAACTTTGAAATAAACCGTCAATCACTGAAACCATTAATTCTACAGCACCGATGCTCATAGGGTATAAATCTCACTCTCCACCACAATTTCAGCTCATCCCACCCACTTCCTCATCCTCAGTGCCCATTTCCTTTCCCCTCTGACACTTCCATTTGTGAAGAATATTCTGACAGTCATAATCATCCACATTTGAATATGGATTATGTTCAAGCAGGCAACCTTGCTAATGTTATTTTAGTTCTCCAATAACATGGAAGGATAAGAATGTCTAAGACTCTGTTTTGGCAATCAAACAGAATTTTAAGAGAAGTCACTTAATTTTTATCCATCTATCATGATATCTTTTTTTGCCTCATCAGGAGTGTAGGGGAAGCTTTCCGACAATATGCTTAGGTTGTTGTAGCTTTGATCATTTCTGAGATAAATGAATTTTGCTGTTTATATGTGTAGAGAGTTCTTGAAACAAAGGGGATGATATAGCCTTTTCTACAATGACTAAATCATCTAGTGTTAGCTTGATTAACACTAAATGTACATCTTAAGCCTGAAAGAATTAGTCTCTTCAGTCTTAAGACATTTTTTATTATTTTACTTTTACCAACATCCAATTACTTTATCAAACTTGTTGCATACAGCACACATCTACTACACTCTTTTTACCTTAACTTGGACCATATTTTTTTCATTTTGCAGCTTACTTCAAATGGCTTAATGACAGGAATGGACAAACACTATGGGTCTTCATTTTTTCCATAGCAATACTCTGTGACTAGCAACACATTCTAGTGTTGATCTATTCCCAAAACTTAGCATTCAAGATTAAAGATTGCAATTTTAGGCCGAGCTAAAGACAGTACAGTGGTGTGTGAGGATTATTTCAGACTTCTCTAATTCTGCAAGCCTCTCCAAAGCTTAAAACTGTCTGGTGGTAGCAGGAAGAAAATGAAAAGGCACTGGGATGTAATGCACAATATACCAGTGATAAATTCCTACCCCAAGTGGCTTTCACTACCGGTATTAACATTCCTAACTTATACACACTCTGTGTCGATATTCCTACTTTACAGGTTCTCAGTATTAATATTCCTACTCTCTGGACTTCCATTGTTAATATTCCTATCTTCTGGGCCTCCAGTGTTAATATTCCTACCTACTAGGCTTCCAGTATTAATATTCCTACCTTCCAGGCTTCCAGTGCTAATACTCCTACCTTCCAGGATTCCAGTGTTAATATTACCACCTTCCAGGCCTCCAGTATTAATATTCCTACCTTCTAGGCTTCCAGGGTTAATATTCCTACCTTCCAGTCTTCCAATATTAATATTCCTACCTTTCTGGCTTCCTGTATTAATATTCCTACCTTCTCAGGCTTTCAGTGATAACCTCTTCAGTCCAAAGACATGTTTTATAATATTCTTGTCATCCACAGACAATTTCATTCAGCTTTGGAAAGGCTTTCTAACCAAGAGGTTGGATACAGCCTTAATTTAATCCTCTGTGACAGGAGGGTTATCCAAAACAAAATATATGAGTCTGGAAGCAGCACAAATAATTTAAGAAACACATCATTGGACTGAAGGGAATAACTTTGCTAACCTAGAGGCTTCCAATGCTAATACATCTACCCAATAAGACTTTCAAAATTTCCAGTGAACCTTCCTCGCATTCCTGACCTTTAAATCCTTTAAAGATGCCTGTTTATCCTTTACAGATGTCTTTTCATCCTTTCGGGGCTTCTTATTTAGCTGTTTAGTTAATTTAGCCCATAACTTGTAAAATGCTACTGTGTGCTGTATCTTGTGCTCCTTGCCTTCCTTCTTCCCATCCCTCTCATGCAACTCATCTGGATCTACATTTGCAAACTTAACAACCTGCCTGTCCTCAAGCTGAAATTATTAGATGGGGCATCACAGTACAGGCAATCTTAATACGTACGGCATAACATAATATAAAAATGATGTCATGCTTCCTCTCAAAGAATCCCTGTACTGGGGTTGGCCATGGTACAGCAGATGTTTTCTATGGACTGGAAGCTAAACCAAGTGCCAACACCAGCTAAATTACTTCAACAGCAGCTGGAAACTGTGGAAGGTGTTGGGAAAAAAGAAATTTGAGATATGTACTAAGATGTGTAACACTGAAAGAGTCTCAGCTTGGACTGTTGAATATGTACTGTCATTCAGAAGAAAGATCATAAATTGCCTGTTCTTGCAGTTGAATGTTCCCTGCCTAAGAGTGATGACTGTGTGATTAATTACCAAACTTGTTACCACACTTCACTATTATGGTCGTACCTCCCAGGTCAGTGGCAACCAGTAAGACAGGAATTCTAAAATATCACAATTGGTTAACATACTGTAATTTAATCTGGGAGAAACTGGCAGCTCGGCTTTATAGGTAACACTGGAATTTAGAAAGAGGATTTTTTTTGTTTAATTACTGGACTTTCAAAAACAGGGTCAAATAAAAGCACACACACACACACACACACACACACACACACACACACACACACACACACACACAGTCAATATAAGGAAGACTTTGTGTGAAAAATAACCTGGAAATGTTTAAGCAGAAAAAAAAAAAAAAGCATCACAAAAGTAATGTATTGTACCAAACTAAAGTCCAATTAAATACAGTATCAATAAACTATATACAGTGCCTTAAAACCAATGACAATAACAGTTTTAAAGCACAAACTTCCAGCATCATGATCACCAAGATGTTTTTTCTTAATCCTCTTTCCACTTCAGGTAGCTCTATATAACAAAGAAAACATTATAAAACATTGGGTGGTAACCATATAACCATGTAATGGGATTATGTGAAGCCTACTATGATGCCCCTGTTAACTGGGTGAAAAGTTGCAAAAGCACAATCCATCCCAGAACCAAACCTGCTCACTAATCCCTGCATCTCACGGTGGCAAGGTGCTGTCAGCTACAAGGGAGCACTGTTTAATTGCACGGGAGGGCCCTGCAGAAGCAATTGCTTGCCTCTGGTTAATAAGTCAGCTCAATTAGACAGATTGGGGTTACATAACAAAAACTATGCTTGGTTTTCTTCTCAATTCAACACTTGACCCTTTCGGGTAGCAAATAGGTCCATACATCCAGTCTGAAAAATCAAATTTTTGACCAAAAAATCAAGGTTTGTAAATTTAGAAAAAATAATATTCATTCATAAGGAACTAATGTGCATCTGTCGACAAAACACTAGGGTTCTACTTACAAGAGCTGTAGTAACGATGGGAAGTTGCGTAGTAATTGGTGTCACAAATAAATGCATTTCTGTGTACTAAACAATACAGAAATACTCCTACTAACCTAAAATCATAAATTTGTCTTATATCTTCTCAACTGGATTGTCTTATACCCTGGAAATGAGCAATTATTGAGAGAAATAATGATAACATTCACCAATTTTCTGCCACAGTTTTGAGATGTGCTCAAATATGCGAGCCACGATTGCGGTCAGGAGACCCAGGAGACCTGTACCGATAAAGGCACAAGCGTGGCTGAGAGACTTGAAGGGGTTAATGAGACACTGCACTACTTTTTCTACACAAGGATGAACTATGAACTGGGTTACATATCACAGCACTAAAATTAGTTATACAGTACATTAACCCATTTGAGATTCTGATGATGTGTTTGTGTGTCATTTTAAGATAATTTTGTAAAATATTCACCACAAACCACGTTTACATGTCATACTCTCAAGCATGATGTCATGGAATGGTTGCTCTATGCAAGGTGGGTACTGCACAGCTGGTCTGACTCATGTTTTTTTTCTTACTTCATTCTTGGCAAATATTTTTCCACAAGGTATAAAATTTTTTATTTTTGCATAACTTCCACTCATCATTCTGACTTTTTATTTTCTTTGTTTACATTTTTTGAAATACAGTGATAAAGTGCAACTGTTCAGCTTTAAAATGACACCAAAACCAGCATTCTATCATGAAAACAATATTTACACAGATCGATCAAAGAAAAAGATCATTGAGCGAATATGCAGCTGAGAATCATACAAAATTGAGCATCTTTTTTCTTTTGCTGTACCAGGCAATTACATGCATAAATTACCATAAACTATATATCATTACACAGGTAATTTATTGTAGCCTTGCATGGTTTAAACCAAATTTATATATCTTTATTAGTTTTTTTTTTTTCCCCAAATATTTTTCTATAGCAAGGTATAAAATTTTTGGTTTTAGCCTAACTTTAACTTGTCATTTTGATTTTTTATTTTCTTTGTTTTCCTTTTTTGAACATACTACGATAAAGTACAACTAATCATCCTCAAAAGAATAGTACATCCTATCGTAAAATGTGTATTTACACTGACCAATCAAAGAAAAAGTTTGCAAATTGAATATGCAGCCAAGAATCAAATTGTGCTTCGTTTTCCTTTCACTTTACCATGCAATAAAATGAAGAAATAATCATAATCTACATATCCTTGTAAATGTAATTTATTGCAGTTTTGCACAGTTTAAACTGGATTTATGTACTTTTATTAGTTTTTTTCCCCACCGAATATTTTTATACGTAAAGGTACACAATTTTTGGCTTAAGTCTAACTTCAACTCATCATTTTTAATTTCCATTTTCATTGTTTTCCTTTTTTGAGCATACTAAAGTAAAACTGCCCAGCTTTAAAATGACACCAAAAACAACATTCTATCATGAAAAGTGCATTTACACAAAGCGATCAAAGAAAAATACCACAGTGCAAAGATGTGGGTCAGTGCAAGAGTGGCTGACTCTAGCACTGACATAATCTGCCCAGCACAGAAACCTGATAGGGTTAAAAATCTGATCTCCCTCGTATTACGAAAAACTCCTCTGCATTTAACTCTGCTCAGGAGAGATCTCACAATAAAACAGCTGAAAGCTTTCTCCTTCAACTCCTTCAGAACTAATACTTTTTTTTTTTTTTTCTCTCCCATCAGACAGCATTATTCAACTATGATGTAGAGCTCTCAGAGTGAAGGAATTAACCTTATCATTATATCCCCACATTATTTAATTCCCACCAACACTAGACAAGGTCATTAAATTGATGCGGGAAGCAACTGCCCACATGTGACGACTCTGTTCTACCAGGCTGACCAGGTCTTCTCTACAGGACACATGGCAGATAAGGGAGTTTGGTCCCCCAGGCAGTTGTAACAATCACTACTGCTGATGGTCCTCATCACCAATGCTTCATGGAACCACCACAAGAAGGCTCTCCCTCCAGAACCTATACTACAGGTCCCCCCACCCCCCCCTTCAGATATCCATACATCAAAGGTATCATGGGAGTTGATGAAGTTCACCTAGCTAGGACACCACCAAGCCCTTCAAAGCTACCAGCTTTGATTCGGTTTGGGTGGAGTCACAGATGACATGTGGCCAACATGTAGATTAGGCCCATAAGGAACAACACATAATGAAGCACAGTACAACAAATGGTACCTTATAATGCAGACATAACATCAATGTTGTAAGAAACCTGTGGGACAACCCAACAGGAGCAGATGCTTTATCGGTGATCAATGGATCTGCTGAGTCAGGCAGACTGGGGTTAAGTAACACCAAAAGTAACTAGACACAGTACGGTGCTGTATTCAGCTTTGGGAAGACTTCTCACACAGAAGGGGTTACAACAGATCTTTACAACAATACCTGACATGAGTGCCTCACCTAAAGAACACACTAAAGTCTACACCAAATGTTAATCAAGCATGAAAAAGCATACACTGATCCAAGTTACCATAACTACCAAAGGAATATACAGTAAAATCCACTAATCTTAACTATAGAGTTTATCAGCTACCAAAAGCAATACTGTTCATGGATCCAATTTCATCAAATAAGATCTTAATTATATTGCAGTATTTTTACAAAATAACTACAACCAACTAGGTAGTTAACCCTGCCACAATGGCCGAATGATGAGCGCTTCTATCTAATAAGTTCCTGACCTGTGAATGCCAGGGTTCAAATCCTGGTGGGGCAGCTAGCACCACTTAATTTAGGTGTTCATCATCATTCTGGGGGTTTGTAAATAGACTAAGAGCTTAAGTTAATGTCTATGTAAGGGAACTGTAGTAACCTGGGTGATGCTGTGACCTTGTATCCCTGGACAATTACTGAATAACATGCCACAGTCTCAGAATGGTTAGGTAACAAAGAGAAGCAGCACTGTGGATAAATGCCTCAAGGTGTCTACTCAAATATTTTTGGGTGATTAAATATGAAAAATTTTTCAGTTTTCTGGACTTGATGATGAAAAGATGCACAGACCACTTTTCCAAAAATAAATATGAGAATGAAAAAGCTGCGGGCTCTTACCAGCCACTCACCCAATGTAACGCTGCTCTCGGGTGACTGCCCAATTTCTCTATTCCTTCCTTCCCCTTCTGTCTTTCTTTCCTTCATTACTTCCTCTTCCTTCTGTCTACAGGTGACTACACTGAGTGACAAGCCAAATGGTTTCCTGTACACCAGGAAACCATTTACTATATTGGGTGGTAACCATATAACCAGATTATGCAGCCTGGTGGTTTAGTGGGTAATTAAGCCGCTCCAGCTGGATTGAGCCTATGCAGGTTTATTTCCAACAGGTGGTTGGGATTTATTGCTCACATAATGCCACTCAGGGATTAATGAGGCTGGTCACTCTCATCTTAACTGTCAGACCAACTTGCTCAGCCCCGGCCCCAACATTCCTCATGGGGCAACACTGGGTTAGACGGTGATGATGATGACATCTGTTAACTGAAACTGTTGATCCTATATTTATTTTCTAGTAAATGGATAATCACACCACAACAGCTTATTTACTTTGCAAACAACCCTCTACTGTAGAATGCCAACGCAACTCTGCAGTACAAAAACAGCAACAGTATCACAACCAACCACTACCAGAAAAATCAGTCAGCTACCTTCATCTCCCCTGGTGCTTCCTTGAGATTGGTGCGGCTACCCTGACTGTCACAGCGTCGCAGGTCACCACGCTAGGTATGGAGCATGGGTCGAGTTAAATATAGTTTAAATTTCTGTTTATGCACAAACCACCTCAGAGCAAAAGAGACAATTTCACCTGTGTTCATGGTTGCACAGCAGGTGTATCTTATTCCAGCTAACACCTGATTTTTTTAGTTCAACTTAAAAGGTCTTAGCAGTAAACAACTTTAATATCTATCTAAAACCTCTCCTATTGGTACACCTACAATTATTATTTACACTGTCAAACAATCTGGTTCAGCTGAGTCAGATCCTTGCAGTCCTCACCATCTACATAACCCCCTTTTTCACATACACAGGGTGGAGAAAAAAATAATAATAATAATACCGGTAGTAAAACAGGACTATCACAGTTATATACAAAAAAAATACGCCACACGTCCATCTGATCATCATCACTGTTGATGATACACCTTGCTCCCCTCTGAGAACCCCCAACAGAGGATGGGCACGACAAAAATGCCTCCAGGCTACCTTATCCCCACACACCTCCCTCTCTCAAATGCTCCTCTTCCTCTTACTTCTCTATGCACTCATCACTCATGCCCCAAACTTCTTAGCTTCACCTCACATGGCAAATGCTCCACACAAAATTGCACTTCACACCGCCTGTGGGATAGACCCATTCCATCAACTATCAATCCTAGCACCCATTATCATCATCCCAGCCTTTTCATCCTGATCAAGGATGGGGTGAGGTAGAGTTTACAAAGCAACAGGTGAGAACATGATGACAGAGTGAAAACTAACCAACAGCATGCTCCACAAAATGGGCCAAACACTCATTAACTTTGCATTCAAGTCCCTAAAATCCAGACTTGGTCTTACTTTATCATACTCGTAGGTTGATGGTGCGTTGCCATGGGGTCGTCGTACAGGCACCCCACGTGTCCTCTCCTCCTCTCCCGGTGCCATTAATGACGCATCAGGCCGGAAATCAGGGTGCTTGGTGTTGATGTATGCTAGTTCAATGGCTACCAGATTCTCAACCTGAAATGACCATACTTTTATCAATCACTGAAACATGCAGGTAAATCTTTATGCCAGCCATATTACTCAATAAAGCTGCTAACTTCAATAGTCTACTTACTATATACAGTATTATCTATTGTCAGATGACTTCATACAAGAAGGGGTGGCCAATAACAAACCTCCTCCATGACACCTTGTCCTCATCCTCAGGCTGCCCTTTCTCCAACTCACACCACTTTCACTTGTATACCTCTCAATGCTCTTTCTCCCTCCATCCCATACACATCCATTCCCCTACTTAATTTCCTGCTCTCCATTATCTCTAAATGATCATATCATCTAGGGATGGTACTCCTAACACTTCCCAGTATATCACATCACCAATACAATGCTCCTTAACTTTCTCATTTGTCCATCTCTCCCTATATACAGTACCTCCAAATGTTCCTCTCAAATAACTCCCTTCCATGTCTCTCCATCTATAAAAATACATCACTGGACTAAGGGTGCTAAAGTAATACAGGCGTTCCATTAGTATTGCGGTGAAGTTGTGGCCACTGACCATGGTGTTGGTTGGAGGAAGGCGTCTTCTAAGCAGCTGTGTCACAACATCAACAATCTTCTCATGGAGTTTTGGGAACCGCAGCATCTCTTGTTGTACCTGCAATGTGCAGTGCAACAACTATTATTAACTCAAGAACTGTGACAAACATCATTTGATGTCCCACAGCAGACTGCAACATGCACCTTATTGTGAAGGACTGAAAACTAAATTTTAAACATTTTAATGGTCACTACTGAAAAACTAGAGCAATTACTAACCTAGAACTTTGCATATCCATATTTCAACATATTCTCTTCAGTCTCATAACCATAAAACTGGTTTGTGATTATTATTATTATTTTTTTTGAAAATTCACTTCAGGACACTGTAATAGCTAAACTATGGCACATATCACCCTAAAAATTGATAACACATACTTCATCATATGCTTTATAAGTCTACAAGTACGTTAAAAAAATTTTTTTTGGGGGGGTGGGGATGGGGGGGCACCAAGGACATGGCTGATTTCACAGTTTATGGATTTATGGATTTAAACATTCACATCACATGATATGGAAACCATGAAGTAAAAACTTCAATGAACAGCATCCTCATCCTACCTCATATCTGCAAACTTTGAAAAGGCTGGCAGGCCAATTTACCTCAGTGCCACAGAACTGTATGATCCTCTGCATCTCCTCATGAACCAACTCCACACACCGCAGCGATGGCTCCTCCAGGCGGCGGATTTGACGCTTTACCAGCAGCTCAAATGACACCTGCAAACATGATGTGGAATCAGAATACTGATATGTCAGAAAATGTCTCCAAATGACTAAATCCATTAACAGGATAAAGTAGATGGAAACAATACGTAGATCTGGAAACCCCATGCATGTGTTGCATAATGAAAAATTAATAAGAGTCGAAATAAGTTGGTATTTCTCAAAAGGACCAATTCTTCCTAGGGAATTCACTTGCACTCAAAACACCACTACATCTGCAGAAGTGGCAGGAACTAAGTCCTGTAATAATACATCATGGCACCTCTCTTAGTTGAACATAAACAGTGATGATAATCACACACCATCAACCGATACCCACACTGAATGAGCAAAGACAATCAGTACTTTAAAATTAAAACTGACGCAAAACACCCCTCCGATGACTTACTTCAGGCACAAACAGGGCAGGTCTGGGTCCTGTTGCATTGCGTATGGCAGTGAGGATGTCCATCTGTGTGAGGCCAGCCAGGGGATGGATGCTGTCCAGGGTGCGGCCAAAAGTCTCATGGAAGATGTAGCAGATCCGTGCACCACCACACCTGCATGCAGGTTGTCTTTATCATCATCACCATATTACCACTACCACCATCATAATCACTCTTTTTCCTTACCATTATATTTGTCTAAGGTACACTAATATACATCCTTGGCTACATTTAAGATACTGGTAACATAAAAACTTGCAGTCTCCAATCACCACCAGGATTCAGACTGCTGCACATAATGCCACCAACCCAAATACTCTATATCATCAGGCATCATCTAATATAAATCATCATTTAACTATACAGTATTTAAAACTAATGCTGCCATCTACGATTCTAATATGGAACAAGAAAAATTCACTCAGTACAAACAGCTCTGTGGTTTCTATATTCCTGGCAGTGCCCTCAATGGTCTGGCAGTATGCAGCATTGAACTTGGTAATGATCTGCAGTAGCGTCTGGGCCTTGTCTTGTACGTCATCACCATAACTATTCAACAGAGACTGGAACTGCGACATCATCATTGTCACACGGGTCTGTACATGGGGGAAGGAACAAATAATTACATTGGGCAGTCTGACAAAGCTTTTGTGCAGTTAAGTGCATCTATAACAAAAGGTACCAAAAAGATAAGTGCTGATGGCTATGCACATAAGGTACAATCAAGAATCCAGGAGCTGAACAAACGAGTGTCTGGCCCATTTCACTGGCCAAGCTGTTGATTAGTTCCTCCCCCCCCTCTATTTTACCCAGGGATGTATTTTCAACTTCATTCATGCCATCTCTGACAATTCTACTCAACTTAGGAAAGATTTTTCCAACAGTAAGGGTTAAATGTAGCCATTAACCACTTCTTGCATGTTCTTCTAAGTTGAATAAAACTGTCTGCTAGCAGCAAGAATAGGAGTTACTGGAAAGAAGAGATAAGATAATGATGACTGACATTTGGAGACTTCTGATTAAAGTGCACTGTATGCAATAAAGAAGGACAAACAATGTGGAACTGAAAGAATCAAAGAACTGTCATCATACTGAAGGGGTTACTAAAACAAGAATACATCCATGGGCCTACCTTGAGATCTGGTAAACAGTCCCTGATGTGGTGCATAAGGAGGCGGTTTAATGTCTTGGCCAGGTAGGGTGTGCCATTGCGATTGGCAAGGGTTGGGTAGCGACGTTGTAGGAACGCTGCCTCGTCTGTCAGCGCATCTTTGATTGACTGTTGTGGAGAGACAAAGCTTTTATCAAGTACCGGGAAGAGCAGCCTGGTCATATACTCATAAAAAGGACACCCTGCTTCCTTTTAAGGAATCTCCACACTGAGGTTGGCCATGGTAAAGCTGATGTTTTCTATAGACAGGAAGCTAAACCAAGTACCACAAACAGCTACTTATTTTCCAACAGCTACTGGAAGATGCTGGGAAAAATGAACAATAAGTTGTGTTATAAGAGCTATAAAAAAAAAATGTTGAGTATCTCCTTGGACCTTGGCCCAGTCTGACTCTATGCACTTGCAGCTGTCTTCTGTCTGGTCATCTGTCCTTAAATGTACTGGAACACAACAGCCATGCCTTGGGTCTCTACAACTTGCAGGGAGTAATACAAGATATTAGCATCTAAACAGCAACCTGTTAAGAAGTTTACTATACCATTTATATATCATTTTCATTAAGTCCATCCTGCCATAAGTCCTGTTTCTTTCAATGTATTTAGGTAGTATGTTCAGTCCAGAACCTGCTGACTGTATCAGTTCTTTGCATTAGATGAAAACAGAATATACCTGCCTACCCCGTGTACAGTCAGGGAACCAAGTATCATCCTAAGGTTTAATGCATACACAGCAAAATGTCAAACCATCCAAGACTGATATAACCTTCAGACAAAACTGGCAAGATAACTGACCAACACATGCTACAACTTTCACATCAGTTGTTTCAGCTCGCACCAGTTCTGCTCACCTTGCTGTCAATGATGTCTTGTTGTGACCGGTTGACCACACCAATGATCCCTAGCTTGACAGGTATGACACGTCCACACAAGATGTCTATAGCATCAGTCCCTGTCATGACAAAATAGTGCATATTATGTGTCTTATACTTTATGCTGTACATAAGGAGAAGCAATAATTACTGGTGCTGTATATATTAAACAGCTAGCAATCAACAGTTCCAGAGGTTATGAACTTATGAGAAGTCAGTAATCATCATCTATGTGATGATGATTACTTTTCTGCAGTATTTTACTTCCTTGTCATCATACCTAATCATATTTAAAGTTTTTATTCATACTGACCAGCAAGTACAATACAGGTACTGTAATATTATACATGATATTATTCAAAGGACGGCTCTTTGACTTCTCTCAAATCAAAATGAGTATCAGTTACTTCACTTCTGCGTCAGAGCTACAAAGCTGTAAGAATATCCTTATGTCATTAACTTGCAAAATGGATTTTCAGTGCTCCCCTCTCCCCACTCCCACTTATTCTACTCCATTTCTGTCACATACAAGGAATATATGGATAGAATTCCATCTGTACTGTGTAGTACTGTGTGATAATTTTTACTTTCCGCACTTGGTACTGTTGTGGATAGCAACTTAATCATTCTTGACCTTCATTTTGCATACTATATCTTAATCCTTCTGCTACAGTTGGTGTGTTTGGCTACTGTATCAAAGCCAATACCACAAGACTTTGCTTAGCTAAGAAAAAAATTAGCAGTCAAAGTCTTCAAAGAATCTCAAGCAGTCTCTCCTCTGCTATTGTACACCTAAGAATTGTACAGGGTGTTCCACAAATCTGAAGACATGAGGAAAAATAATTAATGTTTCTTTTTAAGACTCAAGATGCTGACTGGGTATACTGTCTGAATTCATGCATCAGGAGCAATGGTGAACAGACTGAGCACATTCTGTGAATAAAATGTTTTCTACTGTCATCTAATATTTTTTGTATGATTCGTATGATTCTAGACCTACCATATATGACACCCCGTATTTGGGCTAACGCCAGATGGACCTGTCCAGTCAAAACCAAACATATCTTTAAACAAAGCAGATCCTCATCATGACACACAACCCTCCAAACAACCACATGACCAACCTGCATCCATAAGATCCAGTTTGGTAATAACTGCCAGGGTCCTTCGTCCATCAGGGTCCACCTCCTTGGCCATCTTGAGGCTCTCTGATGTGGCCATGTCCGTGTTGGCTGATGACACTGCCAGAATGATGGAGTTGGGGTTTCCAATGTAGTACAGGATCAGATCACGGATCTGACTCTCGATGTCCTCAGGCTGGTCTCCCACTGGCACCTAGTTGCATTTGAAGTCACACCATTAGCTTAACAGTGCTATTTCAAAGACCAAGCAATCTTCAGGTATACCAGCAAAACTACTGTACTCTGTTTACTGTAATTAAGTGAAAACCAGACATCTTTCCATCTTGAATATTGAGCTGTAACAAGATTAACACTAGAATGTGGTGCTATTCACAAGGTTCTATGGGAAGGAAGTTAAGCTGTAGTACTGTCTTTTTCTGTCACTGGGCTACACAAAATAAATGTAAAAAGACAAAATATCTCTACCTAGTTCAAATAACCTGGTCACTCAAAAACACTTAAATTATGATACTGGAGTGATGATAAAGGTAACTATGCAGAAAATCATGAAACATCAAAAAAATATTTAAGGAAGGCTGTGGAGCCATGAAAATGGAAGTAACAATAATTAAGATTTAAATAACAAGGTAAAAATATAACACAAAGGAGAAAGTTACAGCATATGTTTATTAAAGAAAACAAAAATGGTCAGTAAGTTGGGGGAAGAGAAGTATGATGATGGAAATCAGGGCAAAATGGAAGTAACTGCCCATGCCTACACCCTTTGGAATTAAATGTGTCTGGCTATATAAAAAAAACAGACAGACAGACAGGCAGACACACACACATAGATATAGATTAATAGAGACACCAACAGACAGACAGACACACTGAGAGATGGACACAAACAAACAAATTTACATAGATGGGTAAATAAAAAGACAGATACAGGTCCATGGTTTTGATAAAAATCCAAGATTATGAAACCTCACCTTAGTAATCCCGGGCAGGTCAACAACAGTGAGATTCACAACCCTGTTGGAGTAAATCTTAAGACGTATGGGCTCACTGCAGATGCCCTTGTTGGTGCCAGCCACGCGCACTGTCTCATTCTCTATTTCTTTCCGGATCTCATCAAAATCAGTATAAATGCGCTCTTTCCTGTGCAGGAACTGACCCCACTCCTCCAAATCCAAGGTCCCTGTCAAAGATAAATAAATAAACGAATAAAATAAAAGCATGCCATCCTTTTGCTCACCCGTAAACCGCAACTCTTGAGAAGTCATGCCCCTGGATGGGGGGGAAAAGGACTGAATCAACTTATTTTTATATCCAACTGACCCCGACAGAATGTGATGATATATATTGCTATCAATTTTTAGGCTAACATGAGCCACTGCGCACCCAAGAGTATCCTGAAGTTATGCATTGACAAATGCATGCATGTTGGTGCCTTTACAATCAATACATTACATATATATGCTCTACTTTAGCCATAATGAGCATAAAACCAAATTTCAATTCAATTCTCAGCCCAAATCACATGAAGAATGCCAGTCTTTTTGAGAACTGCTCAGAACAGCACCCTTATCCGTTCAAGAAGATGAATTAAACACCTTACATTATAAAGCGGTCCTTCCAAAGCTGAATTAACCTGTAAGACACTAGCCCGCACAATACTTAAAGGAAAAGATTAACCACTACATTACCTGTTAATGTTTTGTGAAAAAATAAGCATTTCAAACATCTATACTGTACTTATTTACTACTTACTTCGAACAGGAGCTTTTGTTACTGTTCTTAATGCAAAGTATAAAATACAGTATACAGCAAAAGCACAACAGCAGCACATCAACTATTCACAAAAAATGCACAGGAGTAATCTACACAGGCAAAGGATATAGAGGAAACTTTAGTCATGTGTGTGAAAGGTAAGGTGTGATCAAACCCACCACTCAAACAATTTTTCCAGAATATTAATGAATAGTTATGCATAAATGGCAAAAAAAAAAAAAAAAAAAATAAACACATACATACATCATCTAATCAAGAGTTGCCCCATGAGGAGCATAGGAGCCCGGGGCTATGCAAGTTGGTCCTGACATTTAAGATGAGAGTAACCAGCCTCATTCATCCTTGAGTGGCATTACGTGAGCAATAAACCCCAACCACCCCTTGGATATAAATCTACACAGGTTCAATCCAGCTGGAGTGCCAAAGTTTGGTTATCTGGTAACCACCCAGCATAGTACAGTAAATGGTTTCCTGGTGTGTACAGGAAACCATTTGGCTTGCCACTCAGTGTAGAGTCACCTGTACACAGAAGGAAGAGGAAAGAATGATAGGAGAGGCAGGCAGAAAAGAAGAATGGATAATTATAATAAAAAATAAATAAAATCAAAGAAAGGCATTCAGAAGCCGAATGCTAATTGTCTGCAAGATTATGCTGTTGGCCATGTCCAAGATTTAGGTCATATCTTGATATCCTGCAGGAGTCATGTTGATAGCTTAAGCCACATAAACTGTTCATGAGATATAATGGTGCTAAAGGAAGGCAATAAAAACTAGTTGACCTTTGGCAGCCATTTTGGTGACCCTGACCTTGACCCCGAGTGCCCATTTTAAAACTCATCCAAGATTTTGGCCATATCTTGATATCCTGAAGGTTTCATGTTGATAGCTCAAGCCATTCATGAGATATAATAGGGGTAAAGGCAGGCGATAAAAACCAGTGGACATTTGGAAGTCATTCTGGTGATCTTGACCCTGAGTACCCATTTCTGAACCTGGACAAGATTTTGGCCATATCTTGATACCCTGAAGGTTTCACATTGATAGCTCACGTAGTTCATGAGATATACTGGGGACACACACACACACACACGACAAACATGCAGAGGCAGGCAATAACATTATCGCTCCGCTTTCTAATAGCAGGCAATAAATATTCAAAAAATAAAAAGTAAATGACAACCACTCCTTTATCAGAAATGGTAAATTTGGAGGGTCAGAATGAACCCACTGTATGCAAAATATTAAGGGCACAACAGATACCAATACACTGTACACAAGCCAGTATAAGCAAAATAAAGTTTACTGTACTTGTTTACAAAACTCAGGCTTAGTACAGTAATTTCAAGTTCATCTTTCCCTAATAAACTCTGCATCAGGATACACTCTCCCAGAAATAGAGATATGTAAGGACAAAGTATCGGTAGCCAAGATATAGTTCTGTTATTTTCATTCATTGGTCACTGGTGGGGAGTTCAAAGGGGAGATAAGGCAATGAGGATGGTGATCCAGTATTGATAATTAAGATATTGACAATGATTAGTAAGACGATGATGATGACAATCCCCCAGTCCCTGGTGGGGCGTGTCAATGGTGGATAGGGCAGTGATGATGACAATGGCTATTGATAAATGTTTTGTCAGTAATGTAGCAATCTGAGCTACCTGCTAAATAACAACTCAAAAACACACTATTTCTTCCACCCTGTTGCTACTGCTTCACATCTCACACTCCGGGCACTGGAGGAGGGACTGTTAGCAGACTGTGGATTGGATGATGATAATTACTATTGTTAATAAGAAGACTTTAACAAGTGCCTTCTCAGTACCATAATGCAGCACTCTAAACTACCTTATTTTCTTTTACTACGGCAGAAATCAACACACACAAATTCTTCTACCCCAACACAACATATTTTATTATTTTCTATCCTGCCAAAGTGTCTCACCTCCCGTGCTCCAGGCATGGTGGGAGGGACTGTTAGCAGGTTGTGGGTTGGGTGAAGACCCACTTTTGGAAAAACCTGTCACTTAAAGAAAAAAAAGGAAAAGTCTCAGAAACAGACGGACTTTTAAGGTGACAACAAATGACTGGAAAGGGTACTGGCTCAAGACTAAGGCTCAGAGTGTAAGGAATGAAACTATGTAAAAAGAAATGAAACAAAAGGAAAAATCTCAGATAAGAAAGGATTCTAGGGTGACAACATAATTATGATTTGAATGGAAAATCGCTCATGAACATGGCTCTGAATGAAGGGGAAAATGAACCACGCTAAAAGGAAGAGACAAATGGAAACATCTATGATATCAATGGGCTCTAAGGTAAAAACAAATG
Source organism: Coenobita brevimanus (assembly GCF_032717465.1). Lineage (NCBI taxonomy): Eukaryota > Metazoa > Arthropoda > Malacostraca > Decapoda > Coenobitidae > Coenobita > Coenobita brevimanus. The sequence continues at coordinate 48,685,255 of NC_136979.1, read as the reverse complement.
ACTGGTAAGGGAGCTGTCTCCTAACGGTGGCTCAGAATGTAAGGAAATGAATGACACTAAATGTGACAATGACAATGTACAAGCTTTAATGAGTGACAGACGTCAAAGTGAGGGAGAATTTCTAATGTACAGATGGGAATGGCTTATGATAAGATACAGCAAGAACTTGACCACCGCAGTACATGACATCTGTTGTATCACCAGCAAATTATTTCTTTCAGCTCCATAGAGACTTTAAACTAGAGTTAGATATACCCTTCATCAACTTCATCAATTCAAGTAGTCTTTCCTAAGTTGGATAAAACCATCTGGATATCACAAGAATAAACTAATATACTGTAATTCGTATCAGACTGACAAGTCGTTAACCCCACACGCCGGCGGGTTTCCAATGTTGCACACTCCTCCCTACGGGGGATATCCATGACGGAAAAAAAATACCCTTACTTCAAACCCTAATATCTGCCAAACTATAAGAACCAGAGCAAAAATCAAAAATACATAAGAATCACCAACGCTTCCTCTTTCAAATGAAAGTACGGTATCCCCATGTCTCCAAGTGGTCCCATCGATGAGTAAAGATAAGTTAAAGTTCAAAGGGTGGTGGGAAGATGCTTGCTGCTATACACGTCAACCAGCGTTGCTCTGCGCCCAAAATCGTGATGGTTATACGCGTCAGCCGGCAGTTAGGGGTTAAAGTGGTACCGTACAAATAAAGCCAAGACTATCATGATAGTGGATAGCATGCCAAATGAGAAACTTGCCTTAGCTCCTTCAGTTTGTGAGCATCATTTTTTTTATTTTTTTATTACCTGATGATATATTTGGTCTTGTAGAGAGGTGCTGCAGAAAAACACTTTTAATCTTTCTATGGTGGCACCAATATAACTGCCAATATAAGTGGGAGGGCTTACTACTCAGTTATTTAGATGTCCCTCAACCCCCCCTTGTCTGTGGAAAGAAGGATGGTGGACTGCTGGAGAAAAGCAGCTTCAGCCAGCAGTCCATTTGGTTCATGTCCAGATGAGCCCAAGACCACAAGCAGCTTTGAGGAGACCTTTCTTGATTAATCAAACTGCTGATGTTTCTAACTACTTCACTGCAAGACATTTTCCCAAAATTAAATACAACTTACTGGTGATGGCAAAAAAAAAAGAAAATACTTAATTCATCACCACAGCCTAACAATATTAATACATATACAGTATACATTATATGAAACACACAAGCCTATACTCTGCCATTCTTTACTAGTCCAGTAGTCATTCTTGACAGCATGCCTGTATGAAAAAAGGATCAAATTTATGGGGGGGGGTGAAATCCTTTATAATTAACTGAAAACCCAAATTTATGATAAAACAAGTCTTTTACAATTACTGTACAGTAATTGAAGACCCAATGCTAAAAGCAGTTAAATACAAAAGCCCACACAGACACACACACACACACAGACTAATGGTGTACCAGTCGCAGCCTTGCCTGTGTTGGTGCCACTACCTAAAACCCCCTGTGACGACCCCACTGTGCGGTGGCGTCGTCTTGGTGGGGCAGTTGGGTGGGGCAGCACATCTGGGAGTCTCACTGAACCACACTCATAACCTACATCATATACCAACAATGTAACCTACGCACAAAACATCCACAACATTCTTGATCATTTGCTATGTTGTTACAGCTCCCAGCTCATCTGGGCATGAGTCTGATGGACTGCAGGACGAAATTTCCCTCTTGCAGGCCATAATCCTCCTCCCATGGGATAGGCTGGTAACCATGACATTTACAGGTACATAACCCAGCAGTCAGGTGTCTGGTTGTATCAGTGCCACTGCATGAAGGAGTCCCTCTCCAGTATCAGTCCTGTCCTATATGAATTGTGCAAATCAGTACCAGCAGTACCAATATGACATGGGCCATATTCAGGTGATGCATGCTACCAAGGTGGGATTATGATAATAATTTCAGATCAACATAAAAGGAATAAAGTATTCAACAAGACAAAGTGAAGAAAATGTATCCTACAAGGGAAGACTGAATAATTCATACTCAAATTCTATCTATCTATTGCCAGACGCCTCAATCCCGTTTGGGGTGGCCACAAACAAATCGCCTCCAAGTTGCCCTGTCCCCCGCCATTTCACTGCCCTGCTCCCAACTCACACCCCCCTCTCTCATATACCTTTCTACCCCATCCCTCCATCTCCATACTCAAATTACTTGTGGATATAATACAAGAGTAAACCCGCAAGATCTTACCTCGGTCTCTACACAGCCAGAACAGTGCAGAAAAGTGAAGCATACACACACATACAGAGTAATATCAGTGTACAACATTAACACACAGTCCAAATCAAAAGGCCAGTCCTCAAAGAAAGTAGTGTTTTCTTTACATCTTTCTCTCAAGTCCTCAGTGCACTGAAGAAACACTGCACATTAAATTTCCAGGGTTACCTATAAAGATTAACTGCCAGTTTCCCCCAATTAACAGTAGCAGCTCTTAAGTTTCTATATGGAGGAAGAGGGAAGTGAGTACTTTCCTTTCTCATAACAAGGACAGCCTGTACAACAAAGCACTACACTACAGCACAGAATAATACGCCAGCTACCTACCAGCCTCTGCTGATCGGTGCTGGTTGTCATCTGGAGCAGTGTACACCAGCTGTAGGAGAAGTGGGCGGCGGGTGACGATGCCGGTGCCTCTCGGGAGGAAGGACCGCCCTACCAAGCTCTCTAATACACTGCTCTTGCCTGCACTCTGTGGAAAAGTAGTGTGTTCTTGTAGTTACCATACTACTGTAAATGCAACAGTATGATAACTCTGTTTATAATGGTAAATTCTGGGCAAGTATCATGAACTTCACCTACTCTGAAAGAAAAGAATATACTGTAATCTGCTGTCCTTGTACTGTACCAGGTGAAAATCAATATTTTTTTTCCTTAGCCAACCATAATAAACTCAAAAATTAAACTACTGTACTTAGTATGTCACAATCAAAAACCTAAGTCACCTGTATGACATCAAATGAGCCAATTTCAAAAGCTACAATACATTAATGCTTGCTGCAACACAGTCTGTGCACCATTTTGCATCCCTGGATAATCTTATTTCACTCTTGCCTTACATCCCTTACAATAAAACTACCCTGGACAAAAAAGAAACACTCATGATATCAAACAACATTATTAATATTTATGTGCCTATGTGCAAAACACCGCTTTTTGGACAACTCTGGTAAATTATCATAATGCTTTTTGGGAATGCCACATTATTCTTTCAGAATATGATTTCCATTAATGTATACTTCCTGCTGAACTAAGGATTCCATTATGAATTCATCTACATATTTCACCTTTAAACAGGCCTAACCTGTCTTAGAACAATTCATTGATCCTACCTTTGGGACAGTATCATATCATTAATTTCTACAGGCATTGGGTCTTAAATTACTTGAACTATACAGAAAATCACTGTTATAAACTCTGCAACATCTATAATTGGGAACTCTATAGATGTTGCTCATGATTTACACCAGTTTAAGTGATTAGCCACAGCATTCCAACTCATATCAAAACATCAGGTCCATTCAAGGCCAAACATGCACTCTACTCTCTGCAATGATTTGCTCAACTGTCATTCTTAAAATAGCATGAAAATTGCAAGGAAACTGGCACAACATTATACAGTTTACATGTTACCTGACGTACAATAACAAAATATCAAATGTCATGTAATCTCAAACTATCAAAACAGATTTGGTGTAAAAAGGTCTGCTCTTCTTCCAGCTTTTTTTCTTTTTTGGCCTGAAGTGAATAATCTAAAAAAATATATAACAAATAAGCTAGGACAGATGTAAATATCTCAGGATGTTTAAGTAGTTAGTTAAAATGTAATAATAGGAGAAACCGTCCAAAGAATAACATTATGATCTTGAGACAGAGATGCTGCAGTTACCTGAGAGCCGACCACCACTATTTGCGGAAGCTGGATGGCGTCTGCACCCACAGTGTTAAAAACATCCTGCAGCTTGTTGATCACGGGGATGAGGGCCTCCATCATTGGCCTCCTCCTCCGAAAATATCAGCAAATAGCAGCAGGGTCGAGGATCTCTGCGCGGGGTGTCGGCGCTTCTGCTACGTCATTCGAGTTTACTTTGAAGAAACCATTACTTGTTATTTTCTGTCTTTAATTTTACCCACAAATTGTAGAAATATACTTTAGAATACTGAATATAGGAAAAATAGAATAAAAAAGTCTAAATTATGTCTTCCGAAATCGGTGTATAGTTTATAAGGATCAAACACGGTAACTTTAACATCCCAAATACTGAAGTAAACTGGTAATAAATAACATGATGGTATTTTTAAAAAAATTGATACCATTTCTAGTGAGACTGGGTTGGAAAATTATGTTTTGAAACAATCTGCAGATCATTTCAATAATTTACTGAGAAGGAGGCAAATATTCCCAACTTAGCAGAAATATTCGCTAAGTCTTGCAAATTTCATGAACCCATCTAGCAATTTGGGAAACTTAAGACAGCGGATTTGGGGGTCCATTTTAACAGGGTGTAGTGGAAAATCTAGTGATTTTTCAGGTGTAATCTATAATGATAAATGTAATAATGTCATCGGTACTAGGAAAACCATAGGGAGGAACTAAGTGTGCAAACTGTGTTCATATTTCATCACATTATACCATACAAATTACCACTTCGATCAGGTCAAGACCCATCCCATCCTAGGTAGATTAACACTATTTGCATCACCCACTGCCACTTCCATAATGATGTAAGGAAAAAAGCACAATACACCTATTCAAGTAATATCCCTCCTGCTCCACTTTACACACCACAAACGCACATACACACATAGCCATCACAGCCACATAAAACCTCCAGTTAAAACATCCTTGATAAACCGCACGCAAACATTCATCTTTCAGAAGTTACCCTACCCCGAGAGACGCGAGTGCACCCTACCAGATTATTATATGGCCATCATCCCATTCTACTACAGCAGCAAAACAACATACAACCCACAAAGAATCTGCTATTCCACACTGCAGAGCAACCCCCCTGCCCCCCAGCACAACACATTTTCCTCCGTGCACATGCCAAGCTCCGGGGGAGCGGCTTATCGAGTCGGCTAAGACTTGGCAGCACACACATTGTCCTTTGGGAAGCGACAACTTCAAGGTCTAATGAGACTTGGACAACTTGAAGGATATAGGAATAATGAAGTATTAGCACCAAGCCATAATATGGCCATATGGCACTGTAGGAGTAAAGGGGAAATAAAGGCCGGTAGAACACGGAAATATCAGGAAGAGAGGTAGGACAAGAACAGAAGAGAACAGTAAGGAGAGAAAGCTGGAGACAAAAAAAGGCCCCATTTAGTCGCTTACGACAGGCAGGGATACTGGGGAAATATACTCCCCCCCTCCAGTTCTCCATTGGTTTCCTATGACCCAATGGGTTTACGTCCAGCTGAGCCATTCGAAGCTTAGGAACTGCGTAACAGAGTCGCCAAACAAGTCTAATTTTGCTATTAAAGCTTTCTAAAAATGGTTGAGAAGTGCTATGAAGTTTTATGAAACACCTGAAATATCCTGCGTAGCTTCTGTGCAAGAGCATCTTCTGGGGAGGGCAATGATGTTCTTTACAGCGATCGAAATTTCTATCAATCAATCAGGTCACGATGTAGAGAAAGATAACATTATATATATATATATATATATATATATATATATATATATATATATATATATATATATAGTAAAACACCTAGGGGGTAACTGGTAACCTGGATGATTCAAGAGCCTTGTATCCCAGGATATTGGGTGAATAACCCGCCACAGGCTCAAAGGCCTATGTTCCTGAGATGATCACAGCATCTAAGCACTCTGGGTGGTGGTGAACAAAGAAAGCTCACAGACATTCCCCTGGAATACGACAGGCAACCGTCGGTTATACATCCGGGTACCTATTTTAGTTCATGGTACGAACAGGCTAGTCCCAGCTTTACCTTTTAAATTTGATAAAGCTAGCGAAATTTTCAAGTAGCAGATTTCAAGTAGCTCAGTTGGCAACACTTGTAGGCACCAGGTGAAGGCGGCTGTCAACAATCTCACTAGGGAAACGAGTGAGTAGATGTTTTTTATGATATTCACGAACTTATTAATATTGATTCGTGTTTTAGTATGCATCTGCACGTAGTATAACACTTAGCAGTGCATTGTTAATGAAGTATCACTCGGCTACATGATGTATGTACTGCGCGACGTACTCTCTCCCGCACGGATGCGGCTAAGCATATTTGGAATGTGATTGTAGTGTTATAATTATCTGTACGTAGTTGCAGTGTAATCGTGCCGAAAGGATAAATTGCCTCCCAAGAGAAGTCACTTAAACTGACGGTGCCATTACATTAAAAGGGAGCTGTGCAGTCGGGCTCTGGGGCTATAAGTATTTGCCCTTTTTTACAGTGCCGGTAGTTTTAGGTACAGTAGGCGTTGTATTTGTATTGCACAGATATTAAGAGGAGTACTGTATTTATGAAAATATTAGGGCATAATCAGTTAACTTTTTCTTTGGGGGGAGGGGTGTCTGTGTGACAGTTATGGGGCTCTATTAAATCCATTGCAAATTGTATAAAGATAAGTTACGGAGAGATGAAAATAAAACATTGATTTCCTTATACCGTAGGTTCAGATATTGTTGTTCATTTCATGCCGAGTGAAAAATCAGTATTTTTTGTCTTGGTCATTCATAATAAATGAAATTAAAATAGTGGTAGGTGGTGGCGACCATCATCCACTCACTTGACGTAGTGCTGCTTACTTCTTCCTTAGCCTTTATCATTCTTTTTCTGTGCCTGCCCCTCTCTCTTCTTATTTCTCCCATCTTTCCCGTCGCTTCTTATCGCTTTTCTTTCCTTTACAGGTGGCTTTACTTTGAGTGACAAGCCAAATGGTTTCCTGTAAACCAAGAAACCATTTACAGCACTGGGTGGTAACCATATAACCAAACCACATGTGCTCCCTACGTGTCAACAAGCGGGTTGGTGGAGGGTTAGTTCCCCTCCCCGTAAAACATACAACTCAAAGTCAAATGGCCACCCCTTACAGGATTATGGCATCTGGCAATAGATAGATAAATAGAGAATATTCTACATAACAGCTTGCATTAAAAAACCTGAATAACCTGTATAGTATCAAATGAACCAATTTCAGGCATCAATTTGCCTGGTTCAAGAGCTACATTAACTCCACAGAAACATAGTACACCATTTTGCATTACTGAACGCTCATGTTTTTCTTCTGATTTATATACCATGCTATATTGCTACATGAAAAAAAAAACTTGGGTGTCATATTTTAGGGGTGCCAGATATTGCTTCTTGTACAAGTTTGGTACACTATTTTATTGTCTTCTGGAAATGTTGAAGTACACTTCCACTTAAGTACAAGAATTATATTGATGTAGAAAATATACCACATTGGATGGTACTATATGGTGAACACTTGGGCAAGTTTACAGCAATTGTTGTAATTATTGACAAAAGAAATATGCCATGGAGTCTTTGGCTTGTACACTGGGCAGCTGTTGACAATCTTTGTTATGATTGCATATAGAAATATGCCATTGAGTGTGTGGTTTGTGGACATCCACAAAATTTTAGTAGTTTTTAAAAGTTAAATATCTATAAAATATGTTTGATAAAAAGATAAATAATACACATTATTCACTTGTCCATCCTGAAGTACTGTACTGCATTTCTTTTGCCACAGGTGATGATTTGTGATGGTGGACGTGTTACCTAAAGTGGGCGACGGTGTAAATCGGTGGGGACCCAGGTACCCTGACACCTCACATCCACGCCATAGACACCAGTCTCGCAATGATGGTTTGTCTCTTATCACAGTGGAAGGCTTTTTTTTTTTTTTTTTTAAGGAGAGTTCCCATTCAAATAATTTACCACTGTATTTTTTCCTCAGTAAATTTGAGCCTAATTATCATGGTGATAGATTTAAAAAGTTGCAGTAATGTGTAAATTTAAAGCAGTCAGTTATACAACATTTGTTTTTCCTTCCGTTTTTCTGTTATTTAAAAAAGAAAAAAAAAATGACAATCTACCATGTTGCATTTTCAGGCAGATTTTGTTCCTAGGATCAATCTGTCACCAGTCATTTTGTCTCACCTGACCTAATGTAAACGGACTTAAGCCTAACATCTATCTATCTATCTATTGCCAGACGCCTCAATCCCGTTTGGGGTGGCCACAAACAAATCGCCTCCAAGTCGCCCTGTCCCTCGCCATTTCACTGCCCTGCTCCCAACTCACACCCCCCTCTCTCATATACCTCTCCACCCCATCCCTCCATCTCATCCTCAGCCTCCCCCTCCCTCTTCCCCCCTCCACCTCACTCACATACACTCTCTTCGTCAGTCTTTCACCCTCCATCCTCTCCACATGGCCAAACCATCTCAGTGTGTTTCTCATAACTCTTCCTATCACATCCACATCCACAACACAACGCTCCTTTATATCCTCATTTGTCAGCCTGTCTCTCCATGTGACTCCACAGGCTCCTCTTAAATAGCTCATTTCCACTGCTCTCACTCTTGACTTGTGTCCTTCCAGCAACGTCCAAGCTTCACTTCCATACGTTAGAGTTGGTATCACAATACTGTCATGTAGTAACTTTTTCACTTCCATGCTCACTTCCCTGTTTCTTATCACTGCTTTCAAAGAACCAGCAACCTTTCTTCCCTGCTGTACCCTTTCAAGCACTTCACCCTCCAAACCTCTATCCTTACTCATCACACTACCCAGGTACTTAAACATACTCACATTTTCCAATTCCTCACCATCCAACCTCGCTGTACATTCACTGACTTCACCTCTCTCAAAGACTGCTAAACTGACATCACAATATAGACTCAGCACTGAGAATGGTGCTTTAGTTTACTACAACAGCAAGAGCAGAAGTGGCAGTCTTTTAGACTACCTGTATGAGTGTTCCCACAAATGGCTGTTACTTGTTTTCTTTCAGCTTGTACCATCATCATGATCATCCCAGCCTCTTGTTCCCACCTAAGAATGGGGTGAGGCATGGTTCTGAATGCGAGGAAATAAGTACAGTACTGTGCTGTACAGTAATAGAGGGTGCACCAGTCAACAGCATGCCCAGGGCAGTGGGCCACACATTCCTACACTGACCACTCAAAATGTATGCTTCTTTTCAGGTAATGGACGAGGGCATCCATTCCATAACATTGGCAGGAATCATGGAGGTCAAGGATACAGCCGAAGCCGTGGTCGTGGGGGCCGTGGCTCGGGTCAGTACTTTGTGCCAGCCCCTCGACCACAGCACTACCCTCGACGCACCATTGACCGAGGATCCAGATCACAAATAAATAATTTAGTAAGTGTGCATTGTACAGTATTCATTGTCCTCTCAGAAGTACTTTACTGTAATAAAAAATAAAAAAAAGCCATTCCCATGATGCTCCCCTTTAAGGTATTGGGGACGGAGGCTAAGATTGCCGTTTTCCTATCCATTGAACATCTACAGTCTGATGATGACGATGATGACTTTGTTTAAATGTTTTTATAGCTTGCTTATGTAAGAGAGTATTTGTATTGTATTTCCACGTTTTGCTGACTAAAAAATAAAAAGCTTCATGTTCAGTTACTTTATATTTTTCTCTGATTACAGTTACGAAAAGAAATTATTGCTGAATTCAAACGTCACCCAACCATACACCCTGACCCATTGTGTCGACCCTTCCATGGCCAAGCATGTGCCTGCCTCCCCTTCAGTGGGGTAAGTACACAAATTTTATTTACTTCCCAAGTTTTGTTTAGTTATTTTTCAGTTACAGTACAGTCAGCTCTTCTAATTAAGAGATGTACCATTACCAACTCCAATATGGGGATCAGTCAGAGGAGGGATGGCATAATTTTACTTGCTTTGATTTGGTTTGATTTATTCTAAACTACTATTTACCCACAATTGCTACAGTAAATTGGCAGAAACTGGTAGATAATGTTCATAAATGGTAATGGAATTTAAGTACCGGGTAGACAATTCTTCTTTAATTTACTGATGACTTAATAGAAAAAAAAAAATAAAAAAAAAAAAAGGTTGCCAGTAATGAGGACTGATTTTCAACCTCCCTATCTCCACACGATTTTATTCAACTTAGGAGAGACGTACCAAATAAGGAGGTTGTAGATCTAGACCTCCTGATGGACAGTTTTCCTAAGCAGATTAGAACTGTGTGTAGATAGCAAGACTGAAGTGAAAAATACGTCAGTTTACATAGGATAATATTATGGTACGGTACCACATTTTTAAATTTCATGTGTTGTAGCTATTTTTTTACATATTGTGCTTTTTTATAGCATGTGTCCATTGCTATACTGAATATTGTGCTATATTATGTGTTTTTGGCTTTTATGATGCAGGTTTTTGCTGTGCAGATGTTGTACTAGGAATGCTGTATTTGTTGTTGTACCATTCTTTCATATTGTGTTTATTATTGGCCTGTTGTGGTGAGGACTCAGGTCTGTACCCATTGTCTTCTAATGTCAGACTTTTATTCTTAGACAGTTGTTTGTGTTCCAGCAATACTTCACTCACCTTTTTACTGAAAATTTTCTGTCCTTTTGATTATATTTGGATGTTGTATGATATCCTGCAATGCAGTCTCATAATTCTGTACCATACTTATGGAAGTTGATTGTTACCAAAATGATATACACAGTGTTCTAGCGGTTTTGATTCTGTAATGGTGTGTAGTTTTGTCAGTTTTTCTGGCACCATATTATGCAAAACATGTTGGGTAATGCGAAATGTTTTATGATTTTCTGAATTTGGTATTAGTTGTGCCTTTTCTGAGCTAGCTGACCTCACAGGTGCTGGCTGCATTAAATGAAATATGGACCTGATTTTGTGTGCTGCATTTTGTATTAATGCTTTGCTGTACTCTGTCACCTAAGTTGGAATAACTTACATGTTAAGCTTGACTGTGTGTGTGTGTGTGTGTGTGTGTGTGTGTGTGTGTTCAAGGAGAACAATGTATATCTTGTTTCATGCTGTTCTAAAAGTTGGGATTCAAAACAAAACTCCACCTATGATTTGCATTTCAATGTTATATTGTCTCTTTTGATATACCAATTCTCGTATGGATAGTCTTAACATCTGCAGTCCATTGATTCTTTGGAATACTGCAGTAGGAAGCTGCTCCTCAAATCCCATGACCATTCTTTCTTCGCTGTAATGTCATACTTTGGGATATCCACCTCCCTGAAGTGCTACATAGGATGAAGGAGTTTAAGGACACATCCTGTAGCAGCTGTGGTGAAATACAGTAATGGCTTATGGCTAGACATGGTAACCACTGAGTCCTTGGTTTGATCCTGGGGTGGTGTGGTGTGTGAACAAACACCTCATATAACCAGGGTAAGGCCATACCTAGTCCCCTGAAAACTGTCGTGAAAAACATTGTATGAGCAGTGGGACAGTAAAGATATTTCAAAATTTAAAATGGAGAAATACAGTACTGTACCTTGCTCTTCCAGGCATGATGAGTTTTGTTTCCCACCTACATTGCCAGTTTCATAGCTGTTATGTGAAGCTTTTCCATTTTTCCTCATGCATCACAGCATCATTACACTCATAAGAGAAGCTCATTCCCACAATCCTCCTGTTAGTTCCAAGCAAGTCTTGATGTACATTGCCATCATCTTGTTTTCCCTGATTTCGGTACTTCATCCATGTACACATTTAATAACCAAGAATGTGTTCATTTATTGTTACCACAACTCATCTCAATTTTATTTACTGCATATTTTCACTACTTAATTTACCACTCATGGGTGGTTACTTGCCATTGTGTCTGCTTCTCTGTCATAACCCTATTTCACACCCAGAGTTACTGTAGTTTCATCATATTTGATGATAAAGTTACTTAAGTCAAAATGGCATCCTAGAGCTTGGCAGCAATAAGGCTAAATATGATCGTGTAGTGCAGCCATGAGTTAGCCAATGAGCTTGCATTTTGGAGGCCACAAACTGTGTGAGTCCATCTGAATTCATGGCAGGATTAGAATATCTCTCCAGTAAGCTGATAGTTAACCATTTAGCACAGCACAGTGTTGTGTGTCTCTGAAATGCCTGATGAAGTCATCTAAGTAGCAGACAGGGAATGCTAGTAAATATCTGTAAACCATCTACAGTGGAAAATAATGGGGTTAAGTTTTCATATGGAGTTAATGAATATTCATAGAATCAAGTATACCTGTATATTGTTTTTGTGGCCCCAGTCTCATTTGGATGTGAACTTGATGGTTGGCTGGCTAAAGTTATCGTTCTCATGCAGTTCTCTTTCCCCCTGTAGTGGGATAGGGTGGGAGTTGGATCTTTCTGTAACCAGGCAGCAAAACTTTGTTATATTGTTGCCACCATGTGATGGTATCCCACTCTTGTCTGCAGACAGGATTTGAATATGTGACTTACCAATCAGGGATACTGTACTCTCTTTAATCCCCACCAGTACCAGTGTGGAATTGTTTAGAAAATATTAAATTTTGAGAACCAGAAGGGGATGGTGTGTGGGATCAACCAATAATAATCACTAAGGAGGAGTTGATGGAATAAAGATGAAAGATAACATGATTAATAAAAATTGTACATTAGTGAGGTGCTGAAAGCCAGTTAAGTATCAAGGATGACTACAACTGACTGTTATTCAGAACTAAAAGGTCATGAAAACTGGTCTTTATGAATGATAAGAACAATACGAGTGAGAAGAGAGATGAGACAAGATGGCGGTTAGCTTATGATGTTTCAATACCCAAATTATATGTGGGGGAAGAGATCCAGGGTCAATGATAATAGTATGGTGGTTAAAGTGAAGGTGGTGACAGGTTGTTGTGGTGACAACAACGTCGTAGTGGTGACAGGTTATTGTGAGAGTGGACAGTGATACTATGGGTTATAATAATGTGCAGGTGGTGATGACAGTGATAACAGAGATTGTGGCATTGTGATTGTGATGATAGTGTACATTGATAGTGTAGATGTTGATGAGTTGGGGTGAGGGTGAGGTGGTGAAAGTGGAGGTGATAGTGTGGGCTATGAAGGGTTGTGGTGAGGGTCAGGATGAAGTGATGACAGTATGGCAATGCCAGTGTAGTGATGATAGTGTGGGATTGTGACGATGAGGTGATGACAGTATGGTGATAATAGTTTAGTGATGATAGTGTGGGTTCTGATGGATATTGGTGATGATGAGGTGGTGACAGTATGGTGATGAGACTGTAATGGTGATATTGTGAGTGTTGATGAAAGGTTATGGCGAGGATAATGATGATGACAGTGTAGTGATGACCTTGGTGGTGATGGGCTGTGGTAAGAGTAGCCTATGGATGATGATAGTGTAGTGATGATGGGTTGTGGTGAGGGTGATGGTGATAGCCAGTAATGAGGTTAAAGCCCATGGGTGACTGACTACACTTGCTGGGGTTCTGTTATGTTGCTACCTTCCCATCCATTGCCCCCATCCCTCCACCCTCTCCCCTACCTGTACCCATTCCTCCCCTTCCTTCACCACCCACATCCCCAACTCCCCCTCTCCTTCCTTTTCCTCCTCGTCTCCCCTTCCCTCCATTTCCTCCCTCTTTCCCCTCATCCCTTTTTTTTTTCTCCCTTTCCTTTTCTCCCCGTGTCCTCCTCCTTCCTCTTTTCCCCATTCCTCCCCTCTTTCTCTCTTTCTTCCCCCTTCTTCCCTCTCCTTCAGTTTCCTCCCCTCCCCCCTCCTTTTTTTCTCTCTCTCTCTCTCTCTCTCTCTCTCTCTCTAATAGAAAACTACGCTGTCATTTCTCATAGGAATTTGTATAGGCATTTAAATACTTGACCACAGATGTGTAAATTTAACCAGGTGTGTGTGTGTGTGTGTGTGTGTGTGTGTGTGTGTGTGTGTGTGTGTGAGAGAGAGAGAGAGAGAGAGATGTGTGTAAACATGTGACTAATTACATCCAGGTCACAACACATCTTCATACACATTAAGATACCCTAATTCTCTCAGTACTCAGCTTTCCTCTTCCCCTCTCCCCCATTTTTTTCTCCCTTCTCTCCATTCTGTCTCCCCCATTTTTTTCTCCCTTCTCTCCATTCTCTCTCCCCCATCTTTTCTCTGCCTCTCCCCTCATCCATCTTCTTCCCCTCTCTTTACCTTGCCTCCCCTCCCCTGTTCACTTCTCATAATTAAGGGGTTGGAAGCAGTGTTAGTCTAAGTATGACCGGGAAAGGTAAGGAGAGTATATGAGTGGGTGGAGAGAGGAGGAAAGAAAAGGTGATGGGTAGTCAGTCGGAGTGTGGATGGAGAGGGAAAGGCTAGAGAGAAGAGGAGAGGGAATGGTTAGGAAAGAAGAGGAGAGGTGAGTGTAGTATCCTTAGGGATTCTATGGAGGGAGGGAAGCCACAAACACGCTTGCTCTTGGGTGGATTTATTCTGACTATCTTGCTAACCACGAGCCTAAGTACATTATTGACTTAACAAACCCAAACATATTATCCTTGGTAAAAATAGCATAATCAATAAACATAATTAATGAAGGCACTATACTATACACTTACATATCAATATATATATATATATATATATATATATATATATATATATATATATATATATATATATATAACACTGCTTCTCCTTTTGAAAGAAAGAAAATATGGTTGCTACCAATTAAGAAACAAAACTTATAGCTCTACATTTGGCATGAGAGAGAACAGAACACAAGAACATAACTTTCTACAAATAAGTTTTGAAAAGCCAGTTCTCGACTCATATAATCAAAGGTCTAATTTTATTACAGGCTTCCTAACTCTGTTTGATCTTCTAAGAATATTCCCTCCCTCCATAGAAGCTTTCCCTCCTGTTGTAGTCACCCTCTCATAAATGACGTCAACAGCACCTTTTCAATCCCATCCTCGTCGCCAGTGTAGTATCCTTAGGGATTCTATGGAGGGAGGGAAGCCACAAACACGCTTGCTCTTGGGTGGATTTATTCTGACTATCTTGCTAACCACGAGCCTAAGTACATTATTGACTTAACAAGCCCAAACATATTATCCTTTGTAAAAATAGCATAATCAATAAACATAATTAATGAAGGCACTATACTATAGTGAGGAAGAATATTTGGGTGTGTGAATGGGGAAGAAGAGGAGAAGGGGAGAAGTAAAGAGGAGCGATGGGGAGGGGAGGAAGAGTAGTAAGATGGGGGAGAGAAGGAGGGGAGAAAAGAAGAGTGGAAGGGGAAAATAGTTGGGTGAGTACAGTATTTTGATGTTTGCCTGAAGGAAAGGGATGGGGAGAATAGGAGAGAGAGAGAAGGAGGGCGGGGAGAGAGTTTGGATATGTGAATGAAGGGAAGGAATGGGAAGAAGAGATCAGAGAATAACAGGGGGAGTTGAGTATTTTGATATGGATGAAGGGATGGGATGGGGTGGGATGGAGGCAGCAGTACAGACATAAATGGTCTGTTGTGCTATGTTGTGACGCTGTGCTGCTAGATCGATGTTTGGTGGTGGTGACGCAGGAATGGGTGCTGTTATCACGTCACGCCATGTTACAGCACTAAACTGAGCTATGCCACACCATACCAGCCACACCACAGTACACCACACCAGTATTCATCACACTGCTGGATCAGTTTAGGGGTTGTGATGCAAGAGGTTGTCGACACGTCATTCTATAGCGCTACACCACACCACGCCATACTATCCCACTCTACTGTGTTGCACTGTACCATTACTCCACACCATACAACACCATCATACTGCACTATACCACTACACCACACCACACCATACCATACCACACCACCATACTGCACTAGTATACCATTACATCTCACCACACTACACCATCATACCGCTCTATGCCATTACACCATACCTCACCACACCGGACCATACCCTTCCACGCTGCATGATATGATGAAAATGACTGATGTGTCCATTCACTTACCTGCAAAATTTAGGCTATAATGATCAGTGAATGGAGGTGTGTGGCCCGTGTTCCCTGCTCAATTTGATGATGGGGTGGTTCTCACACTTATTTATATCAATTTACTTTTACTGGCAGCATAGAGAAGAGGTGGGATTTTGGAAGCGTCTGTGTGTGTGTGTGTGTGTGTGTGTGGTATAATGTGTTGCTGTGTCGTGTGTTGAAGTGTGACCGTACATGAGTATAAAATATTACCTAGCAAAGCCACAGCCCACGTCAATAGCCAAACTCTCCTCTCTCGAAGGTGCTTCAGTCATCATCATCATCTCATCATTATAATCATCATCATCATCATCATCATCATCATCTTACCTTCACACTTGCATGACTCATAGTTTATTTTAAAGGGATGGTCATGTGATTGAGGTGATTTAGACATCTCGCCCGTGCTTTGTCATGAATTGTGGCACTTATCTGTCGTATTCCGACTGTCTATCATTCTGTTTATCTGTGTGTTTGTATATCTGGTTTTTCTGCAAGGAAGATGGAATTAAGACCAGATTACCGCAAGATCGTTCCCTCCAAGAAAAAATAAAAACCAAATAACAGAGAGCAGAGGAGGAAGGAGTGGTTAGTAAACGGCTGACAGGGAGAAGATACACGGGACGGAAGGGTCTAGGATTCAGGGAGAGGACTAGGGGAATGATTCATACTGGGATAAGTAGGGTAGTGATGGAGGGGAGGAGGGGAGAAGGATTTAACTTCACGGTGATGCCATCTTTCATTTCACTATGGCCATCTCCAGACGATTCTCTTGAGCTCAGGAGTGACTTTTTCCACCTGGAGGGGTTAGATACAGCCTTCATCAATCCCTTTACTACTAAGGTATTTTCCTAAGCTGAATAAAATCGTCTGGTGGCAGCAGGCAAGAATAAAAATGGCCTTTGGCTGAGAATATGAGACGTGACCATCCCTGCTAAACGCCTGATTATATTTATTGGTGTATTTGTGTATTTATTTATGTGTGTGTGTGTGTGTGTGTGTGTGTGTGTGTGTGTGTGTGTGTGTGTGTGTGTAATTTTCATCGTATTAACCCTAGTTTTTGTCAATGAAGAATAGTTTCATTTTCGTCAGTATGATGATAATGATAATAATGATGATAATGATGATGATAGTAATGATGCTGATGATGATGATGGTGGTGATGGTGATGATGATGATGATTGTGGTGGTGGTGATGGTGGTGGTGACCGCGAACACCTGTTAAGTGTTGTCAGGCGTGTTATCATACCTCAAAGACCGGTATAAACAGGATCGCGTGGCAGAAGGACGATATGCAGATGACGTAGATAAAAGATAAGATATTTTAGTACCGTGATAAGGATGTACCGTGGCTGCTGTTGCTAGGATTGGAGGGGTGTATGGATCTCTCTCTCTCTCTCTCTCTCTCTCTCTCTCACACACACACACACACACACACACACACACACACACACACACACACACACACAGAGTCTATCACCTAATTACTTAGTAACCGATAGATGATACCTCCCTATCACTCCTGCCATCTCAGCGTTTGTCTGTACCTTTATCAGAGAGAGAGAAGAGAGAGAGAGAGAAAGAGAGAGAGAGAATGTGTAATATATGTACTTTGTGTGTGTGTGTGTGTGTGTGTGTGTGTGTGTGTGTGTGTGTGTGTGTGTGTGTGTGTGTGTGTTTGCGTGCATTGATAAACCATGTAGTAGAAGGGGTCTCTGCTGGTCGGAGAGGGGTGATCCATAGTACACAATTACTGAACGTCGATGAGGTAGTTATCACCATGGTAACGACGTAATCACCCTTGTAGGCCTTTGGATTTAGCCTACTCCACTGGATTAGACTTGGTGTAATACAGTCCCCTTCAACCTGACGATTCTCTCGATAGATAGGTATAGATAGATAGATGATAAATATAACCCCAGATGACATCATTTAGCATAGGAGGGGTTAGACTTCCGTGAACCACTTCAGCCTGTGGGGAACTTTTTTTATTATTGTTTTTTGCATATTTTACTCCAGTCATTATATTTATGTAATGGCAGACCTTATAGACCTTAGGGGACTCAGAAGAATATCAGTTGACATCTTCACCTCTAGCACTTCTTTCTTCTCTTCAGTTTTTATTTGGTCCAGACGAATTTACTTACACTTTTCATTTTCTTTTTCGTTTTTCTGTTACATGTACTGTATCTTGCCCTGTTTTAGTGGACGTGTCACCTGTAGCCCTCTCCATCCTGACCTCCTCCTTGTCCAGGTGTAAGCAGGTGAGTGCCACTTGATCCCTAGTAATTAAATCACTCCTCGTCTCTTCTCCCCACTGTCACCTGTCTGTCGCCTCCCCTCCTCTGCCCTCGCTTCCCCAGCCTGTCTGTCGCCTGTCCTTCAACCTGCTGTTGCCATCACAACCATTCTCGCTTTGAACAGTTATGTAAACCATTGCTAAAAGTTCCAGTACTTTCGATATCCCTCCATCACAAGGCTTAAAGGTATGTGTAGCTCTCTATGAACTGATGCTTTGATGGAAATTATAAGCTTCCAGAATGTCTGTTGTCAAGACCAAGTGTCAGTGAGTGCTTATAACACACATTGGGTTGACATAGGTAGCTTGTTACACTTGGATGCGGGCCTTGCTGTCAGATGAACACTCTTGTCTCGTGGTGTCTGCCTCATTATGATGTCTGTGTGTGTGTGTGAGACACACACACACACACACACACACACACACACACACACACACACACACACACACACACACACACACACAGATCAGTGAAAGTGAGAGAACTGTGACAGATTAGAGTCACGGAAAGTTGAGGTGCGGAGTAAACTGTTGGTGATAATGTGAAATGCCGAAAAGAGTGGTATCATTATTTATTTATATATTTATTGTGTTTGTTATTTTTAGACTGACTTTTTTCAGTGTCCCATTTCATACGCAGAGTGAAAGTGACTGCGAAAGAGGCCGAGGAGATGAGCAAGGATGTTGTTGTTCATTCCTTGATTCATTTGTTTATTTTTATTGACTGCTACCCTTGTTTCTTGAGTGAGGGTAAATCTGTGAAAGGCTAAGTAAAGTAAGTAGTATGTGTTATCCACCGGAATTTATTTTTTATATTATTTCTGAATTTGTATTTGTAGTTGAGATGATTGTTTTAAATTATCGAAATGTATTGGTTAAAGACGATTTTTTTTTTTCTTTAGTCGGAATGAAATAGTGTCTGTCAATCTGTCTATGTATCTGTTAGTCTGCTTAAATGTTCATCTGCCCATCCATCGATCCGTCTGTCTGTCTCTCTGCCTGTCCATCTATCTGTAGTATTGATTATGGTTTTCGTATATTTGGATCC
Source organism: Coenobita brevimanus (assembly GCF_032717465.1). NCBI lineage: Eukaryota > Metazoa > Arthropoda > Malacostraca > Decapoda > Coenobitidae > Coenobita > Coenobita brevimanus. The sequence goes on along the minus strand of NC_136979.1, from coordinate 48,665,844 downwards.
TACCCACTGCTTTCCGTAATGGGAGGTAGCTATCATGTTAATATATTTGCCTCACTGCTGTTTGACAAATTTCCCTCTCTTCGGTCCTCATTGAGTATTGTATTTCTCTCAGCCTTGTCCCGTGTTTTACCCTGATTGCTGGAACCGATCGCTGGCCAGTAACTTAGGAGCACAGAAAAAAAGAAAAAAAAAAGATGGTGTTATCAAGTGAGGTGAAGTGAGGGTACGGGATGTCAGGTGGAATGTGAAGGTGACTTTGTTAGAGATATTAGGTCGTGTTGCCGGGGGGAGACTGATGAAGTCTCTATACTCCTTTAACTGTAACTTGGCCTAAAACTGACATCTTCCCATCTTGAATGCTGAGTTTTAGAACAGATTAACTCGAAAAAATGAACCTAGTCACGAAGAAGTGATGTGGAAAAGATACAGAGCTGCAGAGTTGTCTGCTTCTGCCACTGAGCTTTGTTAAATAATCTGCCAAAGGACAAAAAATGCACCAGGTTAGAATAAAAAGATAGTGAGATAGTGATAGTGAAGTAGGGCCGGGGTAGGTTGTGTGTCGTGTTTCACTGTAATTGATGCCAGCCATTAAAAGGAGTAGCACCTTGAGATGGTGTGACCTTGTGGAGGTATTGAAAAAAGAGATTGACTAGGAGATTGAATGTGAGATGAAAGGGGAGAGGAGGAGGGCCAGGCTAAGAACAAGGTGGAGGAATGGGTTGGAGTGGCAGCCTGTATGAGTGAGGGTAGTATGAGTTGGAGGGCGGTGTAATGGTGGAGGAATGGGTGACATTGTGGCGGTTTGTTCGTAAGCACAACTTCAGTGATTATGGCGTCGGGCTCTAGATAGATAGATAGATAGATGAAGGTGTTGATATCTTGTAGTGTGAGAGTAAGTGAAGGCCAGGGTAGAAGTTTTGTGTTGCACTTGTAGTGAACGGGTTAGTGAAGACTGGTTCCCAATCTCGTCAGTTCAGGAAGCTCCCTAACACCATTTCCTAAGCGACATATTTTGCCTATTACATCTTACTGTCCTAGCTTGTGTTGTTTAAGTCCTTCAGAAATCACCATGCTCTGCAGAAGTAGCATATGAAAGGATAATTACCAACTATATCCAAAAATAAATCGCTAAGGAAGAGATACTAGGAGCGTCCATACCCGACGAAAATACGGGATCGAAAATCACACTAAGCCGAATAAAACCATCAGAAAGTAGCACCAGTAAAGCAGGAACTACGTCATGGGGGTGAAGGGATTAGTGAAGTACACGTCTAACCGTCTGATTACCTGTCACCTGTCTGAATACCTGTGTGTGTGTGTGTGTGTGTGTGTGTGTGTGTGTGTCCGGCTGAGTGTCACCATGCTGACGTGAGGGTTGCGTCAGGGTCTGTCTTGCCTCTTCGGAAATTGTGCAGATGTCAACAGTTTAGTGAATCATATCTAAATGGAACGTCTGATACTAATGGGAACTCTGTTGGTACCTTCTGCTTTTGATGATGATGATGACGATGATGATGATGGTGATTATGATGATGATATGTGGGTGTCATCAACCTCTTAGAAGTAGTGAGAAATTGGCTGTGGTGGTGTGGTGGTGACTGGTTCTTGTCAACCTCATGGAAGAAGTGAGAAACTGGTTGTGAATGATGATGATGATGATGATGATGATGATGATAATGGTGATGATGACGATGATGATGATAACGGTGGTGATGATAATAATGACGATAAGGTGATGATGATGGTGATGACGTCAGTGATGACGACGACGACGATGGTGATGACGATGATGATGATGATGACAGCGATGATAATGACGACGATGATGATGGTGATGATAAATGGTTAAAGACTAAATAATCTACTAAACGGGTAAAGAAATTATGTTAATTTTTTTTTTCCTTTTCGCTCCTGCCGCACGATTTTCTTCAGAGACCTGGGGTGGGATTCTCGAAGATATTTACAGTCGATTCTCTCTCTCTCTCTCTCTCTCTCTCTCTCTCTCTCTCTAGCCAACCAAGATAAGTACTGTATTGTGTGTTTTGTGGCAAGATACTGACATCGGAATCACCTTATATTTCGCATACTGGCTCACGCGGAATGATGATCGGGTGTCGAGGTGTAGTGACGCAAAAACAGCATCGATTATCCAGTCCTCTCTTGCCCCATCAGGAGTGTTGGATCTCTGGGCTAGACACTCGGGCTCGATGTTTAAGACGGGATCCATTAATTCTCCCGCAGACAAACAGATGGCGCCAAGCACGTCGCATGTTACGCCCAAATCATGAGATGTACAATAATCCAATAACAGCATCGACAAGTACGCGGTGAGGAGGTATTTTAAGACTACAAAAAGCGAATGTAAATGGCCTGCTTGCTGGTAATTTATTGAGTGCTGAGTGTGTGTGTTTGTGAGGTGCAGGGAGAAAGGTAGATGAGTGAGGAGGGTAGGAGAGGTAGATGAGTGAGGAGGGTGAGACGGTGAGAGACCAGCCTGATGGTGGACAGCAGAATGATATGAGAGAAAAGGGGAGAGGGAGACCTATAGGATGAGGAGGATAGATAGAAGAGAGAGGAGGGTGTGAGGTGGAGAGAGGACAGCCCAGTGGTGGACAGAATGGCATGAGAGAAAGGGAGAGAGGGAGACCGAGGATGAGAGGGAAAGACGGGGTGGAGAGGTAGACGAGTTAGGAGGGTGTGATTTGGAGAGAGGGCAGCCCGATGGTGGAGGACGGAAGGACATGGAGGTGATTATTTTGTGGCCATCTTTTTCGATATTCAGGCTGTAGAAAGACAGACGCAGATAGTTAGATAGATAGATAGATAAATGGATAGATAGATACGGTAGAAAGATACAATCACGTTGTTTTCCCTTACCCTAGAATGCACAAAATCATGAATTGGATGTGAATGTGGAATGACTCAAAAACAGACACGTATATCACACACACACACACACACACACACACACTCTCTCTCTCTCTCTCTCTCTCTCTCTCTCTCTAAATCGCTGAGTTAAAGGTGCCACGAAGCCCACAGTGCCACTTAGAATATATCCATGTTGCGGTTGTATTCCAAGTGGTTTTTGTAGAGATGTAACACCTTTTCTGTAGCTATTTGCTCTGCATAAAACACCCCATTATCGTCTTGTGTGTTATGGATGGAAACTGTTGATATACAAGAGGTATGCAAAATAAATCGCTTAGCAGGAGGTGCAATAATATTTAAGTGACAAAGAAGAGACTATTCGCGTGTACTATTCAAAATAAATTGCTTAGGAAGAGGTGCAGCGGAACCATGACTCACCCTACGCGGAAAGACACGCATGCTGTATAAATAATTCGTGTGGCGTCATCATGAAGAAAATAATAGATACAATCGATAGAGTGACCCAGTGGCAACAAAACCATCGACCAGGGTTACCACGTGGGTCAAAACGTGGCGTAGTAAGCTCCGTAGCACCTCTTTGTTTGCGATTTATTCTCTCTCTCTCTCTCTCTCTCTCTCTCTCTCTCTCTCTCTCTCTCTCTCTCTCTCTCAGAAAATGAACTGAGGAAGAAATAATTAAAAGGAAATCCATGCACCCGATTACAGTTTCTGCACATTTCTCCTGTGTCGTTAATAAAGCCAAGCTAATTTAATATGCAAATGAATCGCAAAGGAAGAGATGTTACGAAGGCTGCGGTACCAGGAAAGAGATACATAATTGGCCTCAGAATTGAGAACGTTATGTGTTTACGTGGGGACAGAAAATTTACACCGTCTCCTGTCTCGTACTGCTTTGCTGGAGACGTGTAGAATCAATGGGGTCTTTGTTGCAGCGGTTGTTGGGTGTGTAGAGTGTAGTGGTGTGTGTGTGTGTGTGTGTGTGTGTGTGTGTGTGTGTGTGTGTGTGTGATCCATGTGGTCTTGGTTGTGAGGGAGTGTGGAATATGTTGTGGTTGTGGGTGAGCTGTGTTGTTAGGTAAGTGGAGTGTGGTGTGGTGTTGCTGAGGGTGGGGTGTGGATGGAGTGCCTGTTGTCTTTTTCGGTGGTGTGGATGAGTGGAATCGGTGTAGCCTTGTGTATGTGGTGTAGGTGAGTGTGATGTGGGGTGGAATAGGTGTGATTTTCTTTTTTAGTGTGGGTGGGAGGAAAGTGTGTGGGTGAGAGGAGTGTGGGTGAGATGAAAGGTAGAGGAGTGTGGCCTTTCATGTGTTGTGTGGGTGTGGTGTGGTGTAGTGTGGTGGTGTGTGGTGTGATGCGGTGTGGTGTGGTGTGAGTGAACCGGAGGGAGAGGGGGAAGTGAGGATGATGTCAGAGGAACGCTGTCAGAACGTCACTCACTGGCTCCTTGCTCATCATCATATGACGTCATCAGTATTATGAAAAATTGATCATCGAATTGATGACCTTGTACATGTGATTGACTGTGACCATTGTTGGGGCGATTGACGGTAAAATGCGGAAGTTGAAAATGTTTCCAGTTTTCAATAAGGCTTGAGAATGTAGCGATCAGCATCAGTGACTTACGAGGCTCCCTGGCGCCTTGAATTGGGCTCTTTGTTTTTTTCTTTCGCCCTTGGAAGAAACAGTCTTGCTGACTTTAGCCTTTGATGCCTTCTTCCTTGCGTAAAAAAAAAAAAAAAAAAAAAAAAAAGATTGTAGTGTAATGCATTTTTAACCAGTGGTTCTTAACCCCAGGATCACGACCTGAAGTCAGGAGTGGATGAGCAAGGATTTGAGAGGAATGTCTCAACTTTCTTTGTAGGTTGTGTGTAGGAGTACCTGCACTGCCCACACCGTACACCCTGGGTCACATTAGGCCATTTATGTCTGACTCTTTGATTTACCGTATTTCTAATGGAGTTCTGTATGTACCTAGGGAACAGATTCTATAATTTTAAAGATCAAGTTGACTCTCGCAGATACAGTTCATAAACTAGCCAAGGTCTGGTTGTCAGTCATATCTCACTCATATGTCCTGTTTAAGAGAAAAATACGAAACAGAAGTATGTGAGAGTGGGGGGAATTTGCTTTGTTATTGGTGCTGTAAACAAAAACAAGTGTGTGAACGATTGTACATCCTGGAAATACTGAGCAGATAACGAGATGATTATTTCGTGATTGTGATTAGGGCTGTCACTGTATCGTGTCAGTATTTTATTAACACAGACATGTGTTGCCAAGGTTATGCGACGAGAACTTGAGGCTTAGCCAAAAGTGGTTACAGCATCTCGTTATTATTATTATTATTGTGTGTGTGTGTGTGTGTGTGTGTGTGTGTGTGTGTGTGTGTGTGTGTGTGTGTGTGTGTGAGAGAGAGAGAGAGAGAGAGAGAGAGAGAGAGAGAGAATCCTCGTTGTGGAAAGGATAATATTTTGTCTAATTTTATGCATATATATATATATATATATATATATATATATATATATATATGATGTACACAGTTTCCTTAAATATCATATAAGAGAATATTAGTATGTCATATATAGAGATAAACTGATAAGGTAGAGATAACTCGTAACTTATTGTGTACTCGAGAGTGTAAAGGCTGTATTTAGACATGTCGAAGCGGGATAGAGAGAGGCAGTAGAGGTTAAGGATGTGGAGAGAGAAAGAGGAAAGGGTGTTAATAGAAAAAACACGCAATAAACAAGGTTAGTTCCGATTTAGAGAGGGGGGGATTAATATATATGTTAATTGTAGGTAGTTTTAGCTAGTACTGCTAGTAAGAGTAGTCAGAGTATTAGAAGCAGCAGCAGCAATAATAGTAGTAGGAGGAGGACGCGGAAGAATTATTAATATTATTATTATTATTATTATTATTATTAACAGTGAAGGCATTGGTGCCACATAGGAGGCACCGTGACACTGGCTCTGGCACTCCGTTCTTTAGTGGCCTTGGCACGAGAGGTTCTTAATTTCTCTTCATGGCCTACCTAGACGCACACTCACTGCACGTACTTGCTCACGCACGCGCACACGCGCTCCCCCTCTCTCTCTCTCTCTCTCTCTCTCTCAACTTTAACCTCGTCCATCGTGTGTGTTTTCCACACACACACACACACACACACACACACACACACACACACACACACACACACACACACACACACACACACACACACACACACACACACACACACACACACACACACACACACACACACACACTGACACACACACTTGACAAAGCTTGAACCTCACTCATTTTTTTTCCCTCAAATCAAAACTTGAGACAACTTTCAGAATCTTGTATGAGGTCCAACCAGGAGAGAGTCAAGGAAATCCACACAGGAAGGTATTTAGGTCACACTGCGTAGATAAAAATATTTTGTGGGTTAATTATTGTTGTTTGAGTGTGTGTGTGTGTGTGTGTGTGTGTGTGTGTGTGTGTGTGTGTGTGTGTGTGTGTGAGAGAGAGAGAGAGAGAGAGAGAGAGAGAGAGAGAGAGGGAGAGGGAGAGAGAGAAATACAAACACACTCACTGAACAGGCAAAGGAGGTCAAGGTGTACAAGCCCCTCTCCTCCCTTATTGCTTCCCTCCCTCTCCTCTCACCATCCTTATCTCCCCCACTCACCCTTCCCCTCTACCTACCATCCTCTCACCTCTCCTCTCCCCTTGTCCCTCACCTCCCCCTCCCCTACCTTCACCCTGTCTTCTCTCCCCTTCCCTCCCCTGATTACCTCATCATCAGCCTTTTCCGTTAATTTTTTCTTCCATTTATATATGCTGGGCGATTATTCGGTTATATTCCTGCTAATGCCGGATGATTTTATTCAGCCGAGGAGGGATTTCGTCGCGAAGGGGTTGGACCGTTTCTTTGCTTGCTTGGCTATTCTGTTCATAATTGTCTGTTGTATGTCATCGTCGTTGTAGTCGTCGTCATTGTTCACCCTTTCTCCATAACCATCATCATAATTACACTCGTCATCCTCTGCCATCCGTCCATCAGATCTGTCATCATTGTGATCATGAATATCAATATCATCTTCATCATCATGATCATCATCGTGTTCACAATGCATTTGCTGTTGTTGTTGATGATGATGATGCTTATTATCATAATTTGTCGTCCCTCTTGTGCGCATAGTTTAATGTCTCTCCGAAGATATTGTTTTCCTTACTCATTGTTTTTGGCATTGATGAAATATACGGCGTCAGTCGTTATTAATACACATGGATATATATATATACTGGAAGTGGTGCAGATGTGTCAGTGAAATATCCTGACTCATGTAGTGTGAGTGCATGGCGGCCTCTTCCATTCCCTCCATCCCATCCCTACCTCCACCTCCCTTCCCCCCTCCTCCCGATGAGGTGAGGTGAGGTGAGGGTAGCCTGGTGTGGTGGTGTGGTGTTAAGGGCAGGCTGTCTATGTGGCGCTGTTGCTGTCAGGTCTTCGTGTTGAGTGTGTCCACTGGTAAAAACTTGATGCCCCACCCCCTCTCCCTAAACCCTACCTCCTCCATCCAGCCCCAGCACATTTCTCCCCTCTCCTTCCCCTCCCCTCGCATCCCTGCCCCCCTCCCTCGTATCTCTGCTCTTTCCCTTTCCCCCTTCCTTCCCTCTTTTCTCTACCATGCCCCCTCCCTCATCCCTGTTCTTCCCTTGGCTACCCTCACCCTGCTTATTCTCCCTCACTCGTCTATCCCTCCCCCTCCTTCCAGTCTCAGCATTTCTTTCCCCTCCCCCACCCCCCACTTTTACCCTCCCCCATTATTTCTCTACCCCTCCCCCCCCCTGCCTCTCCTCACTTTTCTTCCCCTTCCCTCCAGTTTCAGTCCATTCTCTCCCCACCCCTCCCCCTCCCCATCACTTCTCTTCCCCATCCCACATCCCTGTTAATATCACATATTCTCTTTTCCCTTATTTAGACTTTTTTCCCTGCCTCAAACCCCTCCCATCTCACCCTGTCTTCCCTCCCCCTTCCGTACATCACCATTTCCTTCCTTCTTAACCCCTTTTCCGTTTTCCCTTCCCAGCCCCTTTCCCCTTTCCTTTCTGATTCTTTACTCTCTCACTCACCTCTCCCTCTTCTTTCCCTTCACCCCCCGTCTCCCCTCCTCATTCACCCTCTTGCACCCCGTTCTTTTCCTTCCTTCTCCTCTCCATCCCTCCGCTTTCCCTCTTTCCTCCTCTCCCTCTTCTTGAGTCACTCCCTCCCCTCCTCCTCCTCCCTGTCTCATCACCTCTTCTCCCTCCCTCTCCTTCCCTCTCCCTCACTCCTTTCCTCCCTTTCCCCCTTTGCTTGCTTGCCTGCATGTTACTCGGCTACAAATTTTATATCTTTCGTCTCGTCCTTCTGTTTCTCATTCCTCCTCCTCCTCCTCCTCCTCCTCCTCCTCCTCCTCCTCCTCCTCCTCTATGTTTATGTAGGCTACTCCACATCATTTCCATGTTTATTTTCCCTCTTCCTCTTCCATTCATCGTCATCTTCCTCTTCCTCATTTTTTTTTTTTTGCATCGTCGTCCTTGGTTATTTGTCGTCTTTCTCTTCTTTATTTTACTTCCTCGTCCCTTCCTACGTCTCTCTCCTCCTCCCTTCCTCCGTCTCTCTTCCTCCTCCTTTCCTCCGTCTCTCTTCCTCCTCTCTTCCATCGTCTCTCTCCCTGCGCCCATCCTCCGCCTCTTCCTTCTGTCTTCCATCGTCACTCTTCCTCCTCCCTTCCCCAGTCACTCCTCCTCCTCCTTTCCTCCGTTTCTCTTCCTCCTCCCTCCCTCCCTCTGTCTCTTCCTCTTCCTCCTTTCCTCCTAACGAGATTCACAGTTAATTCTCTCATAATGAAAATAATAATAATAGTAAATAATAATAATAATAATAATAAAATAATCCCATATGCTGGGTGGTCCAGAAATAACGCCCCACACGACACTCCCCTGGCCGTATCCAATGTATTATTTTGACGGCTTAGTGTGCTGGTGTGGGCGCGTTTGTTGAGGCATTAGGACAGTTGTGTGAGGGGCATGTAGGGGAAACGCAGCATTTTTCCAGGATAGACGTGGATAAAAGCTGGAAGAGCCTTGATTAAAGCTGGATTAGCCTTGATTAAAGCTAGAAGAGCCTTGATTAAAGCTGGATGAGCCTTGATTAAAGCTGGATTAGCCTTGATTAAAGCTGGATGAGCCTTGACTAAAGCTGGATGAGCCTTGATTAAAGCTGGATGAGCCTTGATAAAATCTGGATGAGCCTTGATTAAAGCTGGAAGAGCCTTGATTAAAGCTGGATGAGCCTTGATTAAAGCTGGATGAGCCTTGATTAAAGCTGGATGAGCCTTGATTAAAGCTGGATGAGCCTTGATTAAAGCTGGATGAGCCTTGATTAAAGCTGGATGAGCCTTGATTAAAGCTGGGTGAGCCTTGATTAAAGCTGGATGAGCCTTGATTAAAGCTGGGTGAGCCTTGATTAAAGCTGGATAAGCCGCCTCTGCAACACACGAGAAAATCACCCTGTGGAGTGTAAGAAGAGCGTTATATATAGACTTTCCTGTGTGTTGTTGATCCTGGAAATAATATTCTTAGATACTTTCGATCGCTTGCTTCCCATAATTTAGGCAGGAAATTGAGAGAGAGAGAGAGAGAGAGAGAGAGAGAGAGAGAGAGAGAGAGAGAGAATCACCATCATTTGAGGTAAGGCCAGTGACTTGGAGAGAAAGTGAAGGTTAGGGAAAAAAAGAATTGAAAAAAAGACTAATTGCAGACTTAACCCCTTCACCCTCAGGACGTGTTGTTGCTTCATTCATGCTGCTTCAGACGATTTTCTTAGAGAGAGAGAGAGCGAGAGAAAGAGAGAGAGAGAGAGAGAGAGAGAGAGAGAGAGAGAGAGAGAGAGAAATACGATACGAGAAAAAACGAAAAGACAAAAACGAGATGAAGGTGGATGATAGGAAACAGGTAGAGAAAGAGTCTCTCTCTCTCTCTCTCTCTCTCTCTCTCTCCATTTAAGTATACCGACTAATGCTGTGTAAGGAGAAAGTAATTTTTTTTTTCTATTGTAATTTATATAGTAAAGAGAAAGTAAGGCAACACTGCGGCAGTGATCGGAGGGAAGTTGATAAGACAGTCACTGATAACACTATGCATAAAATAACTATATGGTAAACACACACACACACACACACACACACACACACACACACACACACACACACACACACACACACACACAAATTTTAATAATAATTCGCAGTATTTATATCTAGTCAACGGATGAAGGGAAAAGGCTGTGGACGCTAAGAAAAGAATTTGTAAAGGAAATCAAGAGGAAATTAGATGAAAAACTCACCGAACCGGCAGTAATCGCGAGGTTGTAAGAGAGAGAGAGAGAGAGAGAGAGAGAGAGAGAGAGAAAGAAAGAAAGAAAGTTTGTTTGGGTGGTGTGCTGGTGTCTGAGGGCTAGTGTGCTGTTATAAAGAGAGAGAGAGAGAGAGAGAGAGTAAGAGAGAGAGAGAGAGAGAGAGAGACAGAGAGAGAGAGAGAGACAGAGACAGAGAGACTCCATCACCAGGCTTAACAAAAACATCAGGCCACGAAGCTTTCCACTTTTATTTCTTGTTTCCAGTTTTTCCGCATTTGTTATTTCCTTCCTTTGGTTCGCCTGTCTTTCACTTTTCTTACAAGACGGAGTGAAAGTTGAGAGTATAATAGCTTTTTGTTTTATTATTATTTTTCCTTCAGAGGAGAGAAAGCGAGGGAAGAGGAAAATGAAGTGGAGGAAAGAGGGTGTAGAGACGAAAGCAAGAAAGAGGGTGGTGTGTGTGTGTGTGTGTGTGTGTGTGTGTGTGTGTGTGTGTGTGTGTGTGTTTTAGAGAGAGAGAGAGAGAGAGAATAAAAAAATCCTCCACCCCACCAACCTCCTTCATACTGGCTCTCACTCACTCAGGCGTGTCTCCGATTTCCTCCACCTCAACCTTGGGCTGGAATATCGTGGTCTTGGCCGGCTCCCTAATATATATACCTCCTCAGCAATATCAACAGTTAACCCTCATTCCTTTAGCCCGATGACGCATTGTAAATTCTATAATCTTTCAATCTCCATACTTTTTAATCTTAAGGAGAAAAAAATCTGATTATGTAGGGATTGATGGAGGTATTTTTCCAACTCGCGCTATGGATGATTTTTCGAAAGTTTAAATAAATCGTCTAGAGGTAGCAGGATTACCCTCCCCCCCAAAAAAAAAACAAAAAAAAAAACAATTCGAAGTTGATTATTGTTCTCATTTACATCATCTTTTTCGATAATTTTCCCTCCACCCCTTCCTTGCCATTTTGTTTCAGCTTGTTGCACTTTATCTGTTGTTTGTATGTATATTAATTTTTTTTTTTAGACTGTCGGATTTTTCTCTGGCACCTTGTCCATGATATTTTTGTATGATACGTTGTTGTCGTTGGTGGTGGTGGTGGTGGTGCTATATATTTATTATTATTATTATTATTATTAGTAGTAGTAGTAGTAGTAGTAGTATTAGCAGCAGTAGTAGTAGTAGTATTAGTAGTAGTAGTAGTAGTAGTATCGTGTCATCGTATTTGAAACACTAGGTGGAGATTGTATCTGACTCCTGTGGTTTCATCACTAACATTGCCTCAGCCACCACGGCCATCTGTACATCCAGCAATTGTTCTAACGGAGCAGAAAGAATTGTTTAGCCATTGCGTTGACGTGCATTCAAGAACTCGAAAGAAAATATTCCTTGTTCCCCACAACACAGAACATGGTTGATAAGTCAGGTTTGGAAGCGACTGGGTTAGTAATATAATATCATTCTGGTCATTCATGCTCCCTAACACCTTTTCCTAAGCGATTTATATTGCTTATTATACCTTGCTATCCTGTTCTCTGATATTCAAATACGTCTAAAAGACGTACAAAATTATATGAACTGGCCGTATCTAAGAATAAATCGCTAAGGGAGAGGTGCTAGGGAGCGATTTCACCCTCTTAAGAGGCATTGACCCCCTAAACAGCGGTTTAATTTAATACCTGCTGATGATGCCACTGACGAACCACTACACCAGAGGGCAAAAATGAATAGATAAATAAATAGAATAAAATGAGTAAATAATTAAAAATAAATAAAATGATAGATAAATAGATAAATGAATAAACAAGTAAATTTATAAATATTTAAATAAATATATAAAAAGCAAGCAAGCAAATAGATAGATAAATAAATAAAATAAATAGATAAATGAAATGGCTACAGTGTGTATTCTCTGATAATATGAGTGACAATAAAGAAAAAAAACTATCTGACTAATTTAGGTTTTATAGTCTTTGTATTCTGGGCGAGAAAGAAAGCTCCGTAACACCTCTTCCATAGCGATTTATTTTTTGGATACAGCTAAGTTTATATCCATTTTGCGAGTCGTCTATGCAGAGTATGGCGATATTGGAATGATTTATGTTAGAGAAGGAGAGTAAGGTGTAATAAGCAAAGTAAGTCGCTTAGGAAAAGGTGTTAGGGAGCTTCCTGAACGGACGAGATTGCGGGCCTTGGGGTTATGTGGCGTCAGCGCTGTTCTTCCTGTTCTTTGAGTGATATGCTGAACCCCCCCCCCCACGTCTCTCTCTCTCTCTCTCTCTCTCTCTCTCTCTCTCTCTCACACATCCAAGTCGATATCGAATTGAATGAACAACAAACAAGAGAATATTGAGGTAAGGATTAATGTGGGAGGAAGTGTTGGGCAGTATCCCAAACCTTACAGAATTGTATATCGTCCCACATGCTTGACTGTGCCGAGGACATTTGGAGAAAGTGAAACATTTTATGCTGATGTAAGATGATGATGATGATGAGGAGGAGGAGGAAGAGGAAGATGATGATTATGAGGAGGAGGAGGAAGATGAAGATGATGATTATGAGGAGGAGGAGGAAGATGAAGATGATGATTATGAGGAGGAGGAGGAAGATGAAGATGATGATTATGAGGAGGAGGAGGAAGATGAAGATGATGATTATGAGGAGGAGGAGGAAGATGAAGATGATGATTATGAGGAGGAGGAGGAAGATGAAGATGATTATGAGGGGAAGGAGGAAGATGATGATGATGATTGTGAGGAGGAGGAGGAGGAAGATGAAGATGATGATTGTGAGGAGGAGGAGGAGGAAGAGGGGAGGAAGGTGATGTTGTTGTTGCGTGTTGTTAATGATGATGAAAAGGGAGGAAGAAGAAGATTTGAGAGAGTACGAGGAGGAGGAGGGTGATGATCTTCCTGATGAGGAGGAGGAGGAGGAAAGCGGAAGTGGAAGAGGAGCAGGATTAGACGATGGAGATGGAGGAAGAAATAATTGCGAGGTTGCTCAGCTGAGGAGGAGGAGGAAGGAGGGGAGGGATGGGGAGTGGAAGAACAGGAAGAAAGGGAGGGACGAGGGCGGAAGAGAAGGGGGAGGAAAATGGGAATGAGGAAGCCGGAAAAGAGGAGAGAGAAATGATGATGACAGCGGATTCTTGGTGAGAAAGACAGAGGCAGTGTGTGTGTGTGTGTGTGTGTGTGTGTGTGTGTGTGTGTGTGTGTGTGTGTGAGAGAGAGAGAGAGAGAGAGAGAGAAGGCAGGACACAGGAGAGGCTGGATTGCATGCAATTGTGAATGAAGGAAAATTATTCAATCTGGCTCAGTGCTCCGTGAGAGGGGTTTGGAGGGGAGGAGAGAGGGAGGAAAAGGTTGGGGGATGTGGGGGAGAACAAAGAGGAGAGAGGAGAAGGATGTAGGGGAAGAGGAAGGAGAAGAAGAGGTAGGGGACGGAGAATAAGTGGGAGAGAGAAGGGAGGACGGGGAAGGGAGAGAGAGGAGAAATGGTTGGGAATGGATGGGTGAGGAGGAAGGGGGGAGATATAGAGGGAAGGGTGAGAAGTAAGGGAGACCGTGAGGGGAGGGAGGGGAGGGGAGGAGGAGAGGAAGGGGAGCAGAGGTAGAGGGGGCAGGGGATTGGAGAGGAGGGGGAAAAGTTGGAGGGTTGCTGGGGGAAGAGGGCAGGGAATGAGGGTGCAAGAAGAAAGTTGGAATGAATATTTTAATTTTAATTTTGTCTCATCTCAAGGCTAATATTTTGCACACATAATTCCAGGGAAGGATGTCCAGGACAAAAGTGAAAAAATTTAAGTATACAGAGAGAGAGAGAGAGAGAGAGCGAGAGAGAGAGAGGGGGGGGGACATTCATTCAAATTGCCTGGGAAACCGATTGGCGGGGAGGGGGGAGGGGTGACATGCAGTGGCTAGAGACCTTGCTTCAATCTCTCTCTCTCTCTCTCTCTGCTACACCGCCATGTCATCTTCGTAATCACACAACGAGACAGTTTGCTTCAGAAAAATGTGGTTCCAGCCTCAGTGTGAAATTGTGGGCGTGTTCTGTGGTTGTCATAGTATCCCGAGACTTTGACTATTTCAAGCGATGACTCCAGCTATGGTCATTACGTTTACGCCTCCTTCCTGCCAGTGTGCTGCCTCCAAGCCTTTCCTCTCCCCACCTCCCGTCTTCCCCTCCTCCTTGCATGTGCCTAAGCTGGCTGATGTGTGTCAGTCACCCCTGAACCCCCAGGTCCCCATCCCTCACTTCTCTAAGAGCACCTGATGCCTTTATCTTGTAAGGTTTCCTGCTTATCTCCCGCCTGTCTTTACTCCCTTTCACCTCTGTCTCACCAACATTTGTAGGCTATAGACTTAAATATCTCGAAGGCAGCTGTCTTCTTCAGCAGTATAGAATAGATACATAGGTGGGAAACACGGAAAGGAACGCAAGCTGCTTCCCATGTTTCTCACGCCCTTTTGATTCAGTAGTCTCAGCCAGTTATTTCTAAGTAGATACGTATGCTTTCGAAACGCTCATAATAGATATCAGCATAATTCAGGATTTTACTGACACTACTGTTGTCGTCATTGACCCGTATTGTCGTCGGGTATGGGAGCTCCCAAACACCTTTTCCTTGGCGATTTATTTTGGGATTCGGCCGGTTAATGTAATTTTGTGCGTTATTTAAGAAGTGTATGGTGATATTAGGATGATTTAAATACCACAGAATAGGGTACCCAAGTGTAATAAGCAAAATAAATCGCTTAGTAACAGGTGCTAGGGAACTTCCTCAGCCGACGAGAATACGGGCCATTGAGAATACTACCCATCTGTTTCGCCTCATCCTTAGTGCCATCTTCGAGCCGACTAGACGTTCTGTCGCCTTTACTATTTCTTCTTGGTCCATATTCTCGTCGGGCAAGGAAGCTCCCTAACACCTTTTCCTAAGCGATTTATCTTACTTCTTATACGTTACTGTTTTCTTCTGTTTCATCAAAGTCATTCTAGTTTTGCCACACTCTGTGTAAGGTACCAAAGGATATTGACCGGTCGGGTCCAAAAGTAAATCGCTGAGGAAAAGTTGCTAGGGATCTGCCGCAGACGACCAGAATACAGACCCAACTTTGATTATCAGTCTGGTGAATCCGCAACAGTCGACACTGATCGTAAAGTGAATGAAATTGTCTTCAGTGGGGAGGAGGGATGTGAGTGATGGCCTACAGACAGTCGTAGTGGAGGAGCCATAGATTCATGTGTGTGTGTGTGTGTGTGTGTGTGTGGAGTGCTTGTGGTTTGCTTGTGTAGGTCTTCTGTGCAAGGTCAGGGCTACACTAATCTTGTTGCTTCAACTAAACCAATTTGCAAACACCACACGTTGCAGGATTGTCTTTCGTCCACATTTGTTAGTAACTAAAATTGTTATGTTACCAGTGATACTAATTTTACCGCGGCTAATGATATTACTTACCGCTGTCCGTGTGAAATACGTTGTTGTACTACTACTACTACTGCTGCTGCTGCTGCTGCTACTACTACTACTACTACTACTACTACTACTAATAATAATAATAATAATAATAATAATAATCCTATCCACTTGCTCACAATTGTTGAATGAATTGGATCAAGAAAAATCCGATATGAGCGAGAGGGAGGGAGGGGGCCATGTGCAATATGTTTTTCCCCTTACGTAAACAAACCCGTCCATTTTTAAATGGCCAGCATTTTCTCCCAGCCTTCTCTGTCAACTTCCACTGCGATGACATATTTTTTCTTTCTACCTCCGGACGATTTTCTTCAGTTTAGAAGAGACGTCTTGTTGTGAAAAGGTAATACAGACTAGGGCCGGTATTCTCATCGGTTATGGCATCCCCCTAACACCTCTTCCTAATCGATTTATGTTGCTTATTACACGTTTCCATCCTCGTCTGTGCTACTTAAATCATTCTAGTATCGCCATACTACATAAATAGCGTACAAAACGATATTAGCCAGTCGTACCCAAAATTAAATCGCTGATGAAGAGGTGTTAGGGATACGGGCTTGTACTTAACCCCACCAACTCGAAGAATGTCTCAAACTCAATAAAATCGTCTGGCAGTTGGGGAAGTAAAAATAAATGGATTCTTTTTCAGAACGGAATATCGTCTTCACTATTCGGTTTCCTAACAACGTAAGGCTGAAATATATATACTAGACTGCATTCGTAAGAGAGAGAGATTTGCCTAACAAATGAAAAATCTTACCCCGAACGAAATAGGCAAGGACAGTTTAATTGATTAAAATAGAAATAGTAAGGTGAAAGTAGGTAAAAGTTACTTTTTTAATGTTGAGTATCTTTGAGTACGATCGTTGTGTTGCAGCCAGAAAAAATACGACGTGGTGGTGAAAGGTTTAACTTTGAGTACGGATTTTAGCAGCCAGAGCTAATAAAAAATAAATCAATAAAAAAATCTGATCCCATGTACTGATAAATTCGATTATCAGTCTATAGCCAGGCATCACAATCCCGTAAGGGGTGGGCCGTTCGTCTTTTAGTTGTATGAGGTGCAGTAACCCTGCACCAGCCCACTTGACACGTAGGGAACACGTATGGGATGGTTATATGGAAACCGTTAACCTTGTCGCTCAATGTAAAGCCACCTGAAATGGAAAGAGTAATAAGTGAAAGGAAAAATGGGAGAACTAGGAAGAGAGGAGGGCAGACGAAAAAGAATGATAAATGTGAAGGAAAAAGTAGAAAGGACTACATCAAGTGAGTGGATGATGGTCGCCACCACAGTTCTTGAAATATAAAGTGTCTTATGAAAAACAGAAAAATATGGCAGTGTAAGGTTTGAATTTGAATGTGGGGTATTGATTTTCCCTCCCTCGCTTGGGTTACGTCCTCCCTGTCTGGAAGTTCCCCTCACTCATACACGTAGCCATCATCGCTCCTCTGGCAGTCCCGGCCCCACCCCTGGCTTTACCAATCACGGGCCAGTTTGCTCGAGAAACAGCCAATCATAGCGCATGAAGCAATGTGACCTGCGTAAGGGAATGATTTTTATAAATATTGGTGATAATAATAAGATATTTAGTTTTTCCGTTACTAGGAGGGAACTAGCTAAGTAACTAATCATATTTTTACTAAGTGATGAATTTCTAGCGAGAGGTTTTAGGTGAGAAAATATGTGTTGGAAAGTGGGTGCGTGGCAAATGTGTGTTGCGTCACGAGTGGTGTGATGTGGTCACGTGGTGTGACGCCCGCCCACTGCCTGCACGACATCATATGAGTGACGACCTCAACACTACCACCTGGTTCAGCTGGTTAACGGAACCACCCATCTGATGCACTCGCTCACTGTGCCATCGTTATTTATCTGTCGCCGGTACTTTATTGTTCATCTATTTTTCAAAAGTTTCATGACCAAAGAGATGTAATCACCTGATTCACTTTCTCATAACAAGTCACATATTGTCTAAATCTTTGTTTACATTCAGAAGAATATGATATGCAGTCTGACCTGTTGTCCCACTTTTTTTTAGCTTGTGTTTGACGATCCTTTTCAGCTGAGGGAAATCCATGACACAAAACTTATTTCACTTATTTAACTGCCTAAAATTACCGTCTTCAGTGCTAAGTTGTAATACTAGATTAATACTAGAATGTGATGCTAGTCATGTGATCTGGAAAGAATGTAGAACAATAGCATTATCTTTTCCTAGTGAACTACGTGAAATATGCTACAAAAGGAAGAAAAGTCGGGCCAAGTTAGTGTGAAAGACCTATAAGCTCTGTATATAACTGTCTACATCACTGCATTTCCCTTTCCTCATTTGCTGTGAATTTAATAAAAAAAATAATTGAGGACTAAGAGGAGCTTAAAGAGTTTCAGTGTTTTTATAGTGGACATTTAGGACAAACCTTTGGGATTAGGAGTGTGGTAGTAGCTCTCATTATTTCTTTCCTCCTTTTTACGCTAACTGGTGTTGGCAGGGACAGGAACCATATTAAAGAGAAATGGGGGACATTAGTATTAGTATTAGTATTATTATAACGAAGTTCGTGGGGGATGGAAGGAGGCTTTGAGTGGAGAGAAAGGTGAGTGAAAAAGGTGGAAGAGGAGTTCTTGCGTCGACCCACAAAGCATGCTAGCTGTCTTACTCCCCACCCCCCCACACTTAACCCCCACCCTATCAAACCATATTCCTCCTCGCTCCATGCCCCCACCCTCTCCAACTCTATCCTCCCTCACCCTCTGACCCTATAACCCCACACCTAACCCCCACCCAATCAAACCATATCCCCCCCTCACTCCACATGCCCCCACCCTCTCTTACCCTGTACCCCCCTTTCTCCTTACCCTCTAAACCTATCTCCCCACCCCTAACCTCCACCCTTCCTAACTCCACCCCACCCACACCTAACACCCACCTTTCTAACTCAATCCCCTCACTCCCTACCCCAATCCAGCCCTCCCTCCCTCCGCCTCAAACCTAAATAACCCTTACGCCTTAACCCACATCACACCGCATTCCCTCCATGGAAAGGATATTATTATTATTATTATTATTATTATTATTATTATTATTATTATCATCATCATCATCATAATCTGACATCATTAACCTCATCCCATTATTAACCTAACTCCTTTCTTATTCGAAAACAAAAAAAATGGGCAGTGATCATATGAGTTAATGGAAAAGATAAGATATGCAAATACTAATATATTTTTCGTGAAGTTAGTGAGAATTATAATGGGGTTAACAGAACATCAGAATTAATAATGAAAAATAAGAAAAAAGTTTAGCTGTAATTTCTTTTGTTTGATTCAGGTATCTAGTTTAAAGATTATTTGATGCAAGTTTGAGAAATCGTAGCGGTTAAATAATTGGATTTTTCAGTATCATTTTTTTTTTTATATATATATATTTTTATCTGGGCGGTTGGCGAGGAATGAAAAGAGAGTTAAAGGGAAAGGCAGAAGTAGGTGAAAAAGATTTAAATGCCGACCCATATAAGATGACACCTTTCTCACTCACGCCCTTCCCCTCTCACCCTTCCCCCTTTTTTCCTCTGTCCCCCTTTTCCCCCTCTCTGCCTCTTTGTCTCTCTCCCCCTTTTCCCTTTCCTTCCTCTTTATCTGTTATTACTCCTTACCTTCCCTTATGCCTTACCCTTACCCACTGTTCCCTTCGTCTCCACCCTCAGCCACTATCCCGTCCTTCCGGAACCCAACCCTTTATCCCCATTACTCCCCTGCATCTCATTCCTCCTCCCTTCCATTCTTTTCATCTCACCCCATTCTTCCTCCTTTCTCCCATCCTTTTCCTCTCATCCCATTCTGCCTTTCTTTTTCCCCCCTCATCCCTTCTTCACCCTCACATCTTTATCCCTTTCCTCTCCCCCTTCCCCTTCCCCACACACCTGCCAGCCTACCATGCCAGGGCGGGCTGCTTTGATCCCCTAAGCTTCATTTTAATTTTATAATTTGACTTCCGAGAATTTCAGGTCACACTTATAAGTAAAATAAAAGTTACGAGCTGCCTAGGATTTGCCAGACGAGGAAACGTGGAGTTACATGGCGAGAGAGGCTCGGAAAGGAGGAAGTGAAGGAGCGTTGTGATGTGGATGTGGATGTGATAGAAAGCGTCAGGAAAAATATAATGAGGTGGTTTGGCTCTGTGGAGAGCATGGAGAGCGAGAGACGAACTAGGAGAGTGTATGTGAATGAGTTGGAAGGGGGAGAGGGAGGGGGAGACCGAGGTTGAGATGGAGGGATGGAGTGGAGAGGTATATGAGAGGGGGGTGTAAGTTGGGGGGGGAGGGCAGGGCGACATGGAGACGATTTGTTTGTGGCCACCCTTTACGGGATTGAGGCGTCTGGCTATAGGTAGATAGATAAATAGAGTAAATTCATCCGCATTACCCAGACCTCTCTAAGTTCGGGAACGTCGTAGGCTGTTTGTTTATTTCTTTCCCCATCAACTGACGATTTTAGTCAGCTTAGGCCACTCTCTTCACACCGGAGGGGTTAGGTCTAGGCCCGTATCTATCGTCGGTTGAGGAATCTCCCTAACACCTTTTTCTAAGCGATTTATTCGAACTGGAGGGGTTACAGTAGACATAGGTCCGTATTCTCGTCGGTTGAGGACTACCTGAACAGTTTTTTCTAAGCAATTTGTTTTGTTTATTACACCCAACTGTCCTCTTCTGTGTTACAGCAGTCCTTCATAATATCACCATACGCTGCATATACAACGTACAAAAGGATATTAACTAACCATATACAAGAAGACCTCCATAGAATAATGCGTGTTAGTCTGCGTTAAGTAGGGAAGGGAGAACGTCCTTAGCAACGAAGGAATGAAATCGATTTAACATTTTGCTGTACAGGATTTACCACACCTGAGTCAAGTTATCAGCATTAGCCAGAGTTTACCCTTTTCAACTGGTAACATGCTTTTTTTTTCATTTATTATTATTATTATTATTATTATTATTATTATTTTGGTGTTTCCAGGTTATTGTATTCTCTTCCGTTTCATCCCAACCCCATCCCATTCCATTCCATTCCATCCCATCTCGTGCTCTGTGTGTGGTGGTCATGAATGGGCTGTGGTATTCCTTTCCATGCCGTCCCATCCCATCCCATTCTATCGTATCACGTGCTCTGTGTGTGATGCTCGTGGAGAGTCTGTGGTAAACTTAGCAACATAGGAGATTCTGATGTAATTCCGGCAATTATGATAGTGGAAGAGATAGTGTGTGGAGGAGACGACAAAGAGAGGAGCTTGGTAAGATGAGCATGGTAACAGATTGGGCTGATAGGGAGAAAGGTGAGTGTGTGATGTAATATGTGTTTATTAATTATAGTACAAGAGATAGTGTGTGGAGAGGGAGAGAGAGAGAGAGGAGCTTGGTAAGATGAGCCTGGTAACAGAGAGTGGGCTGATAAGGAGAAAAGTGAGTGTTTGATGTAATGTGTGTGTATTATTACCCTCAGCTACTTGTGTATGTGTAGGAAAGACGGTGATTCAGATGCAGTGGTAGGAGTGGACAGAGTTACGGTTTAGGTAATTTGGTCTTCATCTCATTCCTTCCCGTGTTATTCCATTCCATGTCATCAAGTGTTATGCATGTGTGGTGGTCGTGGATTTGAGCAACCTAAAAATTCTGACGTATTACAGACAGCTATGACAGTTATGATAGCTAGGTAGATAATGTGAAGACCTGACCGAGGTTGTTCACAGCGAGTGGAGTGACGAGACGGAAAGGACTGCTAATGATGCAATGAGTTTTGTTACCTTCCCTTACCTTGATTACATTTTTACCTTAACTAATTATATTTTTTACGGGATTCAGTCAGTCCTTGTCTCGGTTTGTGTTACTTTTTTTTAATCGTCACATTTATCGTACTTTTTTTTTATGAATGATTTGGCACAGTTCATTTGGTAGAAAGTATGTGTTGTTTGTTCTTGTGTGTGTGTGTGTGTGTGTGTGTGTGTGTGTGTGTGTGATGTCGAGGTAGCTTGTATTAGTCACTCCGCCTGACTCACCAAACTATCCTCACCTTCCAACCCTCACACTTAGTACTCATGTTCATTCCACGTGTTATTAGCATCACTGGATACCTGCAAGCATTTTAGTATCCATAGCTCTCTCTCTCTCTCTCTCTCTCTCTCTCTCGCTCTCTCTCTCTCAGACCAATTTTCATGGATAGAGCTGTGTGATTTGGTGATGTGAGCATATGTGAATGAGGCAGTATGAAGGGAGGGAGATCAGGTTAGGTTTAGTTAGGCCGTGTGATGTAAAGTTAGGTGAAGTGAGCTGAGGTGACGGTATGTGAGGTGAAGGAAGGTGACATGAGGTGAGCTGAGGTGAGGTGACCATATTACCTGTGTTATTATGGCTTCCTTCTGGGCTATATTGATCACAACATCCTCCATCACCTCGCCTCACCTCACCCTACCTCTAGCCTTATTTCCACCTCCAACCTTATTTCTTTCCCTTACCCTCTCCCATCCTTCGTTTTTTCCTTTCCCGCCTTCCATTCAGTCACTCACTCATTCATTCATTAACCTTCAGGTCCTCACGGAAAGATTCACTCATGTTTGGAGATCCACTCAGGTATTTTCTCGGTGTAGGCGGAACAGGGTTTTTTCAGGAACTAATGAGGATGATGGTGATGATTTAATTAGTAGTCACGAGAAACACACACACACACACACACACACACACATATACACACACACATTTATTCATGTTAGGAAGCCAGTAAGTTATTTCCATGATCTCAGCAGCCTATGTGATTCTGGACCCGATGATGATGATGATGATGATGATAATAATGATAATGATAAAGGATGGTAATGATGACGATGGCTTTAATGATGATGTTTTTACCTGATATGGTGGTGGTGGTGACGATGATGCTTTTGATGATGATGGAAATAGCGGTGGTGGTGGTGGTGGTGGTGGTGGTGGTGATGGCGATGGTGGTGGTTTTAAGTGACGATGATGAAAATGGTGGTGGTGGTGGTGATGGTGGTGATATTTTCAAGTGATGATGGAAATCGTGGCGGTGGTGATATTGGTAAGTGATGATAATGGTGGTAATTGACGTTACCAAGTTAGTGATGGTGGGTATGAAGAAAATGACGATGATAATGAGCATAATGAGAACGATGGCGATGATAATGAAAATAATAATAGTGATATGACAGTGGCAGATGATGATGATGATGATGATGATGATGATGATGATGGGAATAATAATAGTGTTGGTAATGAAGTCTGTCCACAAGGCTTCATTCCTGTCGCTGATTCAGTTATTTTCAGGAGCATAGGAACACATGTGATTCAGGGAAATGAACGTCTTGCTCCAACGAGGTGCATTGTCTGAAGGCAACGGTGCAAGACGTGGCGTACGAGAGAGAGAGAGAGAGAGAGAGAGAGAGAGAGAGAGTTCATAATATTCTGAGCGGTGTGGCTGGCTGTTACACACACACACACACACACACCGTCGACTGTTGTGTAGTGTTGGCAGAGCTGAGCTGGCTGGGTGATGTGGTGGTGGTGGGGAGGGGATTCTAAGGAGGGGTAGCCTTTTCTCACCGTCTCCCCCACCTTCCCCCCCTTCTCTCTCTCTCTCTCTCTCTCTCTCTCCTTGCATTCATTTTACTCCTTAATTTTCCTTCTTTATCCTCATTTCTTAGCATCACATCCTCATCATCAGTATTTTTCCTCCCCCTCACCCTACCGCTATCTGAGCTTGAGTTGCCAAGGTAGTGTTTATTTATCTTCTTAACTAATTTCTGTGAGCAAAAAGAATTCTAGAAAATTTGTAGAGAAATAATGAAGATTATGATGGTGTTCATCAGATTTTGTTCATGTTTCTGCACTGGGATGAGATTTTCAACGCCTTTTCTTGCGTTAGTGTGGTTTCTTACATCTTGTGGCATCCTAGCACTTCTCGAGAGGAAGTATAGCGACATTTGTGAATTGGGTTTGGCAACTCCCTCCCGCTGAAGTCACCACACACCAGTGACGCTTGGCCAGTGTGCCGGGTGTAGTCGTGTGGAGAGGGTGTATGTTCATATTGTTCTGTGCCGCCTATTAGTTCAATTTGAGACACCTGCTTTTATGTGAAAGGAATACTATTCTGTGAAGGTTTTGATACTGTGGTTGTAGAGCTGTTTGTGACGATTTTTGCTGTGGTGATGAAAGCGAAGCCATTATTATGAAATGCTTTGGGTTTTGTGAGGAAATCCTGAATGCTGTACACGGCAATACGGCAATTTAATTCTTCCCTGGTGAATATTTTCAAGCCGGTTACTTTACCAGTGTTTATACTCGAGAATGGAGGTTATGTGAGTCAAGCCTGAAAGAGATGTGATGAGTGGATGCATTTCAACCAGCAAACAGAAACACAAGGAAGGTGTCTGGCATATGGCAGCAGCACCAGGGCGATTTAAATAATACTTCCCATGCATATTTATCAGCGAAAATGATGAGTCTGTCTGGCAGGGTAGGTATGGTGAGAAATGAGTGTGGCAGGGGATAGAAAGCAAGAGGATAAAGGTCCTAGAATATACGCTGGATATGAAGATAGATCGATAGAAGAAAACAGGTTGGTTAAAATGAAGTCCTCTATGCTTGTCGGTCAATTAGGTGTTACTCTCGGAAGGTAGGTACGGAAGGCAACCACCATACAAGGAAGTGGAGGTGGTAGGATATATTGGTACCGATAGGCAAACCTGAGTTTTTTTTTAGTCAACCAGAAGCAACACCAAGGTCTGTTCGTGTCCGTAACATATGCCTGTGATTTTTTTTTTTTATTATTATATCGGAGATGCTATGTACAAGTCTGAGAAATAGGTGACAAGGGGCAAAGTAAGGTGGTGAAGGTATAAGAGTATTCCTGACGTTAAAGACATCGACAGAACAACATAAAATACAAATACAGTTTTCTCCACGTAGGCGAGTTAATCATACTCTCTGGCAGGGGAGGTACGAGGAGTGAGAGTTAGCAGGGAGTGACGATGGCAGGGTATACTGTGCGTCAGATGTGAAGGGAGATCAGTAGAATATGACAGGGTATGGACAGTTAATAAGGAGTGACGAGGGATGGAGGGTGGCAGGGAAGACGAATGCGGCAGGGGATAACAAGGAGGATACTGTAGATGGCAGGATATGCGTCGGATGTGAAGGGAGATCAATAGAGTCCGACAGGGTACGAACAGTGAGGAAGGACTGACAGGGCTTAGCAGGTTGCAGGGAAGGCGACAAGCGCTACAGGGTATAGGAAACAAAGATGCGAATTTGGCAGGGAATACGTTAGATGTGAAAGTATATTGATAGAGTCTGACAGGGTAGATGCTGTAAGAAATGGGAAATGGCAGCGTGTATGCTGTGAAAAAGTGTGGCAGGGGTAGCAAGCAAGGTTATGGAGGTATTAAGGAAAGTGAGAACACTGGCAGGGGATAGTGGATAGCAAAGCAGGGTATATAACGGGAGAAATGAGTGTAGCAGGGGGTAGCAAGGTGGACAGCGGTGTCAGAGTATACCATCGTCATATTTCAAAAACAGATCAGTGAAACATATGCGTAGATCGGCCATATATATATTAATTTTCCCCTAGGGTTTGTCGGTTTGTAGCCTGTTTGTCTATAGGAAGTAAGGATTGTCAAGGACTAGTCTAGAAAGAACGGAAGACAGTGGAGGTCGCAGGATACACGCTAGTTGAGAAGGCAGATCGATGTATGGGCGATTTGTTTACAGGCAAAGAGGGAGTCGCGTTGGGTCTGCGTCTTGAGAGTCGTCTTCTCAAGAGCGTAGATTTTCTTGGAGAAGCGACTGATTCATGGCGACAAATGGGAGGGAAGACACAGGAAATGGATTTGTTTATTTATTTATTGAGGGTAAGCGCTTGTGTACAGTAGTTGGAAACGTTGGAAAATGAAGATCTTCATTTTTTTTTTTCTTTTTCCCTCCCGTCGCCTCTTTAGCACCTCTGACTCTTCATGCACATCATTCATAGTATTTTTTTTAGGCATTCTAGAACAAACTAGAAATTTCTTGGGGTCGTTTTGTAATACCGGTACGACATTACAAAGACATATAGGAGGTTATTGGTGTTACGCGAAACCTACCGATAATATTCGTAAGGAAAAGCTGCAAGAAAGCCACCTGGACCCAAGAGAACACGGCCATGACTCAACAGCGGCAGACTTAGCGTCTGTGCCTTAGTAATTTATTTTTGGATAATGCCATTTAATGTATTTGTGTACGTTATATATAAAGTGTGGTGATATCCTGATTTAGATAACACAGAAGATAGCAATGTGTAATAAGCAAAATAAATAGCTCAGGAAGAGGTGTTAGGGAGCTTCCTTAACCGACGAGAATTTTGGCCGTAGTGCAAACCAGGAGTAGATTTGGGTAAAAAGCAGTATTTGATGTTATAAAAAGATGACTGTCGTAGGTCAGGTAAAAGCCGGGATGAGTAAGAGTTTGGTGTGGAGGATTAGAAAGCTCGCCAGATAGTAACACAGTAAATGTACAAATATCAATAAACATAGCAGCACAACAAACACCATACGTAGTTTTCGTTTAAGTTTGTTATAGCAGTGGAAGGTTGAAAGACAGGTATCTTTCCAATGTTAAGAGAAAAAGACTATAGCAGCTAGTGTCGAAAGAAAAGGCAGGGAGTTTATAGTGGTTAAAATATAAGACTGGGATCAATAGAGATGAACATCTAGAGTAAGCGTTTGACAATAGAAATATACCGTAGATAGTTGGATGGTAGATACGGTGAAGGTGGAAGTGAAGGAAGACTTGTCGGTAGATAACGTGGTCGTGGCTACCATATTTGAGCTCCTGGATTAGGCTTATGATAGAGATTGTAGGCTGGATGGATGAAAAACATGGAAGTAGTTTTGTAGTGACCACCCCCTTAAAAAAAATATCAGCGTTTGACGTCGGGCAGAACTGTTTATAAATAGAAATATGGTATACTCCTGGCGAAGGGAGGTTTTAGGCTTGTGTGGGGAATGTATGGAAGTTAAAATGGTGTCCCTGGTGGGAGTTGGTGTGGATTAGCCGTGAATTCAAGGGCACGGATATAGCTGAGGTTAAAGCGGCGGTGGTGGTTTTGTGTGTGTGTGTGAGAGAGAGAGAGAGAGAGAGAGAGAGAGAGAGAGAGAGAAAGGAAGTGAACAGAAGAAATCCACGATAGCAGAAGGATAGAGAGCGAAATATTGACACTTGGAGGAAATCCGAGAGAGAGAGAGAGAGAGAGAGAGAGACCTTCGGAGATTAAAGCGGACCTTCTGTAAGATAGGCCTCACCACAACATCTTGTAAAAACACCTTTACCAGGTTTGCGTATTGAAAGGTAGCAAAAATGTAATATTAAATAGTAATTGCCGTGTTTGGGCTGCAAGACTGACATATTTGTGATGCTTCCGAATATTGCAGTTTCTCAACGAACAGCCTTAGATAATTAAAACGTTCATTCATATCGTCAGGCCATTCTTTCATGCCACTAAATCATTCATGCATGTCTTCAAATCATCCATTCATACTGCTTGTGTTCATGGTTACGATGCCGAGAATAGAGTTGCTTCTTGAAGACAAAGGCTGCAGCATCATTCATTTATGTTCCCCACTGAAACAGATACTGAAAACATACGATAAATCAATACGCACCGAAGATTTTGCGGTTTGGTCAGATTGATGAGCTTGTGTTTTCCTCCTTGTCCCAGTTCAGCCAGAAGTAGGTTAGCTACAAATAGGGATCGGGGTGTAACACCGTTGCTACATATCTTTTGTGGGAGGGTAAGGAGAGTGAAACACACACACACACACACACACACATACACACACACACACACACACACACACACACACACACACACACACACACTGATAGAAAGATAAACATAGTTGGTAATCTTCCATAATGACCTTTGTGTTGTTAAGAGATAAATCTAAGTCTTACTTTTCTTTTACATGAACGTTAATTGCTCCTGTTACACCCACTGGTATAGCTGCTGACTTCGGACATAACAAGGGTCCGTATTCTCGTCTGGTAAGGAGGCTCCATAGCACCTCTTCCTTATCGATTTATTTTCAGAACTACCCATATATTATTACAGTATTTTTTTTGTCCTGTATCTTTTTAATATCGGCATAAATTGCATGAATAACACATAAGAATATAGTAAGTGGAATCAGAAATTAACCAGTAAGGAAGAGGTGTTAGTAAGCTTCCTAACCACAACAGAATACCGCCAGAGGAAACGACGTCTGATATACGAGCAGAATATTCTCGTAATGTAAGTCGTAAGTTACAACAGCAACAATAGATGAAACAGATAGAGAGTGGCGGGTTCTGTGTCAGACTGAGTTTGGCTTCCACCTACGGGTCGTGTTAGGTAAAGGTTAGGTAAGTCAGCAGAGGTCACTGTGACGTCCACGACCTATTAATACACCCGTGATCCACATGGCCATGTCACGTGGAATTCGGCCTGTAAGAGATGGATTGGCCTAACCACGCCAGTACGATGACGTATTTATTCAGTAAGTTATTTAGTAACTTTTGCTTATTCCTGGTGCTGTTTGGTCATTTTATTCAGCTGTAGAAGATATAGAAATTTCGGTTTCTGCCTAACCATACAGTGACAGAGATTATGGTAACTTGAGTGGTTACGAGGTGTGATGAGTCGTAGGAAAACAAACTATAATCCCGTCGTCTCTCTCTCTCTCTCTTTCTGTCTCTCAAAAAAAATAATAATAATAATAATGAATAAATAAATAAATAAATCACAAACAATGGTCAAGATTAGTCCACACCTATAGACATAACGATAGTTTAGTGGATACATGGTGTGGTCATACGAATAATACACACACTGATCTTTTAGTTTTTTCCTCCAGTGAATTAAAAGCTTCTGGGGTAAATTATGGGAAATTGGTCTAGATGAATCCACAGTGATAGATATTATGATCGTCCTGTGGAGCGGCAATTTGGGAAAATGTTCAAAGGAAAGGAGACTTCTTTTTTTTTTAATGTCCGCCAGATAAAATTCTTGCAGCTAGCGCGAAATAATGACGAAGTTTTACGACCGTAGTGAAAGGCAAGGTGGTTTTGTAGGCCTCGCTTATGGTCAGAGGGACAAAAAAAAATAAAAAATCTTCTGGAGGCGGTTCGATGTAGAGGATGATTGGCATGTTTGTGAGTTTTAAGGATAGGGAAGCAGGAAGCAGGTGAGAATAATATTGCTTCCCTTTTTGTATGATCAGTCACGTTAATATAGCTACTAGTTTTCGTATGACAGGATAAAAAGTATGTCATACGGAAAACGAGTACACGGTAATAGCCTAACGTTAGTTGTATCCATCTGTAGGCTGTCTGTCTCCTGTGGCCGGGTGTAGTCAGCAGCGGCATTAGTTTGTCTGGTTGCACAATACCGTCATTACTCAGGTGGATGTATTTCTTCCCACACTTGATTATGTAATTAGTGTATCTTCAGAGTCTAAGCACAATGGTCTGTCGCCTTGTCTGTGTAGATTTGGGGGGCCAGTGTGTGGAAATATGCTGAAAACCCAAGAGGAAACTTTGTGTGTGTGTGTGTGTGTGTGTGTGTGTGTGTGTGTGTGTGTGTGTGTGTGTGTGTGTGTGTGCGTAGTTTTCGAAGGTTTGAATGACGTGGAAAATGTTGTGTGGACGATTTCACTTACCCGGCGGAGACTTCTAATAGCAATACTCTGGGCTTTCTGTCTCCACTTTCCTGACCTAACTCACTTCATTTTTAGGGAGAAGTATGATGATGATGATGATGATGATGATGGTAATGATGATGATGATGATGATGATGATGATGATGATGGTAATGATGATGATGATGATGATGATGATGATGATGATGATGATGATGATGATGAGGAGGAGGAGGATTTAGCCATGTTTTCGTTGTGAAGATACAATAACATAATCTAGTAAGTCCAATATGCTCTTGTGGTTATAAGTTACTGAGAGGAGAATGAACTCTGTCACAGGTGCTATCTCCCCAGACCCTCTGACGATGACGTGGGTGTGTCGGGGGAGGGAGTAGGAGGGGGAGAGGTAGGAGGGGGTAGGTTGTATGTGGGAGAATGGAGGAGGAGACAGGTTGTGTGGAAGGGGGTAGTGGGTAAGGCTGAGTAGGATGACAGGGGGTGGATGTGGGTTGTGCGGGAGGAGGGGGTGGCTCAAGGGCACAGGAAGGAAGAGAGTGCATGTTTTTAGCACGACGGGGAAAGTTGTGTGATTATGCTTGGATCTCTTATGGGGGGAGAGAGGATGGGGGAGCATGCTGGAGGGGAAGGGCAAAGTGGAGAGTGCCAAGAGGGGGTTGGTTGGAGGGTCAGGCTTGAGGGGACTTGCGGGGAGGTGGGAAGACGGAGTGGAGGCAAAATGGATTGTGCCTAGAGGAGCTTGCGGGGAGGAGAGCAGGGTGAATGAGAGATGGGGGTGAATAAGAAGATGGCCAGGGGGTGTGTGAGTGTGGGAAAGAAGTGTGATGAAAGTGGAGGGAGGTGATGGCATTGGTGTCAAAAAGCTGTCATAAGGACTGTATTGTAATACAGTTTCAGGCTGCCGCTATTTAATAGAGACACCAGAAGGCTTCCCAGTGAGAGCAGGGTCATATGTCGTTAGCAAGGATAAAAATAGATAAAAGTCTCCCCGGAGGTTTAAGGGTTACGGGATGGAGGGGATGGTGAAGTTGGGTGTATTTTAAGCTAAGGTTTGAGGACAGCTCTATGAGGAAGGAGCGTATGTGAAAAACGCAGTGATACTGGATTCGTCTGGGCAAACGAATAACATCAGCTTGGCAGAAACCTCATGTATTGAACGAGTTACAGGCTAGTAGGTCTTCAAGCAATGAGGGGAGGCAAACATCAATACCAATAGACCTCTTGTTTCTTTTGTGGTTTGTGGGGCTGAAGTGTTGGCTAGTCTCGATCAGTAATTTTGGCCAATTTTTAACCTACAGATTTAATTGTCACCAAGTAGCTTAACCCGTTCAGGACGAGGACGTATTTTCCAGTATTTTCATGGTACTGTACGATCGTAAGATTTTATACATCTTTTGCGAGACTTACAACTGGAAGGATTTGAGATAGCTACCTTTCATTAATCACTTTACGGTACTTTGAATGGTCTCTCGAAAGCTAAATAAAAATCGTATGGTGGTGGCAAGGAAAAGTAGCTAATCTGGTGGAAATAGTTAATAAGATGACGGTATTTTTATATATTTGAAGGACTAACTACCGAGACTACGTGAAGGTGAGACAGACGCCAGATAGGATGGGGGATGGAGGTTAGGAACGCCTGTGGGCAGGATATACTCGTTTATTTTGATGGTGAGGGGCCAGAACGTGTCCCACAGCGGCCTTCAGTGTCATAGGGAGAGGGATTGGACGTGTCTGAATCAGTCTTTGCATTGTTCCTCTTTATCATTATTTTATTTTTCTGCCTTTTGTATTATCTTCCTTATCTTTTTCTGTTTTTTCGTTTCTTATTCTCATAAAAGAGGAGATTGACGTGCCATCCTCGTCCTTTACGTTACTGCTTCTCTTATTATTGTTTTCTCTGCCCTTTTTATTACATCCCTTTCCTTCTTTTTCTGGTTCTTTTTCTTCTTCGCTGTCATAAGGTAGGATTGTGTTGCGTTGCTGTGGTTATCGTGAAGGAGCGAGGGGAAATATAGTTTTCCTCCCCCCTTCCCCTCATTCTCCCTTTCCGACTCATACAGTGTTCCTTCCTGTGTGTCATTGCAACAAGATAACCTACCAGTTTCGAACACGTCTTGAGTATTAAAAAAAAAAAATAAAAGCTCAATACGTATTATAGCTTGTATCCATGGCAACAGCAAATTCCTTCCTCGAGATATTCCCCATTTTCAACTTCCTTCACACTTTTCCCAGCCTTGTCTAGCTTATCATCAAACATGGATATCACGACGTAAAATCCTGCCCCAGTTCAGATACCTTTCCATTAACCGGCACATCCTTTCCCTGTTTCCCACTTCCTTTACGCTTTTCTCTGCCTTGTCTAACTGTCATAAAGCTTCGATAACACGACTTCATATCCTGCCCAAGTTCAGACACCTCTCCATTTAACAGCACATTACAGCATACAAAGTTCAGGCACCTCTTCATTTATCACCATATTACAGCATACAAAGTTCAGATACCTCTCCATTTAACAGCACATTACAGCATAGAGTTTCAGATACCTCTCCATTTAACAGCACATTACAGCACAAGAAGTTCAGATACCTCTCTATTTAACAGCACGTTACAGAAGATAAACTACTTTCGCCACAGTGAAGTCAGTTTACTCACGTCGACATTCTTTTTCACGCTTTGCTGCTCACAGGCATCCACAAAAATCTGAAGTGTGTACAAATTTCCACATCAGTGTTGGCAGGCAGCAGAATTATATACCGGTACAGTCTGTTTCGGGGTTCTTCTTGGCTATACTGTCTTGAAACTGTCAGAACTTAAAGAAATTTGATTGACTTTTAAGGTACCCCGAACGGCTACTGTTTGCATAGCACTATTTACAAAGGAAAAAATACCTAAGGCCTGTAGAAGTACCGTAATAATAGTAGTAGTAGTTGTTGCTGTTGTTGTATAGTAGTAGTAGTAGTTGTTGTATAGTAGTAGTAGTAGTAGTAGGCTAGTTGTTGTTGTATAGTAGTAATAATAATAATAATAATAGTAGTGGTTCTAGTAGTAGTTGTTGTTTTGTAGTAGTAGTAGCGACAATAATAATAATAGTAGTAAAAATAATAATAATAATAATAGTAATAATAATGAACATTTTGGGATTTTATTTTAAGGAATTTGTTGTAAGAATATACTCCTAGGTTAAAATAAGTATGAGTGAGTTTTGGCCAGTTTCACCACTATTCTTACGTCAGTGAGGGAGAGAGAGAGAGAGAGAGAGAGAGAGCATGAAAGGGGATATTTAATAGGGTTCTTTTTAACTCCCATTCCATTGACCACGACAGTAAAGGGGCGTAGGGACTGTGTAGGGTTGTCTTCACCTCACCCAGAGGAGAATATTACTACTACTACTACTACTACTACTACTACTACTACTACTACTGCTGCTGCTGCTGTTGCTGCTGCTGCTAGTAACTACTACTGCTACTACTACTTTAAATAGTCAGTCAGTAGCATGGGGTACACTTGTCAGTAATCAGTACTGTACCCTACTCACGTAGCGAACCCTCTGATACAGGATAGTAGGGAGAAGAGAGGGACAGTGGGTGTGCGTGGGTGGCTAGGTGTATATGTTGGGTTACCGTAGATTAGTTTAGTTTAGGTTGGGTTACTTTGGATTGGTTTAATTTGGGATGGTTTAGCTTAGCTTATATTGCATTAGGTTGGGTTCATTGAGATTAACTTAGGCAGCGTTAGATTGATGTAGCTTAGGTTGCGGTAGATTAGGTTAGGTTGAGTTAGATTGGATTAGGTTGCGGTAGATTGGGTTATGCAGGGCTGCATTTATGAGTATCGTGGTGTGGCATGGAGGAGGGACGGGAGTTGTAATGAGTAACGTCCGCTGAGGCTGCCCGGCACATGACGTAACCCTCGCAGGAGGAGGGGTGTAGTGGTGGGGACAGGGTTGAATTGAGGGGAGGGATGTGGGATGGGGTACAGGGAGAGAGTAGGGTCGCGGGGAGAGGAATGGAGGAAAGGGCAAGAGGGTCAATAGTTTGGAAGAGAGGGATAGTGTGTAATAGTTGAGAGAGTGAGAGAGAGAGAGAGAGAATAGTGGGAAGAGGGTAAAGTGTAATGGTGTGGTTGTGGGGAAAAGAGGAAGAGAGTAGGCGAAGAAAGGGAAGGAGAGAAAGAGAGAGGGGGGGGATGGATAAGGAACTGGTGCGTGGCAGAGTGAAGGAGTGTGAGGGAGTTTATGAAGAGGGACAGGGAGGAGAAGAAGATGAACAGAATAAGAATCAGCGCAGGTCTGGGTGTGGGAAACCAGAAAGATTGGAGGGGGGAAGGGGAAAAAAAGTATTAGAGGGAGGTAGGAGTAGGCTGGATGGAGAATTGGGTGTAGTGGGGCAGGGTTGGTAAGGAGTGGTGGTGGAACAGAGTAAGAATAAGTATCCTGTATATCTTTAGGTTAGGGGAAGGGCGAGGGGAGATGAGGGGTGGGAGGTAAATGATGATAGGGGTGGGCTATAGGTGTAGGGGGCATTTACTTAGGCAGTGTTGGGTGATGGCGGTGGTGGAGAGGAATATGTATAAGTAGTCGGTAGTCTGTAGGTTTCTGGAAGGTGTGTGAGAGAGGAGAGGGTAATGGGTAGGTAAGGGGGTATGGACTGGGTGGGCAGGCGGCATATATGGGTTGGTTTTATGGGGGAAGGGTAGAACGGAATATGAATAAGTTCACGTGTAGCCTGAGAGAGGGGAGGAGGAGGAGGGAGAAAGGTTGTGAAAGAATGGAAAAATTAAGACCTGAATGTGTGTGTGTGAGAGAGAGAGAGAGAGAGAGAGGGGGGGGGGTTGTAGATATGACGGTGGAGGGAGGGGTGGAAGAGGGGATGCCAGCGGCCGAGCACGTCCGGTTCTCTCCGTGCCGGAATGATCCTCGCCAAACCATCCAAACCTTGCTAGTAAACAACATAGGGGATCCGAATCAAAAAGCGGCTCCGAAAGTGATTTAACGACGCTGATAAGGCTGTGTAACTAAGGAAGATAATGCAAATGTGTCAGATTAAATAATTATCATCATCACTGATTTTGTGTGTGTGTGTGTGTGTGTGTGTGTGTGTGTGTGCGTGTGTGCGTGAGAGAGAGAGAGAGAGAGAGAGAGAGAGTAAAACTAGGAGACCTTTATTATTAAAGAAAAAAGTATGATTGCAAGTGAAAATCAGCGAAGATTAACGGAGGATAAACGAAATTAGTTCCCACGAAAAGTAAAAAAAAAAAAAAATTATTGAGAAAGAAACTGTGAAAAAATACACCAGGTGTAACGTAATGAAAATGGCAGAAAATAAGGACAGTAATTGGCAGATATGAAGAAGTGAAAGTAAGTGAAACACAATTTACAACAGTGAAATAATTGTCACGAAGTATAATAAAATCACCCAAATAATAGGCTAATAATAAATAATAATAATAATAATAATAATAATAATAAAAACACAGAAAGCTGATGGTAATGCAATCCTTCAGAATTACCTTTTGTGGTAGTAGTTTTTGAGAGGTCAAGTTTTCCGTCCGCTTGAGCAACGTAAAGGTGAAGGTTGAGAGAGAGAGAGAGAGAGAGAGAGATGAAGAAAGTGAGGGGGAAAATGTGGGTGGGGGAGGAGGGGTAGAGGCAAAGGATAGCGTCCCTGACGTGGCTGACTGGAGGCGGAAGGCGTGGCTGGCCGAGGAGGGGAGGGAGGAAAAAGAGGAGGGCGGAGGAATGGAGGATAAAGGAAAAGGGAAGGGAGGAAGGGGTGGGGAAAGAGAACGAGGGGGGGGGGTAGGGAGGGACTGATGGAAGAAAAATTAAGGAGAAAGAGAAAGGATAGGGAGGAAGGGATGATGAGGAGTGTAGGGGAAGGAGAAAGAGGATGAGGAGGGGAGGGACTTTTAACAAAGGAGTAAAATGGAAAGCAAACAACAGACCTAATGGTCCTTTCGAGGCTGACTGCTGGAAGGGAAATGAAGGAGAAATGGTAAAGGAAGAAGGAAGGAGAGATAATTTAAAGTAAAAAGGAGAGGGGAGACGAAGAGAGAAAGAGAGAGAGAGTGACTTGGAAAAGGAAGGGTGAAGGAGGGAGTTGGAAAGGAAGGAAGGAGGGACTTGGAGAGACAGGGAGGGAGGTGGAGGGATTGTTGGAGGGGGGCGGGGAAGATTGTAGACGGGAAGGAAGGCTAGATTCAAGGTGAGAGGAGAGGAGAATTATTATTGGCATGTTCTAGGTAGGGAATAGGAAGTGAGGTTTTTGAATGTGTGGAGAGAGAGAGAGAGAGGAGGGAAGACTGACGCAACATGGAGGCCGGAAGTTTCGCATAGCACTGTATTGTTTTTAATATATTTGCCTTTAGCGCCGTCATTATTTGAGGTCAATTATTGTTGTTGCCGCCAGAGTGTTTTTATTGCTGGATGCGCATTATACAGTTGTGTGATTACCCTACCTGTCTGTCTGTCTATATTTATACTTCATTTAGTCCATCCGTTCACCCACCCACCCATCCTGGTCATTAATTGGTCACCTGTTGCGTCTGTCTGTCTGTAAGTGTGTGTCTGACATGTATTGTTGGGGATATGTCTAGTATTGCCACAGAGGACACGATAATTCTCAGTGTAGTACAGTCAGGTCATAGTACTAGGCTACAAGGATAGGCGGTGGTGTGGGAGGGCCAAGTGCAGTACCAGGCTTCTGTGTGCATGTGAGTGAATGAAGTTACCTGGTGTGGAGATGTAGGTATAGTTAATTGTACAGGTGTGTGGTCACCAGGTGTGTGAGGAAGCCGACGAGTTTAATCCGGCTTTAGTGAATTAACAGATTTTCCTTAATTAGTTGCTAAATGACGGCCTATCCCCGCCTACATCTTAAAGGAAATCCCATGAGCATTAAACACTGCCGCATATATCTATATACGGTATCATCCCATATGTATGATGTATGGTTTGTGTATATCTTTGTATCTTTATGTACTGTAATATATATATATATATATATATATATATATATATATATATATATATATATATATATATATATATATATGTCTTTCTTAAATTATTTCTGATAGGTCATCTTATCAGTGTCTTAACGAGTATGTGTCCATTTATGTGACGCTATCTCTCACAAACACGCCATCCATGTAAATTTTTATCTCCTACGCCAGTACGTTATCATACCTGCCGGCCAGTCATCGTCCACGTGACACTGGCCACTTAGGCTGTATAGGGTGCACGTGGTGTTTATCTCCGTCTCCAGCTGTTGTACGCCGAGGTTGACGCAGCATCAGCCGTCATGGCGTCATACGTAGTATATAGCATAGTCTGAGAGAGAATGGGTTTGGTATCGTGGCTTACTTCATTGTGGTCCCCCCCCCCTCTCTCTCTCTCTCTCTCTCTCTCTCTCTCTCTCTCTCTGTATCTATGTTTCTACCTATCTATCTATCTGCCTGTATCTACATGTTTATCAACCCGTCTGTGCCGCCATGCATCCTAACGTGTCTTCATCCACCGGTTTATACGCGCTGTAATTATCTCACCATGTTTACGCCTGACCCGAATCACAAGAGCCATGGTATCGGGTCCACTTGATCACGATAGAGTCCACCTCGCCACCTTACACCCCATACCCACCACATACCAGCCAGTTCAATGCCCTCTCCTCTGTGACCTTCTCTGTACCCATTTAAGTTCCCTTTGTTGCCCTTTCTTTATTTCGTGTTATCTTCTCTGCCGTTCGGTGCGTCCTGTTTCGGCTTAGCTTTTATATGTTTTTTCGTGTGCTTTCCTGACTTCCCTGTGTCTTTTGCTGAGCTTTTCCCAATGTTTTTTCCTGGATTTTTTTGGTGTTCTTCATATTCCCTTTCGTGTGTCCTGTTGTCTGCGTGTGTACATGGGGCCTCCTGTGGTAAGGTTGATTGAGTGTACCATAGGTCACAGAAGTATCTTTGCACAATATGCGTGAAACATTTGGGACCACAGAACGAAGGCCACTTGAAATATTAGTGTCCGACCACCACACATTGGTAGCCTTGATGTCGGAAGGTGTCATATCGCCAGCTAGCAATATCCTCTTGCAAACATGTAGCAGATGTTATGTTTAAATAAAGAGACATCGTTCAAACACAATGAGACGTATGTGGGGTGTAGCCCAATGGTATCGTGCGTGCAATGTAGTTGATATGTCCTTAATTCGATTACCAGTCGTGTTAAAAAATAATAAAAAAGTGCCATTGCAAAGGCTTTTACTCCCATCTCACAACAACAACTGGTAAACATCAGAAGTTGGTCGAATGTTTTCGGTAGGCATCGGACCCCCTGTTCACCGATACTTTCGTGACCCATAGTACGTTTATCAGCCAACTCCACGTAGCCTAACCATCCGTTCTGAACTCAATCCCATTTCGACCTAGAAAGAGAGAGAGAGGTTTGATGTGGCCTCTATTGCCCCCCTTCACTACTGTATCTGTTGAATAAAATGATCCGGTGGTGGCAAGAATACATGGAAATATACGTCGTTGGTTAAGTATACCGGTACCATCCTTCAGTATACGTTACGTTGGCCTGTTATACCACTACACATATACTGTATATTCATTCTATTCATACTTATCTCCACTGGTAATGAATCACGATCTCGATTCGCGCTGTTTAATACTCATGGGATATTCCTTCCAGATGTAGGTAGGGTCAGGCCGTACATTAGAAACCAATTGAGGAAAAGCCTTTAATTTCTTGACTGGATTAAACTTTCGGGGCCTCTCTCTCTCTCTCTCTCTCTCTCTCTCTCTCTCTCTCTCTCTCTCTCTCTCTCTCTATGGTGTTGTGGGCTTACCTGGGGTGAATGGCACAAGAGGAACCATAACGTACTGGAGGGTGGGGTGGGGGAGTTGAAAGGGCAAGGGAATGCAGGTCACGGGCGTGCGATCTCAATTGTCCTAATGCTTCTCGTATCCCTCTTATGTCCGTCCCGTGGCGAGCGTCATAACCACACAAGAAAGTAATGTTAATTATGGAATAAAGGGCAATAATGGCAGTAGACAAACTCTTATCAGAAAATGGTATTACCGGTAAGTTAACTATAAAGAAGAGTAATAGGCTAAATAAATTTTAAAAACTTGCCCCGTAATAACGTACCGGTATGTGATTCACCGTAATTACTTGCCGTACAGGTGACACAGATGCGCTCATTCACCATTCACAAATCTGACTCTAATTATGGTGCTCGTTTGGCCATCCACTTTAAAAGCAAGCTGAGACGCAGCTGTTGGTTCACTGGAGTTGTTTTGGCGTTGGTTATGGGGTGGAATTGTTGAGTGGGCTGAGTAAGGTGGGGTAGAGTGAGGGCGAGAATGGGAGGTGTGGTAGGGTAGGGGAGGAGGGTGTGAGATGTAAATGTTGGTGAGGGTGAGGG
Source organism: Coenobita brevimanus (assembly GCF_032717465.1). Taxonomy (NCBI): domain Eukaryota; kingdom Metazoa; phylum Arthropoda; class Malacostraca; order Decapoda; family Coenobitidae; genus Coenobita; species Coenobita brevimanus. The sequence continues at coordinate 48,626,926 of NC_136979.1, read as the reverse complement.
TGTGGTTATGTTAAGGAGAGGGGTATGTAGGTGAGGGAGAGGGTGGGATGTGTGGTAAGGCTAGGGAGAGGGTGTGGTAGGGCGAAGGAGAGGTGAAGGTGAGAATGTGGGCTGTAGTAAGGTGAGAGAGGGATTGAGACGTGTGGTATGGTGGAGATGGGATTTGGAGACTTGATGGAGAGGGGTGTAGAAAGGTGAGGGAGAGGTGAGTGTGTGAGGAAGTGTTGGAGAGGTAAGTTGTGAGAGAGGGAGGGGTGCGATATGGTTGATGTGTGAGGGAGAGAGAGAAGGTCCAGGGCGGAGGGAGTGGTTGAAGCGAAACCTCCCTGGCAACAGCCCATCACTTCTCTCCACCCTCACCCCCATTATATAACCTCAAATCATGCAGACCAACACGTCACCTTGACCTTGGTTTAAAGTTGTATTCAAAATCATAACTTTTTTCATCATCATCATCTCCAGTCATTTTTCCCCCAGCACGTTAATTGCTAATCGTGGAAGTATATATTTTCCCTTTGTTGACTGTGTACAGAATGTTTTCTGTACGATGTGGCAGTTTTTCGTCAATATGAGACTTACTTCAGAGGGGATTTAACTGTTGGACGGCTTCGTGTGAACTAAATTACAACTTAGGCCTTATTAAACTATTCACTTTCATAATAGCAACTTCCTCTCGGGGATAACACGTAATTTCCTTGTTACAAACTGCTCCACCCTAATAACAACTTGTTCCTCCACAGCCAAAAAACGTGTAGGTATCTTGGATGGAAAGTCTGTACTTTACTCATGTGGAAATGTTGGGTGGACGTAGGAGAGATGCACAGGTTAGAGCTTTAAGTCTTTTATATTCTCTACCGTTTCGGGCCACACACAACCCATCTTCAGGTTCTGTGTAGCCCGAAACTTTAGAGTAAATAAAAGAATTCAAACTCTAACCCGTGTCTCTCTCCTACCCAGCATTTCCCCTTGTCGCAGTGGACCATTAAACTCATCTCTGTAGGGAGGAAGAGAAGTTCCCCGAGATTAGCTAATATTCAGAGCTCTCATCACTCAGTAAACAGACCCATCTCTATGTAAATTTGGGATGAGAAGCGCAGCAAATCAAGGCAGGAGGGATGGGGAACAATAAATATCATTTCGTTAGGAAATAAGAGAAATTTTCCGAGTTTACTTAATACTAAAAAGTCTCATCCTCAGGTAAACAGGGACTTCGTTACCGTACGTAACTATTTTGAGCGACACAGAGGGCCACTGGGGGGATTGGAGGTGGGGGACAAAGGTTGGGTGGTGGTGGTAAGTCAGGGATAAGGGGGGTAGTGGTAGGGTAGAGTTGTGGTTGTGGTAGGGTGGGGTTGGGTTGGAGTGGTTGTGGTAGAATAAGGGTTGGGGTGGTCGTAGTAGGGTAGGGTTGGGATGGTTGTAGGCTATTTGGGTAGAGATGGGATGGTTGTAGTAAGGTAGGGTTTGAGGTGGTTGTGGTAGGATGAGGGTGGAGGTGTAGGTGTGTTAAGGTATGGATGGTGGGGTAGTGTGGGTGGGAGTGATAGCTTTGGAGAATGTGGACCAAGTGGTAGAGGTGGGGGTGATAGTGGTGGTGGTAAAGTAGGAGTGAGAGCGGTGGTAGGGGGAGGAGTGATTGTGATAAGGTAGGGATGGGTATGATAGTGTTGAAGAATATGGTCCAGGTGGTCGGAATTGGGATGTGGTTGGTGCGGGATAATGGTGGTGGTGATGTGAGTGGTAGAATAGTCGAGGTTATTGTGGCAGTGACTGGGTATAGGTGGTGGTATTAGTATTTGTAGAGTGGTGGTGGGGGTATGGGAAGTGGTAGTGGTATGTGGACAGGGGCACAGGTGGAAATAGTTGTACCGGTAACACTTTCCTTACTCACGGTAATCCCTCACCTTGCTCTTCACCATGTTCTGCTGTAGGTTCGCCTTGGTCCTATCCAAATTTGCCACCCCTGGTAGTACTCCCCCCCACACACACAGAGAGAGAAAGAGAGAGAGAGCTATTTCCCAGCCTTAGGCGGGGAAATTGCCCAGGAATTTCAGTGGGCCATGTTTGGATCTCATCTCCTGCCTCACAGGACACACACAGTCTCACACCAGTACACTTTCAGGATCAGTAAGTTCTCCATTTTAATCCCTGTTGTACTGTGAGTTCGTTTCTTTTTCCTCTTTTTTTATTCGTTTACAGACTGACGAATTTATTCGGCTTTGGGAACACCTAACGTATACACGAGTAATGTCTTCTCGTTTTATGATTGACACAACCTAACAATTTTCCCCCTTTTTTGGCGAGTCCTAAGGTAGTGAAGGGATTAGGAACAGTCCCCTTATAATATGGGGCACGTTGCGGTAATATTTTGAGTTATTTATGCAACCAGTGTCGGTGTTGTGCAGGTGTAGTTAGTATGTAAAATAAATCATTAAGGAAGAGTTGATTTAAAGTCCCCTAAGCCCAGCGGAATACGATCCAGAGATAGTCGAATATTTCTAAGCTTCTCTGATCAAAGGAACAGAGGTGTGTATGTGGTTCGGTCATCGCTGAGAGAGGAATGAGGGAATGAGGTTGGCCTGAAAACCACATGAATCACAAGATTAAGTGGAAAGTCGGTGTGGGTGTGTATATTTCCTTTATTTATTTTTTTTTTCAACTCTGGTTCTTCCTCTCTCCTTTTTTTTTTTTTTTTTATGTTTTCGTTTCCTTTGTTCTCTCTCGCTCCTTCTCTCCTCTCCTCTTCTTTTCGTTTCTTCTGTTCTCTCGCCACCTCTCCTCTCCTCTCCTCCCTTCTCGGTATTTTTACACTGCTGAAGACCTAAATCCAGAGTTCATTTAGGCTGAACACAACAAAGCTCCCGGCCACAGACTTTCACTCTCTCTTGCCCATACACTCCACCCTCCCTCATACAACATACTCCACTTTTATGACACATCCAGTATATTGTGAGGTAATGTGTGTGTATGTGTGTGTGTGTGTGTGTGTGTGTGTGTGTGTGTGTGTGTCCTCGGCTGTGCTTTGTTTTAAGATTGCATGCATAGGCTCTATTGTGCTATATTAACTCAGTAACACGCGCATGCACACCCTTTCGCACTTCGCGCAACCTCTACCCCATCACTACGAAATCTCTCTCTTTAGATAATTGTATCTGACGGTAGCAGGAATTAGAAAAAAAAATGTCGCTTCTTCATTGTAGTTAGTGGAAAATGTATCAGACTCCGTTGTAAATGGTTTCTTCCCAAGCTGCAAGGATTAAGCTGACGTCACTTATGATAGCAGTAATGATGAAAGTGATCATGACGATGGTATTGGTAATAATAATAATAATAATAATAATGATAATATAGTAGTAGTAGTAATTGTAACACTGATCTTAATAGTACACCATATTTTTCGATACGTCTAGTAAGAGAGCTGCGATGATAGTAGCGTTAAGACAAGTGTGCCAGTAGCTATCTTGCTGGAAGTGGAATGGGAGTGGGGGGAGGAAGCGGAGAAGGAAGGGGAAGGAGAGAAAATGTGTGGGGGAGGGGGAGAGAAAGGTGATTGGAAGTCTAACGAGGATTGGGAGGAATAACAAGATGACTGAGAGCGAGGGGAGGGGAAGAAAGTTGGTTGCCCCCACATTACAGCTAATCTGTGCGGGTAACATGTGATTTGTGAAGGTGGGGGTGGGGGGGGGGTCGAGCCAGGGCGATAGCGGATGTAGAGTTGATGGGTGCGGTTGGGAGGGGTGAAGATGGAAAAGGGAGTTGGAGGCGGATTGACAGGAGCGTGGATGGAAAAACAGATGGGGGGGGGGAATGGAGAGATGTGAATGAAAATGAGGAGAGAGTTGGTGTGTGGATGGAATAAAGAAGAGGGAGATAGAGGGATGTGGAGGGGTGGATGGAGGATTGACGGGTGTTAGTTGTGTGGTTTGAAGGAGGAATGGAAGTGGAAGTTTGATAGGGGTGTGAATTGATGCAAGGGTAAGGATGGAAGGAAGAGAGGGGTGGAGGAGGGGCAGAAGGGGAGTGGGTGGAAGGAGGAAGCGGAGTTTAGTTGATAGAGGTTTGAGTGGAAGGAGGAAGTGGAGTACTCGTATACTTACTAGGGGTGGAAGGACGGGGTTAAAAAGGTGGAGGGGAGATGTGTAGATGGGAGGAGAGGGAGTGAAAGGGATGGTGGATAGAGTACTGAATTATTAGTGATGTGTGAGAAGAGTAGAGCTTTGAGAACGAACCGATAGTGAGTGTTGCTCGGTGAAAGATGAATGGCTGAGGTAGTATGTATAGAGGCATGGATGGAAGGAGTGAAAGGGATGGTGGATAGATGGATGAATTATCATTAGTAAGGTGAGAGGAATGGGATTAAAGTACGGATCCTTTAGTGAGAGTTGGTGGGTGGAAGGTGGATGAATGTGGTAGCGTGTGGAGGGGAGAGTGGACTTAGCTGCCCTGACTGCTTTGTAAATATTGAATGCTTAATCTTGGAAGTCCAAACCTTATCCGAAGCGGAACAGAAGCTTTTGGTTTCATCCATAGTAGAATTTATGAAGTCATCGTCGTAGTAACTTTGTATGTAAGGAATAAAAGGAAGAAACAGGGCTTTTAGCCAAGGTTTGTTCTCAGGAGAGAGAGAGAGAGAGAGAGAGAGGGGGGGGGGATTCAGAGTTCAGGATGCGATAATATTCTGAAGATACCAATAACAAAGAAACACGTCCTTGGAATGAAAGGCCAATTGGAGGTACAGGTAGTTGTAACCATGTCAGCTAGAGAGAGTCGTAGATGAGGTTTCCTTGGAATGAAGGTCTCACACACACACACACACACACACACACACACACACACACACACACACACACACACACACACACACACACACACACACAGATTGCGGAAGGGGTGATAGCTGAGGTTATGATGGATGATGTGGGTGTGATGGCGGGAGGTAATGCGAGGTGATGATGATGACTGTAATTATGTTACTGTACATGTGCCTGCCTTTCATTCCCGCATTCAGCTTTCTCCCATCATCATCACAACGTCCACCACCACCACCACCACCACAACTACCATCGCCACCATCATCATCGTCGCCATCGTCATCCCAACTTTATTTCTCATAAATATGTATGCATTTCACTAATATTCTAATAGATTATGTGTATAGCGTGCAGAAGGATATTTAGCACCGTAATTCCACCTTGAATTTACGACATGGCGTTTTGAGACCAGTTTATATCGCCATCATGTGCGATAAAGAGCATAGAAGAGGTTATGAATGTGCCGTGTTGCGTTTAAAGATTCACTAGTTTATAATTCGTTTAAAGTTTCACTAGTTTATAATTCTGTGTTTATCATCACAGGTGGCATTAATAGCCTACTGGAGGATGTTAACCTGGCAAATTGCACTTAAACATCTTGCTTATGACTCACAATTTTATTTTAATACACACGTATTTCGCTTTAAAAACGTACAGGGGGAACTTTGATGACGTGTTCAGTGCCGTGACGTCATTTATGATTTTTTTTTTTTCGCAACACCGGAGAACTGTACTCAGCCCGGGAGATATTTTTTTTTAGATTGGGGAGCATCGCAAAAGGCGGCCCTGTCCATTTGTCTTACTATTGATTTTCGGAAACGAGGTATAGAGAAAAACAAGTATCTTCCCATAGTTTGACGAGTACGTAGCGGAAAATTCGAACCATATGAAACGCACCGATAGAAAAATAATAGTCATTCCATTGAATTTCGTCAGTTGTAAATTTTCTTCAAGCGGAATTGGGAAGATTTTTTTTTCTTTAATTGTATTTCACTCCCTTAAACTGAAGCGAACTTCCTGGTAGGGTTCAGAAGCCCCCATGTTTGTCTAAACTCCTTTTACTGTAACTTGACCTAAAACTGCCCTCTCCATCTTGAATGCCGATTTGTAACATTGAATTAATTGTAGATGATGCAAGGTACAAGGAAGTGATATGGAAAGGACGCTGAGCACATAGCCTTGCCTCGTTCTGCCACTGCTCCACGCGGAAATAACTGCAAAAAGGACGAAAATCTGTGCCACGTTAAGGGGGATGAAGTATAGTATTTTTTGTCCTTGTTCGAAGTGAGCGGTGAGATAAATCCTTCCGTAACCTAACAGCAAAAAGATCTTCCCCTTCTACAGAATGCAAGCGAGCGCCGCCACTGACCAAGCTGCAAGACATCTTCCCCTGAATAAAATCGTGTTGAGGTAGCAAGAGGAAACACGTAGCAAGACGCGCCCCAGTACTGAATGGTTTGAAATGTGTCACGTATAGAAATAAACTGGCAAGGGAAAGGTGCCTGGGAGCCTCCGAAGCCCACGATCCCCCCTTTTCCCCTCCATTTTCTCCCCTCCCCCACCACTTTCTTCTCCGTACTCCTTTTTCCCCCTCCCTGTCACCCGCTGTTTCTCTTCCCCTCCCTTTCTCCCACATTTCTTTCTCTCCTCCAGCCAATTCTCTTCTCCCCACCAGCCCAATCGCTTCTCCCACCCCTTTGTCTCCCTCCACATCATTCCCCCATCTCATTCTTCACCCCACCCCATTCTTTCCCTCCCATGCATTTGTACCACCTCCATTTCTCTCCCTCCTCCCCTCCCCGCCCCATTTTGCGGTCTATTTCTATTCTTTCTCCGTCAGACTACCTTTCTCTCGCTCTAATTCTTCCCACCTGTCTCACTCGCTCTGGTTATTTTTCACTTCGTATTTCAAACTTGTCCTGTATGCATCCCCTCCCCCCTTCTCTCTCTCTCTCTCTCTCTCTCTCACACACACACACACACACACACACACACACACACACACACACACACACACACACACTTTGAATGCGTGCGTGTACCCTACATCGAGGTGGGTGGAAGTAAGGTGAGGAGGCCGCTAGAGGGAGTCACGCTAACCACACTGCTACGTGGTACAGTATTTTATTTTCATTACGATTTTATTCAGGTTAAAAGTTCAAGATATCCAAGTGCTTCTTATAATATTCACACTGAAGACGTTTTGTTTTATTGGGTCTGTCTATGTATGATGATGAATATGTGGACGATGCAGCCACCTTTGACTGGATGCAGCGTCAGGCACTAGACAGGCGTGCGTTGGGGGGGGGGGTAACAGGCAAACTTTCCATGGCAGCGTTGAGAGCCACGCCTTGCTGCCTGGAGGTGGTGCTGGTTGCCATGGTTACCCCAGACGCCTCCCTCCCCACCCCCAACACAACACACCCACTCGCCGCGAGGTCAATGGGATCCTAGGGGACGTATGTTCGTGGGCTTGGGAGGCTACCATTTGAAACTTGTGGACTTGGAAGGCTCTCTGGCACTAATCCTTAATTCTCTGTATTACCCGTGGTCTTAAAAGGCTCCCCGGCACCTATGTTGTTGACGATGATGATAATGAGTGCTAAAAATAACTGCAATTATTTGTAATAGAATGCATAAGTTTAGAACTAGGGTGATGATGATGATGCCGGTAACAGTGATGATGATGATGATCGTAACTGGCCTTCCTACATACCATCTGACGTGGCTTCTTACTATGATGGCCTGCTGTATCTGTCCACATCTCGGCCACTGCCACACACTGACACATCTCACAAGGCTCCCGCATCCTCTCCCACTGTTACTCTGGTTTTTCTTTGTGGTAAAATTATTCTGTTGTGGTAATTTTCCTATGGGCGTTCTCCACATTACAGTGTTCATTCTTCCTCCCACGCTATTTCTTGTAGTACCCATCTTTACTACGGTTCTCTCTCTCTCTCTCTCTCTCTCTCTCTCTCTCTCTCTCTCTCTCTCTCTCTCTCTCTCTCTCTCTCACACACACACACACACACACACACACACACACACGTCGGTTAAGGAGGCTTCCTAGCACCTCTTCCTTAGCGATTTCACAACTACCCATTATTTATCGTTTATTTATTTATTTATATTTGCTTTTCATATCTTTGTAATTATGGATCGGCTATACATTGCATGAGTAACACGCAAGAATATATTAACAGAGCATTTACAGAAATAACAAGCAAGGAAGAGGTGTTAGCAAGCTTGTTAACCGCACATGAATACCGCCGTGTACCGGTATAGCCTTGCCAGTGGGTGAAGAGAATCAAGGACATTAACCCTTTATCACCGTCACCATGTCAAGCCTTTGCCAACACAACACGCAGCTTTGTTTTTTTGTTATTCCTCTTTAGCGCTCTCTCCGCCCACTGCTGTTAATTCTTACCCCATTGTTCCTGTGTGTGTGTGTGTGTGTGTGTGTGTGTGTTTACGTAATCGTTCTTAACTAAGCTTATTTTTTACAGGATTGACTCAGGCTCGTATTGCCCAGTCTTGTGATGCTGTTTTACCGTACATTTCTTTAGAATGTGTGTGTGTGTGTGTGTGTGTGTGTGTGTGTGTGTGTGTTTGTCGTTGTTGTTGTTGTGAGACGAGAGGCCACAGAGATGAGATCCAAACATGGCTCACAGAAATTCCTGGGCAACTTCCCTTCCTGGAGCTAAGGTGCTAAGACGTCTCCCATACCACCTAGAATGCTGACGTGGTGGTGGTGGTGGTGGTGGTGGTGGTGGTGGTGGAGCAGGTGTAATTGTGGTGGTGGAGCAGTTGACGATGCTCCCTGCGGGTAGGGGAGGGGGGAAGGAAAAATGAGAGGAGGGGGAGGGAGGGAGTGGAGGAAAAGTGGGGTTAGAGGGAGGGGGGGGGAGGAACGGCATTAGAGCGTGACGGTAAGGAAACTGGTGACGACCCTGTGGTGAGAGAGAGAGAGAGAGAGAGAGAGAGAGAGAGAGAGACCTTTCATACCTGTAATCAGATAAGGAGATGGATTGCAAATGGACAGGTATATAAGTAGGTCTTGAGAATTTTAGACCTTGGTTAATCTCGACTCTCATTCATGTTTTTTTTTTGTCACGCACACACGAGTGAAAAAAATATCGAATGCCGAACGTCATCGTAATGAAGGGGTTAAGCAGTCTTCAGTAACCGTCTAAAAAAGCCAAAATTCCTGAGTATCCCGTTACCGTTACTGCTGCCAAATATTTCATCGGTGTTAGAAATAGAAATACCCGGTACTGTTAGAAATAGTCCCCAGTAACTTTCCAACGACACCAGGACACTCGTCGGTTAAGAAAGCTCCCGAACACCTTTTCCTTGCCGATTTATTTTCTTTACTACACCTTAGTCTCCTAGTCTGTGTTTTATATATCCCTCCAACATTCCCATACTCTTCATAAATAACATACAGAAGGATATTAATCAGCCATATCGAGAAATGAATAGGGAGCGTCCTTACCCGACGGGAATACAGGGTCAAATGTCTTACCGTCCTTCCACGTGTTAAATTGATTGATAAGATTGTGGATCCGTGACCTTATCATGGATGCTTGGAATTTTTTATTGTTGTTATTTTTTTTTACCCTTGATGTGCTATTGACCTACTGTTGGATCCATTGACGCGATATCTCGAGTGGTCAAGTACTGAGCCAGATTATGAAGGGTTTTGAGAGAGAGAGAGAGAGAGAGAGAGAGAGAGAGAGAGAGAGAGAGAGAGAGACATAATACATTCTTTGGCAGTGCAGTCTGAATACCTTGACGTTGCATAATATTCTAACCTTACGTGAAAATTATTATTAATTATTATTATTATTATTATTACCATTACTATTACTATACTGTTACTACTACTATTATTACAACTGCTACCACCACTACTGTTACTGCCACAATTTTTTTTATTGCCTCTAAGAGATGGGGTGTATGTATTCATTCTTTCCATTCTTTTCAGTACGTTATGTAGCTAGATACTTTGGCAGTGACTTCTGAATTCCTTAACTAACAAACAACCTAATCTTACCTACACTATCCCAATTCCTTATGTAAACTCTTTGGCACTAGATACCATGACGACGGTTGTTTTTAGTCTTGCCATGGCCTCCCCCCCCCCCCCTTTTTTTTTTATATACCGTAACCCAAGAAAAAATCGCGTAGTGAAATGGTTAACTTTTATTCGCAACAAACTGTACAACCTTACATAGGATAGTTTATTGTTTTCCTCGTAACCCCTACAGTCTTAGGAAGTATTTTGGTTTTAGTTTCGCTTCCCCAGTATGAATATTTTTATTAATGGATTTATATATATTTGGGAGGGGACTGTAACACTTAATATGAGGACGTAGGGTACTTTTTGTTTTATTCTCGCTGCCTCCATATGGTTATTTTATTTATTTATTTATATATTTATTGGGGAATGGAGATTGTGGCAGTGACTGGATTAGAATCAGACTCCACTAATCTCCCTGAAGGCAAGTAAAGTCACCAGGATGTAGCCAGATTAAAGCAGAGCAAGAATAAAGCCAACAGGCCGTCATCGCAGTAAAGGGGCTAAGACCTTACATTGACCTTTGGCATGGCAGGAAGAGGCCTAGAGTTTTTACGGTCCTTTCTGGGATGCCTGTTACTTTAATGGTTTAGCCTGCATCCTACACAGCAGAACGCAGTCAGGTGTGATTCAGAGAAAAGCCAGGTGCGTTAAGAATCCCCCAGGCTGAGTAAATATGGTGAGGGAGCAAGGATAGCGTGAAAAATAGGTCATCGTTGTCAAGGGGTTATGTGGGTATAGGTCAGTGCTGTTTGTGAATGTGGAACGTGTAGTGCAGAAGGGGAAAGCGGAAGTGGTAGGGAGAGAGAGAGAGGGGGTGGAGATTGGGTTAGGTGTGAGTTAAAATGTTAGACAGGGAGGAGGGATGAAGTTGAGAATGAGCACAAGAAGATGAGTTACTAAGTAGGTTAGAAAGGGAGGGATATTGATGCAGGATTCTAACGCATATACTTTAACCTGACGAAGCTCCCTCTTAGCTCTCTTAGTGGCATGATGTAGAGATTGAAGGATAAGTTTGACTAAGAACCAAGGAGAAACATTCTTTCCTTATACCTAGGTCTCATCGAATTTCAAGCAACCACGACTCAGTATTCTTATTACGAGAGTAGTCCAGTTCCGTCAGATGAAAAACCCGGTATATTGTGTAAAAAATTGAATGCAGGGACGGAAATGAAGGAAGGTGACGTGAGGACAAGGTAGATGTTATGGGGGGAAGGGGGTTGATAGGGACGAGACGAGTTCTTGATGTAACCTGATTGTGTGTGTGTGTGTGTGTGTGTGTGTGTGTGTGTGTGTGTGTTTTACTGGTGTTGATTTTAGTACTTGTGATTGTGGTGGAGGTGGTGATTGACGATGGTGATGGTGGTGTGGTGGTTGTGATAGTGGTACTGGTGTTTGTGTTGATAGATGATGATAGCGATGGTGTTGGTGGTGAGACATGATGATAGTTGTGGTGGTGATGATAACAGTTACGATGGTGGTAGTAATATACAATAGACAGAGATGACGATAATAATTGTAGTAGTACCGGGTAGTGTTGCTGGGTGAGTGTGGAAGTACTACCACACCCTCCTACCACACTACCACCACCTGCCAGCCTCACCAGCGTTTTGGCAAGCGTCCCAAGCCGGCGTCTGTACCCACGAAGCCGACGGAGTTTTACGACGTACATCTTACACACATTTATTACCCAGTCTTGCTGGTTAGAAAGGTGCATGGAGAGAGAGAGAGAGAGAGAGAGAGAGAGAGAGAGAGAGAGAGAGAGCATGTGCTCGTATGTATGTGTTTATAAGTAATATTTGTATTGGTGTCTTGTATATGATGTATAAATAATGTATCTATCTATCTATCTATCTATATATGCGCGCGCGCGTGCCTGTGTGTGTGTGTGTGTGTGTGTGTGTGTGTGTGTGTGTGTGTGTGTAGTTTCACGTGTTACTTATGCACGTAAGTTAGTGTGCGCGTGTAACCTACAGAACGATTAGGGTGCGTTAAGTGCACGTGCACTCAAACTGGGAAAGGTAGGGTGGGTAGGGCAAAGTAGGGCGGGTAGGGTAGTAGGGTCCTCGCCTACCGTGTGGAATCTATTCTGTATCACTCGCTCACACTCTCTACCGCCAAGTCTTCTTTGTTCACCTCGTATTTTGTTGGCATTTGAGGCTACCTGGCACCTGTTCTTGGCCAGTGTATTTTTGTAGAGTGTATGGATTGTCTTTTCCAGAAGATGAACATGGGAAGGAAAAACAAGTTAAATAATAAAAATTCATACACCAGATTACAGATGACTTCCACTCATATGTAACACTTGAACTTCAACTGCTGTGCGTGCATTGCATTTATTTGCTTTCTTATTTGTTTATTTTCAGACTTCCGGTATTTCAAACAAGGGTACTGCATCAGTAATATAGAAGTGAATTATTAAACGAGCCATGTGCAGAAGGAGCCTCCTAAGCTTGCGAGAATACCCCCACCTTTTCTATATTACCTTTTCTTGTTCATCCTATTCTTGTTAATCCTGTTCTTTCATTATAGCCTCCTGTAGCGAGCCGGAAATGCTTCATAGTTGCAGGTTGATGTCGCGGTAATGCCGAGTGTTGCTAAAATTCACGAGATTACAGTGTGACCCTCTTTGAAGCGGTCATTGCTGAATGTTGCTAAAATATGCAAGATTATAGTGTTTGCTCTTGTGATGCTGTCTTTATACCGTATTGCTCACATTTGGGCTGTCACTGTGTGTGTGTGTGTGTGTGTGTGTGTGTGAGAGAGAGAGAGAGAGAGAGAACAAATAGCCTTAAAAAATGGCTATTGGTTGTCGTATCCGTGTTGGTGGTGTGTGTGTGTGTGTGTGTGTGTGTGTGTGTGAGAGAGAGAGAGAGAGAGAGAGAGAGAGAGAGAGAGAGAGAGGCAGGGTAAGTTCCAGTATTGATTGCCGTGCACCTTCACTGTCCCACTCACTGCGTATCCTTCCGTATCCCATACCACTCTCTCTTCCCCCCTCACATACACCCAGCCCTATTTCAACCCCGGCTGCGGTCCTATGGCGTCCGAGTTTATTCATCCCACCTGCAAACGATTTATTCGGTATAGGAAAATTCTTCGTGACTGGTTTAAGTGTACCATATATAATCCAGCCCGTTCATAACTTATTCATTTATTTCCTTCCCTCTCCTCTTTCCCTCCCTCTCCTCTCTTCCCTTCCCCCTCTCCTCTCCTCTCCTCTCCTCTCCTCTCACACAGTTCTGTCTTGGAAACCGTTTACTTAAATGCTTACATAACAAAAGGGAAGGGAGGATCGTATAATTTATGAGGGACATTAATATAACGTCCATGAGTGTTAGATGTAATGAAACCCGCGATATAGAATGGAGTCATTAGAGTAGTTACAAGATGCAGAGACGATGTAGTTGTGTGATCTAATACTGGTATCCTTATAAAATGTGGATGGACGTTTCCTCATGGTATTATACAGTGATCCTTTGGTTATGGTGTGTGTGTGTGTGTGTGTGTGTGTGTGTGTGTGTGTGTGTATTTTTTAGCATTGAATATTAGACCTTGAACCACCCCACCACCTACCTACCTCCCCCCCTCTGTCTGTCTGTCTGTCTCTCTCTCTCGTTACTTTATTTAGGTACTCTATAACACGCCACTCTGTCATATCATCATCATCATTATCACTGTCATCATCATTCAACCTTTTTATTCCGTTTCCAAGGTCAGGTTGAGGTGCGGATGAGTCGAGAAAACAAGGAATGAGAAATTACAAAATAGAGAGAACTGAATCGTGCAGATGCATCACATACGTTACCTTTAATGTGAAGGATTTGGGGCACACTGTTTCAACTGCTTGCCGTATAGGCTATGTAATAGTCCCCAGAGAGAGAGAGAGACACTGAAGACGGGAAGCTTTCATTACGGTAGAATGATCTCACCTTTTTATCATGATGTTCCTAGATGGGTTTATTGAGCTCTTATTGAAGGGTGGAGAACAGTGTCTGGCATCCCCTCCACTACGAAGGCCTCTTTTTTATTTCATTTTATTCGTGACGTCGCCATAGAGTAACATTTAGCTGAGAGGATTGTTGTTGTAGTTTTACTTTATGTTATTGTTGTTGTAACCTCAGGCTTAGGCTATCTGGATGTGAACCAAGTGGACTGCAGGAAACCATCCACTTCAAGTAGTGGTTCCCAGAGGTCTCTTGTTGATGCTGTATTGAAGGATTGTCTGTGTCGAGGTTGTGTGTTGAATGAAATGAGCTGTATTGAATAAAATAAGCCTAACAGAAACCTCTCATTGTGAAGAGGTTAGTAGTTGGTGTACAGTATGCTGTTCCACTCAAGTAATTTTTGAAAAGAAATCTTTTTGTTGAAAAAAAAAAAAATGCCATTATTTTTGTCACAATATGATCAGAAGAAAACTAAAAACTTGTGTTTGAATATGCAAATTATTTTTCATTAAATGTATAGTTCTAAAACCCAAGAACAGCAAGAAGAGTGTGCAGTGATTTTTACATTATATTAAGTGCAAGGTATTTTTTCTTCAGTGTGCAGCTTTAAGATCCAGCGAACATTATAAACATTTTGCAATGATTGGGAGTAGATGAGAAGTGGTTAATGAGAACAACACTAGTTAGGTAGACCAAAGCAATGACGTCCGCTGTGCTCCTGCGTCGCGAGGGCCCGGGTGTGTCCTGGGCCCCGGTGGAGTACCCGCCAAAGCCCTGCACTGCCATGCCTGCCCCACCCCCTTCCATGCCTGCCCCAACCAGTTCACCGTTCACTGCTTCCTGGCTCCCCGACAGCAAGAGTCTGGCCGCTCAGATTGCCAGCGTCATGCCAACACCACCAGAGTCACCGCCACCTGCCCGACTCTCCACCGCCACTCATGATGTACGTTACACTATGCTCTGTCCTCTGTAACTTGGCCTTAAATTACTATCAGTCCATTTTGAATGCTTAGCTGTGAAGGGATTAACACTAGAGTATGGTGCAGTACTATGTACGCTTGAACTTGGCCTCTAATTGTCCTTTTGAATTCATAGCCTAACTGTATATAATAAAGATTAGGCCTAGCTCAGATTGCCATTTTCCAAGCTTGAATGGTGAGCTTTAACAGAAATTAACCCCCTGTATGTAGTATCACTAAGAAGTGCAGCAGAAACAATTTACAGTACTGTACTTTCATTGCAGTGACATTGGTGGTAGGTAGTGGCGACCATCATCACTCTCTTGATGTAGTGTTGTCTATGTCTTCCTTCACCTTTACCATTCTTTTTCTGTATCTGCCCTCCTCTCTTCCTATTTCTCTCATCTTTCCTGTCACTTTTTATTATTCTTCTTTCCCTCTCAGGCAGCTTTACTTTGAGTGACAAGCATAATGGTTTCCTGTAAGCCAGGAAACCATTTACAGCATTGGGTGGTAACCATATAACCAACCCATACATGTTCCCTACGTGTCAGCAAGTGGTTTGGCAGGGGTTAGTGTCCCTTCTCATAAAATAACTACAGCAACTCAATGCTAAATGCCACCCCTTGCGGAATTATGGTGTCTGTCTATAGATAGATTGATAGCAGTGTCATTCTACAATTGATCCATTTAATATAAGCTGCAGAAGGACTGAATTAATATCACCTATAAGTTAATATAGATTTACAATCATAGCCATGGCTTGTCCTGTCATTGAGCTACATGAAATAATCAGTAAAAAAAATAATACAGTATGAATGTCTCATTTAAGTTAATACTGTATATATGCCAAGTTAATGTGGACATATTATAAAATTTTGAACCCCAACCAGCCCCACACTCACAATTCTATCTTCCTGGATCATACAATCCTCCCATATGTAGTAAAGGTACCCTGTCTTCAAGCTATCTCTGTAAGCAAGAATAACATTGTCTTGTGAAGTTTCCCTCTAAACCATCAAACCTTGGCTAGCATCATTAGAGGTCCAAGTTTTCCTTCAAAAATTTGAATTCCCAGTCGTATTTTCGCTGGTTTGTTTTGTTGATGTTCATGCTATGTTGATTAAACTACTGATCTTTTATGCTTTATTATAAAGTATATATTAATACTTTATGTACAGTAAGCTAACGTTAAAATAATGAAAAATTGCCTAGTAGAGTTCCACTGCTTCCATAAGACTAATTTGCCTTCTGCAGTCATTTGGCAATACTGAAATAACCGAGCTGCTTCTGTCGGTTAATGCAAACATTACTCAACTTCCCCTGTCCACTGAGGATGATGGTGGACTGCCGAAAAAAGATAACCTCAGCTTGCTGTCCATGGGGTTCATGTTTCTGATGAACCTGGTGCTACAACTACAACTACTATTATCCCCAATTTAAGGCGCCAGTACAATATAGATAAAGTTTTGAAATGCAATATTGTGTTGAGCAATCCCTGACTTAAATTGAAGACCGCCGTATATTAGCTGGGAATTCAGATAGGCCTACTTGGCTGAAGTGTGGAAAAAAATGTAAAAATAGCCTGTATCCAAACGTTAAAGGTTCACAACCAGCTGTGCATGTTTAACTGTATAATCCCTCAGATGATGACTCTTCCCTTGGTATGCAGTGTTGTTATGCATCATAAATACCAAATTCCTGTTGGAGATCTGAATACCATTCTCATGAACAGTGAAACAGCTTATGAATCCCAGCCCGAGAGGTCGTCTTGTACTGTAATTATCGTATATGTACAGTGACATCACATTTCAGTTTGGTTATGCTACTGCCAGGTGTTGATATACAACTTGGGAAAGACCAACTTAAGAAGTTAATAAAGTCTATATCTAACCCCTTAGGCTCAAAAAGTCTCTCTTATGGTGACTGTAATAATTTTGAGATGATAAGATTGCTGTATACTTAATGTGATGTCACTACTGAAGAGGTTGATAAAGCTAATAGAGAGGTTAGCTGTGTAATGAGATCAGTATTGTTGTATTGTATGTGTTAGTAGAGACCCTATAGTAAATAGAGAATGGAAACTTGTGTCACTGTGGTGTTTTTGTCACCCACTGAGCCATTTGTAATTTCAGCACCGTTAACTCACGTCATGTAAACGGTTACTTGATACCAAGTAGTTACCATATTATTGTAATATTGATCCATTGCAACATTTTCAGTCGAACTTTTTTCCCTCCCAAATTTGCTGTGATACCTCCAGATTTTTTTTTTTTTTTTTTTTTTTTTTTTTTTTAAATGAAAGATTTCACATGCAGAAGGAACAGTCACCTTACATCCTTTCAGTAAGCTGATATATTTAAATTGATATGTTTGTATATTTTGTTCATGATACTTCTAGCCAATTTTCTTCAGTGCCTGAAGAGACTTGTACCATAGTATTAAACCAAGCATACAAATCATGAGAGACTTACACGAGCAGTAGGCCAGCACAAGTTATGAAGTTGTCTGTCTACTGTTTACTATAGGGTCTGGAGTGTGTAGTTGTGTCCTTGTGATTTGCAAGACTGATGTTGCAGCATGTACAGTACCTGCTACTTCTGTGTCTTAGCCTCTTTCCTTTCCCAGTTCCTGTTCATCATTCCATGTCTCTCTCATCCTTTCCCCTTTGCTGTATTCTGTCACCTCCAGTTCCATTTTCTCTTTCTCAGCATTTCTATCTCTTCCTTCCTTTTCTGATCCTTGCTTCTCACCCTTATCCCTCTCCATCTGCTTTTTCTCTTTCTATCTCCTTGTAGTTCCTGCCCTGCCCCTTTCTTTTTCTCTCTTTCTTGCATCTCTACTTCTTCCAGTACCCTTACCCTGTTCCTGAGATTCCTTTCCCCTCCTTTCCTTTCCCTTTCTTTTTACTGCGTATACCCCCCATGCTTTTCCTGTCTTACGGTCTTTCATACCCCCCCCCCTCTCTCTCTCTCTCTCTCTGTTGCATTGCATCTTCCCCCTCTCTCTTCTGTCATCAGCCTTTATCTTCTTTCCTTGCTCCTTGCCTCCAGCTCTCCCTCAGACTCCTGCCCTCTGCATCCAAGTCACTTCAACCAATCATTATTGAAGTTGATTGAGGTGGTTGCACTACATATGGATTGGTTATTTGAATGTTATAATGGTGCATTGTATTTCCCTTCCTTGTTGCCCTTCAAGGCTTCACCTCCCTTGCTGTGCCCACAGTGTAACCATCTTTGGGCTTGGTGTGCAGTTTTGTTATGCACAGATGAAGTGATGTGAACAGATTTTGTATTGTTTTTCTCATTAGTCAGTGAATCAGTTTCATCCAAGACCAGTGAAGCATAACCAGAGGCTGAACTGGACCCATGTGGGTCTCAGGTGGCTTCATTTTTCTGTGATGTATGTACTGTATTCACCAAACCATAGGCAGATAATCACTTCCCTGACAGTTCCAGTATGGTAGCTTTGTTTATACATATGCTGATTGAAGGATAGCGTTGTGTTTACTTTGTGTTACTTTGGTTTTATTTTTGTGACTGATGGAGGTGTAACTAATTTTGTGAAGTTATTAACATGTACCCTTGTAGTGTCTACCAAAACATATGGTACTGCACTAATGTTTATTTTATACATAACATGCTGTATGTTTCCAGTAACCAGTCTTGTAACTGAACAGTCATGACTATCGTATGGCGTAATATGTTTGCTTGCAATAAGCGTTGGCACATGTCAGTATTTTGAAATGTATGTTGAACTTTGTTTGTAAATGCTAGTAATATCCTTAACCCACATATTAAATGTAACTCAGTACAGGACTGGACTGGACTATGTGTTCTTAATCTGCCTGTGATTACTGGTATATGTTTATCAAGCCAGCTGCTGAATATTTTAGTATGGTATAATAATTGTTTTTATTATTTTTTATAATAAATATTTTCCTTTTTTGCTTTAGCTCTCTGCTTTAAAATGCTTTTAAATAAAATTGAAATTTGCAGTATACTACCCCTGTGATCCACAGTATATGCTGTACATGTTTTTATTATTTATTAAAGGATCTTATAATGTTCCATAAAGGATTCATGCACTGTGTGCAATTGAATACTGTACAGTAAGTACAGTTTTGATATTATGATTTCTGGTGTTGGAGCAAACTAAAGTGTTTTGGTTCAGGGTGGTGTGGTTGATGATAGAACGAGACAGTTGGGGCTTCACAACCTGCTGCGTGTGTCCACTGCCAACACCGACCGCTACTGGCTCACTCGACAATGCTGCTACGTCTTCCACTGCCTCACACTCAAAACGAATTTCAACTACAAAGAAATACCAAACAAAGTAAGTTATGTTGTTATTCCTCTGGCACTACAATGCCAGGAGCTTTACGTAACTACCTTCAGCGAAATTACTAATGGTGATAACTAAACTGCTACTCACTTCAGAGCTGATTACAGTGATGAGAATGATAAATGCGAAGGAAGATGTAGTGCTGCCTACTTCTTCCTTCACCTTTATCATTCTTTTTATGTGTCAGCCTTCCTCTCCTCCTATTTCTCCCATCTTTCCTGTCATTTATTGTCACTCTTCTTTCCTTTTCAGGTGGCTTTACATTGAGTGACAAGCCCAATGGTTTGCTGTAAGCCAGGAAACCATTTACAATGCTGGGTGGTAACCACATAACCAACCCAAATGTGTTCCCTACTTGTCAGCTAGTGGGTTGGCGGAGGGTTAGTTCCTTTCCCCATAAAACAACTAACTCCAAGGCAAATGGCCACCCTGTACAGGATTATGGCACTGATTGTAGATAGATAGATAGATTGCTAATTAATCCCTTCAGTATGATAATATATAATTCTGTTTATTTTTGCCACCTTCATATGGTTACGGTGATTTTAGCAGATCTTACATTAAGGAGCTGGAATAAATCCCTTGTGATCACTTCACTACAAAGAGATTTTTCCTAAGCAGAATGAATTCAGATGCAGGAAGTAATATTAAAGTAAAAAAATTTTCATCATACTGCAAGAATTAATGACTTCTGCTGTATAATTTTTAGTTGTATTTAGAACAGTAATGTACAAAAGATCTCAGAACTTTTGAATTATTGTAATTATACTGACATGAAAATGTTATACCTCCCTCGTAAATAGCATTTCTATATGTAGGTATAATTCTTCCATTTGAACATAGCAGTGTGATATCAGGAACCTCCCCTGACATCATTGACAGGTAATAATCCAAGATGAGCGTGTGGTGGCAGCGCTGGAGCAGGTGGTGAATGAGGAGGCAGAGGAGGCTGGTGTGAGTGAGAACAGCCGGGCATACATGGCACTGCTGGCCAAACACACAGCACGTGCACACAAGCTACTCTCAGACATGAAGGCAGCT
This sequence comes from Coenobita brevimanus, assembly GCF_032717465.1. Lineage (NCBI taxonomy): Eukaryota > Metazoa > Arthropoda > Malacostraca > Decapoda > Coenobitidae > Coenobita > Coenobita brevimanus. Next base: position 48,606,747 of record NC_136979.1, on the reverse strand, counting down.
ATATCCAGTACACTAATCAGGTTAGATTTAATTGTATTGTGGAACTTTTAAGGGATTTACCTACTTCACAATTTTATCCAAAGATTTCATAAAGCCACCACAACTCAAAGTCTTCACTGAACTAATTAGTGTCTCATGTGATGCAGGATATCTATGATATGTTCATTTCCCAGACTACACAACAAAGTGCATGCAGTATATGCACATTGCAGTTGGGGTGTGTATGTAACATCAACATGGCTTTCAGTCTGGCTGCTCATTTTATAGTATATATTGTAAAACTACCACTTTTTCAATATCCACCACCTGTATTGTTAGTGAAAGTAAGTGTACAGTAAGGTAAAAATTGTTTCATTATACAATACATGCAGTGTTTGATCATTCATTGGTTTGCAAGACCAAGAAATTGGTAATAAACTTGTGCACAGTGCACTGGAAATTTGATGGTTTTACATGTCTGTGGTAGGTGGAGGCACTCACCATCCACTCACTCAGTGTAGTACTGCTCTCAGGTGGCTGCCCTTTCCTCCCTTCCTTCTTTGCTCGTATGTTGTTCTTTCCTTAATTTTTTCCTCTTCCTTATGTTTGCGGGTGACTCTACACTGGATGACAAGCCAAATGGTTTCCTGTACACCAGGAAACCATTTACTTCAGTGGATGGTAACCATACAACCAAACTGTGGCACCTGGTGGTTTAGTGGGTAATTAAGGCGCTCCAACCAGATTGAGCCTGTGTCAGTTCTTATCCAAGGGGTGGTTGGGGTTTAATGCTCACGTAATGCCACCCAGGGATGAGTGAGGCTGGTCACTCTCATCTTAAATGTCAGGATCAACTTGCCTAGCTCTGGGCTTCTACACTTCTCATGAGGCAACACAGGTTTATGTGATGGATAGATGGACTTGCTGTTTCCAGGTATCTTCCTCATGCCCTGGTCCATTTCAGGTTGACAGGCTATGTCCTGTTTAAGGTGTTCAGTAACCTGCTAATGTCAGTGACGGTGCATGGTGGTCAGCAGGAGGTGATAGAGCGAGCGGTGCAGCGGGACACTCCTATCATCTTTGTGCCACTCCACCGCTCTCATGTGGACTACCTCTTTGTCACCTGGGTCCTCTTCAACCGCCAGATTGCGGCACCCATTGTGGCCGCTGGGGACAACCTGCGCATCCCTGTCTTTGGGTAGGTTGACATCAGTCTGTAGACTCTGTACAAGTTCAGTTCTTTTGATGGATTAGAATAAGTTATAGTTATCAGATGCCTTTTCTAATTACATTTTTTGCAGTGAAGTCCACAATAAATTGTGGAAAGTGTGCCAGTTATAATTCCAGTGCTACCCACAAAGTTGAGTTGCAAGTTTTGATCATAAACAAATCTTCTTGACTTGCTGGGCCCAGCCCTGATGTACAGTAATCTTGTTTATAGTAGCAGGTGTATAGGGAAAAAATTCTAATGCAGTATTTTGAAACTCATCCTAACCTAATAAAGGGGACTGTGTCTCCGGGATGCCTGAATTGCACATTTAGCCCATCGCGTTTCCTCTAAATCTCTGAAACTTACGACATTTAACTTTAAGTTTCTTTTTGGTTTAGGAAATCGGCAGCTTGAATGAGCCAACATCAGTTAAGATGTGGATGTCTGAAGACAAAATGCAACTTTAAATTAAACAACTTTTGGTGAGCTGTGTTTCTGGCTCATGACTTTGGAGTTAAGAGCATAAAGAAACACTAATTTTCCTATTTCAGAAGAACTCTGTAATGAAACAAGCAGCTGTTAAGGAAGATAAAGTGTTAATGCATGGAGAACTAAGTGAAAGAAATGATGACAAACTGCTATAAGTCATTCTAACTCATCCCTTGTTTTACTTTTTTTTTTCCCTTATGACCTTCACAGTAAACTGGAGAAAAAATTAACTATTAAAAGCTCTCTTGGTACCCAAAAATCTGATTTGCCAGGTTCCTCTAGTTCTCAGTATTATTTGTATGCAAAAAGTTGTGATGTTGTGGAATACATTCCTAACAACTCCTTTTGTCTGGTGAGTTTATAATCCATGCAACATTATTCTTCTTAGGAAAGATTTTTTTTTTAACTGGAGGAATTCCATTTAGCCTTTAATAATCCCTTCAGTTTGAGAGATCTGTTCTGAGTTTAATTTAATACAGTAGTTTGAAGGTAGGAAAAGAAAATAAATAAATAAATAAAGTGAATGGGTTAAAATGACTGTCTGTATGCACAGTATAATGTTTTTGCTGTAGGTGTCTGTTACGTGGTCTTGGCGGATTCTTCATAAAGCGTCGCCTGGACACATGTAAGAACCGACGTGATGTGTTGTACCGATCAGTGTTACAAACATACGTGACTCATGCACTGCAGGCCGGGTACAATCTCGAGTTCTTCATTGAAGGTGGACGCACTCGTACTGGCAAGCCATGCACTCCCAAGGGTAAGTAACGACACCATCAGTAACTATAGTTTTATATGCTCATCTTATTGATGTTATATTGTGCCTCCTTTTTATTCATTTCTTTATTTATTTATTCCTTATCCAATTCTGTTGTACCACTATATCACTACGCATCTTGATATAATAGAAAAGATAGTAACAAAATTTTGACTCTTGCTGTCATGCTGGAGAAATTTCTGAAGAATTGGACACGGTTCTTGCCATCTTCTCTATCTATCTCTTTATAGCCAGATGTCATAATCCCAAAATGGGTGGCTGTTTGTATTTGAGTTAGTTGTTTTACAGGGAGAGGCACTGACCCTCCCCCATCCCACTTGTTGACACGTAGGGAACATGTATGGGTTGGTGCGTTGCTGTAGAAATTTTCGAAGAGCTGGACGTGGTTAGCAAAAGTTCAACTACACAGCTTGTGTATAACCTTTAATATCCCCTTCCTGTATAGATCAAGACCGAGATTGAATAAGTGAATTCCTCTTAAATCGGTGCTTGGGTGCTGTCTAATTATTTCTTAGCAACCTGTTTGTCCAACTTGTATTGTGCATGAAAAAGTCAGAACTCCTTCCACTCAGTTTCTCAGATGAGTGGAATGTTGATGATGTGTTATATTGCAGGTGGATTGTTGAGTGTTATTGTTGATGCATACAGCAATGGCACTCTGGATGATGCCCTCATCATCCCCATTGCTATCAACTATGACAAACTCCTCGATGGCAACTTCATCCGGGAACAGATGGGACAGAGCAAAGTTAGTAACCAGACTCTAAACAGAATTAACAAGATGAGAATAATATAGATATCTTCTGACATAAGGAGTTAGTGTAATTTGCATATGGCATTAGATTTGGTTCAGGGGAAAAGGAAACTTAGGAAGATTCACAGAAAGTAGAGTAGTGACAAAGAAGTACTATATACTGTATTTATTTATTCTTTTAATTTGTTAAGTTTGTTGGCATCAGGTCCTGTCACAGAATGATGGTCTTATCGTAGGTAATTGACCAATTAAGGTAATGAGCTTCTGGACTTATGAGTGTCTCTGGTCATAGAATAGATGTTACAGCTCTATTCAAACACAAGTTTGGATATGTGGCTTGTTAAAGTAATTTAACTTATAAGTTTAAGAGCATTTTTTATGCTTACACATGATTATAATTTCTACTGCCTTTCCAGATCCCAGAATCATTCTGGGGAGCAGTACGAGCTATAATTAAGGTACTGTCCACAAACTACGGCCATGCAAGAATTGACTTTGGACAGCCATTCAGTTTAAGGGAGTTTATCCTTAATACAAAAGGCAGCATTGGTCCTCGCTTGGCCCATAGCCAGTCTAGGAATGACTCTCTGACTGGATGCACGCCGCCACTCTCCCCGTCCCCACACAATGAATTATCATCATTACCACTGGGCACAGCAGAGCCACAAGAGACTCACCCACAGGAACCTCTAGTCACAGAGAAGGGCCACCAGCGGTCTCTCTCCACCCCGTCTGTCAACAACCACCTCCCCCTGAAGCGAAAAATATCCAGTCCCTCCAGTGCAGTCAACTCCGTCACTCAGAACAACAACAAACTGACAGGTGCTCGCAGCAGCTCCTCACTCTTCGGGACAGAAGTGACTGAGGAGTATCGCTCACTTGTCAAATCGCTTGCAGTTCATATTGTCTATGGTAGGTCATTTTTTCACAGCCAAATGCTGTAGTTTGTAGTATAGTATGATAAGGATACTGAGGTTAAAAAGTGATCCACCAGCTATTCTGTAAATTTATGGTATAATGTAGTTAGTTCACCCATTTTTAACGTGACCATTTGGATTTGTTTTATAGGTATACATGAAGCTATAGAAGCATGGTGAAATTTTTTTTGGCCCATCTGATGGGGCCAGAATTTTGAGGGCTTGAATGATGAGTGATTGAAAGCATGGCCATTGAATTGGGCAAGCTTTGGCTGTCTCGATGTTGCTACTCCTCACCCTGCCCTAGGGTGGGAAAAGAGGTCTGGATGAAGATGATGATGATGATAATGTTAGTTCACCTTGTCACCATGATTTTATTCAGATTAGGAGAGCGCCCTGGTAGTAAAGGAGTTAGAGAAGTTGGTGTCTATCCCCTCAGGTTCAAAAACTTTATCTTGAGCATAATAAAATTGTTTGGTGATAGCAGAAATAAATGTTAAAATGTATTCTCAGGCTGAAGACATTGTTTTGTGTGATGGTAAGCTATTTTCTTACTTACAGATGCCGAACGATGTCAGGCCATAATGTCAACCAATGCTTTGGCTTGGCTTCTGTCATACGTATATCGTGATGGCGCCACCCTCACTATACTCACCCATGCACTCGACGCCCTCCAAGACTCACTCAGGACTAGGAAGAGGGATACTGGATTCTCTGGCCAGTCAAGAGACATTGTGCTGCATGCAGTAAGTGTGTTTGGCCAGTTAAAACAATAAGGATTCCTCTTATATAGACAGTTTTCTCTCTCTCTCTCTCTCTCTCCTTTTTTGCATCCCCCCTCTCCTTTTTTTTTCTACAGTACTGTATTAAGTCCTCAGTAAATTAAAGAAACAGTGCCTGTTCAAGTTCCATTGTTACCTCTGTTGTATCTAACACCTTCATTTTGAAAAGTCTACCCTTAGTCAATCAGTCTGTCATCTACAGTGCCTTGGAAACCCATGAACAGGTGATGGTCATGACTGAAGCATCTCCTGGCTACGTTATCCTCACATTCCTCTCCCATTCTATCAGACATTCTTCTTACTCATCCTCTTCTCTCTCCAATATACAGGCGGACCTCCACATTCACGGATTCAGCTTTCTTGGGTCTCACAGATTCACAAATTGCCCCTCTGTGGAGCCAAGATTCCATTCGTGGCCGCATAGTGTAGCAGTTCAGACGCTTGCGGGTCATTTTGCTCCAAACCAAGCCTGCACCAAACCACTGTTCTCCCGCGCTTCTCTGTCTCTCTCTTAGTCTGTGTCTTGTCATTGTCGCGATCACTTCACTGCCTCTACGCTGCCATGCCTAACCTTCCGTAATTTCATTATTGTGCCCAGTAATTGTGCTCTTACATGTTCAAAGGTAACAAGTTTATTGCTTTTCTATTAGGTGAGTGAATTAGCCCCCGATTGTGCGATTTACTTGTGATAACTTTGTCCCATGGGTGTGGGTGATTTGCGGCTGTAGAGGCATTTACAGGAGGGCACAACAAACATTCGTGGAAAATCCACATTCGCGGGGATCTGTGTCCCCTAACCCCCGCAGATGTGGAGGGCCACCTGTACTACTTTAAGCTGAATAAATTGTGTGGAGGTTTCAAGAATAAAATAAAAAGTACTTGGTACATCCTCAGATCAATGGGTTTAAGGTGTAACTGTATGAGCAAAGTGGAATATGATTACACTAAGACACCGAATAACTCCTCTGCCATTTTGGTTATACCCTGTAATGTTGAAGTAACATTGTGTTGTCATGCAGGTACATATGCTTGGAGCTGGGTTGGTGAGAGTAGAGCAGAGCCAAGAGCAGCCATCCAGCAACACACAGTCAGACATGTTCATCAAGCCAGTCACACTCCTGCCAAACATCATTGAGCTCAATTACTATGCCAGTGCTCTTGCTCCACTATTTGCTGTTGATGCTATTGTTGGTGAGTGGCCCTGTCCCCATAGGTGTGATCGTTATTTAATGAAACTTCAGGAAACTGAAAGAACTGAGCCATTGCTTCATTCCAGTACACTAATACTGTAGTCTTATCTAGATTGTATTTGTGGTTTAGTATACCCCCACTTAGATTGACGGTCTAGCCTTGTGTGTTGGTGTGATCCCCAGGAGGTGGCTGTTTATACATAAATATGAACATATATAATGTACAGTATATATTTAGTGTATATATACCGTATATTTTTTAGGGGGATGTCTGACACGAAAATATTGGCATTCTGATATTAAAAAGTTCAGTTTCATTGTAAAAGTGCAATAACATGATTCCTAATGACCCCTCTGTTTGTTGCAACGTAGATGGAGGTTTGAAAGTGTTAGAATGGTAGGTAGATGACTTTAACATTTGTTGTGATAATGTACTTAGTGCTGATATTCTTATTGTTTTTCCAGTTACAAGTTTGCTGTCGCTAGTTGATTGTGATCTGTGGAGCTACAAAGACTGTTTGCCAGACTGTGTTGTTGACAGAGAAAAGGTAAGGTTGAGAGACCACTCCATGATTCATGTCATTACAACCTGCAATTCAAAACAGACAGGATGTGTTCCAAGATACCACAGCTTTTATCTTACAGTTGGTGCTGGTAGTTGGGAGAAACTGACACCTCAGTTTCATATGTAGCATTGAAACAACAATATAGCTGTTATGGACAAGTTTTCTGTAATTTACTCAGGACTTCATAGTGAAAAAGAACATGGAAATGGGTAGCTTTTAATGAACACACACTGAATACTGATTTGTGGTTCATGTGCCAGAAATAATATGACAGTGGCTGGATTTCACAGCACTGAATTGTTTTACATGAATTATACCCATTTATGTAAGGATTGTTAATTGTGGAGTGTCCAAGTTGGGTCAAAACTTCTTTACCTTATGAATAAATAGCTTTTGCATAGGTGGGTGTATTTCTTTTATAATGTGACAGTCATCCCTCTTTCCATAAAGTAATGGATGGCATAAGAGACAATGGTACCTCTTCTTCAGTGATCAGTTTTGCATATTGCTTTATATCCTCTTGTACAGTACTGAGTTAAAATATGTCAGTACTAGAAATATATAAGTAGCCTGAAAGAGAAGATCAGGGCGTAATGAGCATGAGGAAGTAGTAGTAGTAGTACTAGTAGTTGTTCCCTAGGCAGTCCGGCTGAACAGCCCCTGAGTCCCTAAAGAAGGCCACGGCCAAGGAAGTGATGGAGCAATGTGTTATTGATTTGGTTGTGATTGAAGATGTTAAGAGAAATACAGTACTCCAAGATGGTTTGGCCATGTGGGGAGGATGGAGAAAGAGAGACTGACAAGGAGTGTATACGAATGAGGTGGAGGAGGGAAGGGGGAGACCAAAGATGAAATGAAGGGATGGAGTGGAGAGATATTTGAGAGAGGAGGGTGTGAGAAGGTGATTAACCAAATGGCAGATGATAGGGTGACATGTAGGCAGTGTATTTATGGCCACCCCATAAGGGACTGGGACATCTGGCTGTTGATAGAAAGAATAAGTATAATAAATTGTGAAGAAATGCCACCTAGAATATGATAATATGGGACAGTTGTTGGTATGGGATTGGCTGTTTCTGCTTGTACTAAATAACATGACTTTCAGGTGATGCGTCGAGGGTTGCGTCTGGCCAAGCTGCTGCAGTATGAGTTTGTGTTGGTGCCACCATGTGGCTCCCTCACCATACGTCTCAGCCAGGCCATCGATAACCTAATGGACATGGGATTCTTGCAAGATGTCGGGGTTAGTCTTTATCCTCAGTGGGTTGCTTATGTCCTATATTTTGCATTATTTAGTTATCTGCAGATAAGTTTATTCATCTTTCAGACTTTCTGATATGGAGGGGCTAAATTGTTAATGTAGCCTAACTGAATTGGAATGAAATGAATCTGCATATCCTGTGAAATACATATAGGGATTGCTTAGTTAGGAATGCTAAAGTGGTGTGTGGTGTGGCAAGAGTAACAACAAAGAAGAAAGGTACAGCATGGTGGGATAATGAGGTTAAGAGAGCAATGGGGGAAAAGAGGAAAAAGTGGCTAGAGTGGTTACAGAACAGGGGTTCAATTGAAATAAGAACTGAATGTGTTGCGAGCAAGAAGCACGTAAAGAAACTAGTGAAGAGGAAAAGGGAGGGGGTAATTGATGATCTAGGAAGAAAAATGAGTGCAAACTACTGGTACTTTGAAAATAGGAAGTTATTCTGGAAAGAGGTGTGAAAATGTAAAAGTGACAATGGAAAGAAATGTGAAAGTGTGAAGGATGTAAATGGTAGATTATAACCCATGGGGATGAGGTAAGGACCAGAACCAGATGGAAAGAATATTTTGAAAGCCTGATGAATGGGAATAGAGAGAACAAAGCAGCTGTAAACATGATCAGTTTTGGGGGTGTGCGGAGAAGGAATGCAGTGGCAGGTGAAGAACACTGTGAAGCAGAAAAATGGGAAAGCAACAGGGGTTGATGAGGTGTATGCAGAGATAGATTAAGTGTAATGGAGAGAGCAGAATGAAATGCTTGTTGCAGATATGTAAGAAGGCATGGCTGAGTGAAACTGTTCCAGCAGAGTGGAAAAAGGCTGTGATTGTACCCCTGTACAAAAATAAAGGCGAGCGAAGTGATTGCAAGAAATATCGTGGCATAAGTTTATTGAGTGTTATAGGGAAGGTATGTGGAAGAATTATTTTAGAGAAAGTAAGAGAGATCTCAGAAGTCATAGTGAGTGATGAACAGGATGGCTTTAGAAGTGGCAGAGGATGTGTGGATCAAATATCTGCAGTGGGACAGGGGTGGAGAAGGCTTGTGAGAAGGAGTAGTGTTTAAGGCATCTGTAGACCTGGAAAAAGCATACAACAAAGGAGACAGAGAAGGATTGTGGAAGGTTTTGCACATGTACGGTGTAGATGGTAAGCTGCTAGGTGCTGTCAAGAGTTTGTATGTTGGTAGTGAGAGGTATGTGTAAGGGTAAAAGGGCATCTAAGTAAATGGCTCATGATCAGTGTGAACATGCAACAAGGTTGTTTGATGTTCCCATGGTTGTTCAATACATATATGGATGGGGTGATGAGGGAAGTAAAAACACTTGTAATGGAGACGGGGATGGCATTGGTAATGAATGGTGATGGATGGAATATCTCAGATTTGTTGTATGCTGATGATGCAGTGCCACTTGCAAATACCAGACAAGAGCTTGGTAGACTAGTGCAGAGTTTTGCTGATGTCTGTGAGCGTTGTGCCTTGAGAGTTAATGTAGAAAGGAGTAATGTGATGGTAATCGAAAGAGAAGGTGACTCCCAGTGTGATGTTGCAGTGAATGGAGAAAGCCTGGAATTGGTGAGAGTTCAAATAATTGGGTGCAGTGATAGAAAAGAGAGGAAAATGTGCAAAAGAAGTGGAAAGTAGAGTGACAAGGAGGGAAAGTAGCTGGTGCCATGAAAGACATGATAAGAAACAGAGGCTTGAGTGTTGCAGCTGCGCGAGGCTTACATGAAGGAGTGTTAGTGCCAACTTTAACATCTGGATGTGAGGCTATGGTGTGGCATGCAACTGGAAAGTCAAGAGTGAGAGCAGTGGAGATGGAACTGCTGAGGAATGTATTGTATGTGGATTACAGAGAGTGGATAGGATACGAAATAATGTGATTCTTGAAAGATGTGGAGTGAGGAAGTCTGTGGACACCAAAATCGAAGAGAGTGTACTGAGATGGTATTGTCATGTGGAGAGAATGGATAATAATAGTTTAAAAAGTATATTGAGCGAATTTGAAGGAAGGAGAAGGCGAGTTAGGCCAAGGAAAATTTGGAAGGATATGGTAGATGAGTGTGTGAGGAAGAGAAGTATGGAAGTCAGTGAGGCTAGGGGACTGACAAGAGATCGAGCTGGTTGGATAAATGTTTTGAGATGTGCGTGATCAGTGATTTGGCACCCCGTTTTAAAGTGACAGCATTTGGATTGACTCAGTTGGATACATTTGTGTGAAGCCACAGAATGTGGTGAATGTTTCTGGCGTATCAGATAGAGCCAGGATTCTGGGGGCTTGAATAATGAGTGAATGGAAGCGTGGCCCATTTGAGTGGGCAACATGGCCTGTCTGGACGTTGCTACTCCTCACCCTGCCTTAGGGTGGAAAAGGAGGTCTGGATGATGATGATGATGAACTCTGTATTAGGTGTTGATAAACCTACAAATGATTGAAAAAAAAAAAAAAAGTTGCACAAGAAGACACTGGTAATAATAATAATAATAATAAAAAAAAAAGCAACTCTTGACAGGCTCTGTAATTATCAACTGTTCCTCCTGACTCATACAAAACTTGAGACATCAAAGCTTGGAACAAACTCTATATGAATTAGTGGTCACTGTTATATTCAGTGAGTGTTTCACTCTCATCTTAAATGTCAGGACCAGCTGCCTAGCCCCGGGCTCCTGTGCTCCTCATGGGATTGGATGATGGATAGATGGATGGAAAGAAAGAAAAAAACTATTTCTGAACTTCTTTGCATGTATCTGAATGTGAACAGGGTGGAACTTTTGACTGATTGTATCATACACTTTTTATATGTACACAATATTTTCAGCGAGTCACTAATAGCAGATGGTCTGAGGACTCCGATGACTCTGATGATACAAGTTACACCCATCAATACAAATTGGTGCCATCTTCTTCAACCCTGGAGGTGATTGGTGCATGGCAGGGGATGCTGGCACCTATGCTGGACGCATATTATCACACTGCACGCACTCTCACTCAGCTGGTGGGAAAGCAGATGTCAGACAAGGAATTCATTCAGAAGGCACAGAGTCGCATGGTCTCACTCCTGGAGAAAGGCTGTCTGAGATATGGTAAGTCAGTGATGCTTTCCTTTATCATAGTTAACCTTTGTGAGCTGGGAGTCTTCACTGAATGAAATCATCATGGAAGAGCCAGAGTAATTTTAGCAGATGCCTGACAAGAGTTTATTCAGAAGGCACAGAATTACATGGTCTCACTCCATGAGAATGGATGTTTAAGATACAGTGTTACTTTTACTTTTTTTCTCACAATGTCATAATTAATCCTTTGGAGGTGGGTTACTTCACTTAATTAAATCACAATGCAGTAACCAGAATAAATATGCTGGTGAAAAGTTTATCCATCAGCCACATACTAGACACTATGATGATGCCTACATGCTATGACACTGATATAAATGGGCAGCTTTGGATAAGAAATTTTCCATCTTTGAAGTTTCTTAGTGGTTGGTGGGGGCACTCACGATCCACTCATTCAGTGTAGTGCTGCTGTCAGGTGCCTGCCTTTCCTCGCTTCCTTCTTTCCATCCTTCCATCTTTCCTCTTCTATCTTTCTTTCCTTCATTTATTCCACTTCCTTCTGTCTACAGGTGACTCTACACTGAGTGACAAGCCAAATGGTATCCTGTACAGCAGGAAACTATTTACTACAGTGGATGGTAACCATATAACCAAATAATGGTGCCCAGTGGTTTAGTAGGCAACTAAGGCATTCTAGTCAGAGTGAGTCAGGTCAGGTTTATATCCAAGGAGTGGTTGGGGTTTATTGCTCACATAATGCCACTTAGGGATGAGTGAGGCTGGTCATTCTCATCTTAAATGTTAGGACCAGCTTGCCTAACCCCAGGCTGCTATGTTCCTTATGGAGTAACACTGGATATTGCATGAATGAATGAAGTTCATGCATGAAGTATGATGTAAGGGTACTGTTTTAATTTAATTTTTGTTATAGGTGGGGCGCTCACCATCCACTCATTCGATGTAGTGCTGCTCTTGGGTGTCTGCCTTTCCTCTCCTCTCTCTTTTCCTTCCTTCCTCTTGTGTCTTTCTTTACTTCATTCTTTCCTTATCCTTCTGCCTACAGGTGACTTTACACTCCCTCTTTTGTCTTTCTTTCCTCCATTCTTTCCTGTTCCTTCTGCTTGTGGGTGACTCTACACTGAATGACAAGCCAAATGGTTTCCTGTACACCAGGAAACCATTTACTGTGCTGGGTGGTAACCATGTAACCAAATTATGGTGTGTGGTGGTTAATGGGTAATTGCTGTGATCCAGTCAGATTGAGCTGGTGAAGGTTTATATCCAAGGGGTGGTTGGGGTTATTGCTCACGTAATGCCACTCAGGGATGAGTGAGGCTGGTCACTCTCATCTTAATTGTCAGGACCAACTTGTCTAGCCACGGACTTCTACACTTCTCATGGGGCAACGTAGGATTGGATGATGAATGAATGAATGACAGCAGCGGGCTTCAGTGTTACACATACTGCCAAAATCAGGTTTTAGTATTGTTTGTTTATCCCAAGTGTACAAAGATCCTTAACCCTTTTCAGATCAGTTGATGTCCACAGTCAGGTTGGAGAGTGGATCTGAATAGCAACCACAGACTGATTCCAGCCATATACTGAAATAAGGCATATTTAATTTCATGCAGCCATTATTTTAGTATTCAAGTTGTGGGATTGGCCCAGATCCCTCAGGTGAAAAACAGTTTGACTATACAGTAATAAATCTCTCATCTCCACAGGTGAAAGCATATGTGTGGATCCCATCAAAAACGCTGTCAAGATGTTTGAGAATGAAAACATTGTGGAAAGTTATGCCCAGAACAGCATCCAACTCCTGTACCTCAGCCATGAGTGTGACTCAGAGGAAGGCTTGGCACCATTCATCAGTGAGATTGATAGTTATAGATCATAGTCTCCATAGTGTCCAGGATCTCACTTCACTTTTATAGGGTTGTATTCAAAGTGGCTCTAGTGATTTTATAATACCTTTTCCTTAGTGTTTTTTATTCTGCATATTGTACCTTAGTATTCTCTTTTATATTATTGATGCAAACTGTGTTGATGTTATAACAATGTAAATAACATATAAGAGATTGTTAGGGTGTAATGTACTAAATTAATTGCTATGGGAAAGGTAGTACAAAGGCACCTCTGCCACATAAAATGCAGCTCCTAGTCTCATAGGCAGGTGAGAGGTCAGTGCTATACCCATTACAGGTCGTCCTCATTTTATGCTGGGTAAATGTTCCAGAGTATCATAACTTTACCACACGGTTGGTGCTTTAAACAAGGGTAATTGGTAAATCAGCTTTATCAAGATAAGGTAAAGATGGTAACAAATGCCTTGAAGTGCTTACACACTGTGCTCTTCTCCCTGATGTGGGTCATTGAGCCTGTGGTGAATTATTTACCCACTGTACTGGGATACAAGGCTGTTGCATCAGTAAGGCTACCAAAGTTACCTCCCCTGTGTTACCCTAGATACTCAGTTTGCCCACCAACTCAAAGAGTTGAGTGGTACCAGCTGCTTGCACCAGGAGTTGAACCCAGGTGCCAATGGGTTGGCAGTTTTGTAGCTAGCAGTGCTAACCACTCAGCGACTGCAGAAGTAATAGCTGGGAGCTGAAGAGTTAAGATCAAACAACATTAAAAAAAGCAACATATAATGAGGACTTACTATATCATTAATGAACTGAATGTGTTTATACTATATCAGTACAGTCCTGTATATACAGTACTGTAATTAATGGGCAAAGACCTTGTACATCTTTAAATTATTGGGTTCATCTATGTACATGTACTTGTACTTCTTTTGCAGTAAACTCTGACCATTTGTAGATAATGTCTCAATTACAGAATATAGTCTTATTGCTGTACAGTCCCTGAACTCAAATTGCATCATCTTGGAGATAGCAGAAGTATGTTTTCCTGTATCAGTATGGTATAGCAGAAGTATGTTTTCCTGTATCAGTATGGTGATATACCGGTAGTTTTTTTTTGTCTATTCTTACTAAAGCCTGAATATTTTATTTGGATTTGGGGAGATCTTTTATAGTGAGGCTTGCTTTAGCTCTGTCACTACAAATACTTTCTCTTAAATTCAGAAAGTTATCCAGACTGAGCAAGAATGAAATACAATACTACGTCAACAGACTGAAGGAAAGGCATATTATTGAGGGTGGTCTGAGTTGGAAGGAGGGCAGAGAATATTAAGAGGTAGTAGGCAGTATAAATCACTAAAGAAGTGCCACAATGCCTCCAAAGCCACCTAAAATGCAGCCCAGAATGTTGATGCATGACACCCACCTAGTTTGTGTATTGTCACCCACTTTCATCATCCATAATTATGTGGCAGTGTGTTGCTGCAATTCTGTTGGTAACAAAGGAGAGAATAGTGGAATAAAAATACAAAAAGGGACACCCTTCATTTGTCACTTATTATTGTATTTATCATTATTAGTAGTAGTATTTATTTTTTTGAAGTATACCATAGTACATTGATTGGGTACAGAGAATACCTGCAGCAGGGAATCATGCAGGGAAATGCTAAATGTGATAGCATTGCAACCCCGCTGTAAAGTCTTGTTTAATTGTATGGTTTTATGTCCTTGTTAAAACTTAAATAGTAAAGAGATTGGAAGTGAATCAGTTTTAGTGACTGATGTTGTTTGTGCATACTGGTTGCTGATACAGTACTACTGTATAGGAAGGTAGCAAAGTGAGTGTATGTGATATTTATGACACCAGAACATGTCAATCCTCATTTGTTCATTTGTGTACTGGTTCCTGATGTTGCTGTATAAGGAATTAATGAAGTGAGAGTGTGTGAATATGTATGATGCCAGTCCAAATCATATGCTCTTTCGTTTGACCAAACATCTAATTGGTTTCTGAAATTTTGTAATGCTTCTACCTTAGTGGTTTATGTTGCATATCACACTTTAATAATCTCCTTGTACTGTATGTTATTGATGCAGTCTGTATTGTTATGAAATAGATATTGTACATAGAGGGGAAGCTAAGATGTAACTTGAAAAATAAACTGCTATGGTAGAGGTATTACAAAGTGTCCTGTGCCACCTAAAATTTGGCTGTAGTATTTCGTTTCCATATTCAGCCATCTTTGTAGCTTTCTTTATATTTAGGTATGCTCAGAGGTGTACCGTATTGCAAAAGTATAATCAGCAATATTTTGAGGGGGAGAGTTACAGTGTGCATCCATCCATCCATCAATCATTTAATCCTACGTTGCCCCATGAGGAGCGTAGGAGCCCGGGGCTAGGAAAGTTGGTCCTGGCATTTAAGATGACAGTGAATACAAAGTTTAATTTGTTCAGGTATGTTTGTCTTTTTGTGTTAATATGAGTACCTGGCTAATCCTTTGGCAGTAGATGTACAAAAATTTACATGTGTCAGCTTTAAACCAATGAGTCTGAAGACACAGTTTTTACATTAATCATTCTGTTGTCCAGTGATGTTACTCAGCTTAAGAGAGCATGTTGTAGTGAAATGGTTAAGGAAGGCAGTATGAAACCCTTTCCACTTGAAAAGCCTTTGAAGCTGAATATAATCATCTGGCAAGTTTAAACTAGGATATACATCATAGGACTGAAGGGGTTTAATAAGGAATATTTATCAGTACACAATAATATTAGGCATACTTTATTTCATTTTGATGTCTATGACTTTGTTGAATTCAGATGTGTTCAACTCTCATTTGTTTAGTGTTTCCAGACACTGTACACTCATACCTATTACTGTAAACGTTGGTTGTTGGTGTATAGTTTGAAACTACCATTAGTGTTTGGTACCGTAGCCATTGTATACTAGATCGGAAGCTGTTGGAATTACATTATTGATGTGATTGAGATTTCCCTGAAAGTAGAAAAACACACTGCATAACTTTGCTTAATATAATTGGATGTTAACAGAATTGACCCAGGCAGTAGTACATATTGTACTGGAAGTTTATTACAGTATGCTGTACAAGCATAATAAGCACAGGACCTTTGTTTATTAAGTAAAGGTATCCAGCTTTGCAGTGCTGAGAAAACTAAGGTGGCAACTTGAGGCAGGCTTCAGTGATGTTATATTGGAGCTTTAACAGTTTTATTTATTGATGTAATTTTGATGAGGATCTAGTCAGTTTTGAGATATTTGGTCAAAAACACCCTTAACAGAAAATAACTGGCTGCTGCACTTCTTTACATCTAACCATCAGTTACAATGGATTGACTAGATTTTATGATATACAGGAAAGAGTCCCACCAAATGAGAGCTGTGCTGAACACTCATACTAAGCTGTACATTTTTTTTTTTTTTTTTAACAAGTGTTCATTACATCTTAGGATCATTTTGGTAGTACAGGACATGTAATTACCTGGTTCAGTAGAAAAGACAATGACATCATCATCATCATCATTTTCATCACCATCCTAGCCCAGTTTCCCCGGAAAGACAATATATGCACAGTAATTTAAACTAAAATAAAGGTAAAATCTTACAGTTTTCTCTATATATATTATAATGAGGATGTGTTACTGGTATATACTCTTATCCATAATTTTAGTATGTTTTTAGTACAGTATATATTGTATACATTACCGATGGAAAGAAAAAGAACTCCAGATTGTTAACACAGTTGGCTCAGACTTTACAGGTACAGTAAGTGTGTCACAACATGAATGTGGTTGAACATGTATCAAGGCATAATGCTGCTTATTGAAATGCAAGTATATGAGGTACTGGGTATATTTTCACATTCACTGTAATATGCAGGCTAGTGGTACACATAAAAGAACCTCTCAGATGTAACTCACAAAGAATGCCCATTACCCATTTGTGATCCTCAGTTCTTAAAGGTAGTTGAATGAGATACTCAAGGCACTGCCTTGTTACTGGGGCTTTACAACTTTACAGCAGACAGGTGGAATTGTTTGTAAGAGAATTTATCCCTGTCAGTCTGATACCATATTGTTTATTGCACTATTTCTACTTCCTGACAGGAGTAATTATATGAGGAGGGACTTTTATAACTAAAGGGGTTAGGTAGAGCTTTGATTAACCCTGTCACTGCTAGATATCCTTCATAAATTTAATGCAGTCATCTGGTGGCAGTAAGAGTAAAATACAATAATATATCATTGGACTGAAGGTGTTAAAGTATTGTAATTTCTACCAAATTCGACAGCTTACCACAGGGGTGTATAGAATTCATAATCCTTACCCTCTGCCTGTCAAATAAGGAAAGTACACAGTTACTGTCCATTTTAATAAAGAACCAGTTATCGGCCTTGCTCATCATGTGTTCAGAATGGAAAGTTACAGGACAGAGGAGAGCAGGGAAATAATAGAAACTGGGATGAAGGGATTGAGAGAGAGTGCTTTTTTAGTCAGAAGTTGAATCTTGTTAATTTTGTTCTGTTAGGTCAGGTTGAGCATTCACTGACCCCCCCCCCCTCCCACTGTTAGATACAAGATGGCTGGTTACCATCATCTTCAGGAGGCACTACTGTAGGAATGGTGTGGGGCTAAAAACCCAGTAGCAGGCTTTGCATGACACTTTCAGGTAGGGAACTCAATCGCATTTATACCGTCATAGTTCACAATGAGATTTCTATACATACACATCTCTTCCATACAGTTGTAATCGGATTCCTGGGGTAGACTGGACTTGTTAGTCTTGGATCGAAATCATCCTAGGAGAAGGAAACCTGAATTCAGACTTGGAGCCCCTACTAGGGGTTGGTGATACTAGGGGCATATGGTCATTGAAAAATTTTGCCCAAACAACTTGTTAGTGGGACACTAGTTGTGCAAAAGCTACATAGCACTCAGTATTGCAGGTGTTGCCATCTGTGATTGAAAAAGGCTTACATATGCATGCATGGCCAAGGCCTTCAAAAATATATACAAGCAGTCACTGACCCAGAAGCAACACTTGTATGCATTCTCCATCAGTGAGTATGATTCTTGTCGGCACATATATTGATCGACACTACCAGCAAAACAATTGTAACTGATGAAAATAATCTGTTGAATTATCACAGGCAGTATATTTTAATGTAACACAAATTTTTAGGACAATATTGAAAATCTTTACAGACTGCAAGAGACTACAGTTTTTCTCGACTACCTAGTATAATTACAACTCAATAAAAGGATTTTCAGGAGTTTTGTATTTTGTTAATTATTAAATATTTCAAAAAAGCAGAAATCTGTACTGTACTAGGAAATTTAAACTCACTGTATGGGACCACTCTCTCACTCATGACTCAGACTCCCATATATTAGTTCCCAAAGCATATCCCATTCAGGGGTTGTAATATAGTAATTTTTTAAAGAATATTCTGCAAGTGCAATCATATTCAACAGAATTGTACATAGTGTTTCATATTTATTCACTGTTGTGGCTACCTACATTATGTGTATACCTGTACTGTATTTCACTGAAATAGATAAATATTTTTAGTTACTGCTAATTCTGCTGTATACAGTAATACTATGTTGCTAGCATTTATAATAAATGTGAAAACATATGTGGCCTGTGAATTTTACTTCAAAATGTATTGTGTGGTAAACAGTCATCGTCATAATATTTGAATTGGTTAGATCTGTGAGGTGCAGTCAGGATTCTAGTGGTTTAAATGATATGTGAATGATTGCAGTAAGGCAGATAAAGTAGTGGAGAAACCTTGTGAGAATGAGAAGTTCTTAATGGTATACGTGTGGGTATGGAATAAGTAGTGTGACAGCGAGAATAGGGAAGATTAATGGAAGGTTCTGCATAAGTTGTGGATGGAAAACATTCATTGTTGTGAAAGGTTTTTATGATGAAAACTAGTGAATCATCTGTAAGATGATCATGGATGTCTAAATTGGTGCAATGAGACAAAAGTTCACGATGTTCCCATAGTTCTGTTTAGAATTTTGTAAATTTCTTTGAGTGGTGTGGGTTTGAATGTAAATGGTAGGGCAGAGTAGTGATGGATGTTGAAAGAGAAGGAAATTCAATGTGATGAGCTGGTGAATGGAAAAATGAATTGGTGAGGGAGTTTAAGTAACAAGGGAAGTGCTTTCTCATTCCTTACTTTCTGCATCATACACCACTTCATTTTTAGGTTCAATAAATAGGTGAAGATGACGATGATGAGCCATACTGAAGGGTTTAATGGCAATTATTACTAACTTCTTCACAATGGAGGGCCAAACCAGAGCTAAGTAAAATCATTTGTGGGATGTTAGGATGTAACTATAAATACACTCGTACTGGGGATTCATCACAGTTAAGATCTGGCCATTGGTCCGGTTCACAAACTGATGGTACTGGAGCACAAATGATGCCCTTTCCTGGCCTAGATCATTGTTGGTGTGCAGTCACCTGTAAGTACTTAAAGATGATAAATGAAGTATAAAAGTTGAACAAAAATAGGAAAGGCCAGAGCAAGACTTCATTTTATCAGTCATTCAAACCATCTTTGTTTCATCAAGAGTGTAAGAGCCTGGAGCATGGCTACTGGTCCCAATCAGTCTTGCTTGCCCCTGAGTGGCATTGTGATCGATAAGCCCAAACTACTGAAATCCATATGGGCCCCATCCAGTTGGGGTGCATAAATCCACTAGACAACTAGGCGTCTAGTTGGTTACATGGATACTTCCCAGCGTAGTAAATGGCTTCCTGGATTACAAGTCACCAAAAGATTGCACTACACTGAGTGAAATTAATGGATGACGTTAAACCAATAAATCATAATAAGGAACTTGTGATCCTAGGATTATGTTGTAATTCTTAAAACGATTATTTCGATATAAAAATACGTAGTCAATATCCTTCTGATGTGCACAGTTGAATATGGGTAGAGAAAGGTTACATGAACAGCTACCGAGCAACTACTGAGTGATTCAGGAAAGTTTAGAAAAGAAATCATTTTTTCCTGATTGTTGACGCGACTCAGCCCTTTCTTCCCGCAGCTTGCCTCTTGAAACGGGCTACCTCTCACAACTTGGAGAAAAAATTTATCCCGTGGTTGCTTGCACTGTGTCGGAGCCTTTGATGGATCATTGTTTTATTTTAAAATTTATGCATAGGATAGTGTGTGGTCAGAGAGACTACTGATGGCGTTTTATAACTTAGCAGGTCGGCTAATAAAGTGAGACTGTTACGCCATGATACCAAGGCGTTGTACTTTAGCTGTCATTGCGTGGGTGGTGATAATGTTGGCATGGGTGGTGTGTGTGGGTGTGGTGGGTATTAGTGTGCTGACCCACCTAATACCCACGCCCACACCCACACCCACACACACGGCCGCCACGTCACCCCGCAACCAAGACGGTCCAACTCGCCAGGTCTTCAGGATCAAGGAAGGTCATGACGTTGTCGGGATTTTTGAGGACGGAATTTCAAAGCAAGCATCTCAAAAAAGGACTGGGTGGGCCAAAACAGTGTGGGACAACATCAGGCTGAAGATGAACAGGCAGGAGAAGCTGAAGTGGACAGAGGTAAAACAAGATTCAAGGCAAGATGGAAGTAAACAAGCCAGGCCTGAACGAGATGAACTTGGAAGGGAGGAAAAGTCTGGGTGGTCAGAGATGAAACAGGACACAAGGCATAATGAAAATCAACGTGTCAGGACTAAACGACATAAAAGGAAGCAGAAGGGGCCACACTGGGGAGAAACGAAATGGCACAAGGCAAGACGGGAGGGAAATAAGTATGTTACGATTCGGCGAAATGAAACTCGGCAGGGCAGGGCAAGGGGTGGCGGTGGTGCTGAGGCGGGGAGTGACATTGTGCCCATCAATAGTGAGAGTCAGAGCAACAGCACAGCAGACCGCCTACTGGGCCTGCTGACCCGCCCCACGGCTACCTGCCGCAAGATGGTGAGGGTTGGCGGACGCTCCTGCATCGGTGCCTACGACGGGTCCAAGGTCAGTATTCCACACTGCCAGCGCCCCCCCCCTCCCCCCCCCTTTTTTTTTTTACGCATTATGTAGAACAAATACTTGCTATAAGCTCTAGAATCAGCTTGCGAAAACTTGCAGCACCGAATTACGTTATAAATACCAGGGGCTGTTGGGGGTGGGAGGAGGGATGTTCGTGTTAGTTGACGCGAGGGGGCAGATAGTTGAAGTACGTAGAAGACCGTTTCACTACAGGTTTTATATAAACCAGCTCTACCTCGGTTACTGAGGAGTCTATTTAATTATATAATGAATCAGTCAAGAACAGTGGTGAAGCCATGGGGGGCGTTGGGGCCCCGGACCCCCAATCAGACTGCCCTGCCCCCCATCCTCCATTAAAAAGTATAAATTCAAGTGTGCTGTTTGTATAACATTGCTATAAAAGCTGCTGTATCAGCTCAGTTCCCATGGTGGTAGCATTCTCTTCTCATAAGTATAGGCAACTCTTTAGTCTCAGAATTGATCCCCTGGAGAATCATAATTAATAACTCTACGCCAGTGGACGCTATTTTCATTTTGCTCAAGAAACTGTGTCGCCGAAGACCCCATGAAAATAATAGATTATGATGGCGCGCTTTTTTTTTTTTTTTTTTAATACATATATTCTGTATATACCTAGATCAGGGACGTACCTAAAAAGAACTGAAGTGTGTTTGTAGGGGAGGGGGGAGGGCATGGAGCCTACTGCCAGACCTGCAGCTAGACGTGAAAGAGAAACTTAAATCGACGGCTCTTGTTTGTGGAATGTTTGGTGGGTGCTTTTAAAGTCATGCTTTGTTGTGTTTGTAATTGATAAAAAATGCCCCCCCCCACCTCCAAAATTTCTGCAAGATGCGGTTGAGACATTATTCGTGGCTAATCCTGTCAGTATCCTCCCCGAATACAAATTATGGACCCATAATTTTGTTATACACGGTTTGTTTTTACAAGGCAAAAATTCGTAATCCCTTTACACCTTAGGTAGATGGCCAGAGCTTTGTCAGATTGGAGGACTAATATGACTTGTAATCAAAGGAAGTTGTTCCTCTCTCAGAGCTGTCGAGGCTCGTCGGATTTCATGCAACCACAGTTTAGTATTCAAATTGTGGCAGTTGTGCCAGCAGCAATGACCTTAAGCCTCTTAGGGCCTGGGCAGGAGAGTCAAGGAGGCCCTCCAGCATAACTTGTGACTTACATATCCTGGCATTAAAATACCAGTAGCCTTTTTTGTAGGACATTTCAAGTTCTAAGTCGTTTTTACTTAACCGTGATGTTAAGTGAAAACTATAATCGTATTTAAGTACGGTATGTTTCATTTATGTTAATATTAGCCAACTTTAGGGGCCCTGAGCAGTTGCCCAAACTGCCCACCCCTTAAGCCACCACTGTTAGATAAAACAAAACTCACTACAGTTAGAGAGAAGACAGAAAAGACCAAATAGAAAGAATTTTGGTGCCATGCATTCCTGTCAGCGTAGTAGGTTTTCTTTCACGTCTTCTTTACCACTTTATTTCTGCATGTGGCACCTTATTATTCACTTTTAGGTCACGCATTCTTTGTACTAAGAAAGTAGTAGGAGAATACTGAAGTGCAATATCCAGGATAAAGCTTTAAGAGAGCTGTGTAAGAATCTCTTCTAAACTAACGAGATGCGCTGTGTTTCCTGTTTTTCCCCCTTCCACCAAGGCCCGTACTCTCTTTAGTTAAGGAAGCTCCATGACACCTCTACCTTAGCGATTTGTTTCTGGATATGGCTGGTTAATAGGGGTAGGTGGGGACGCTCACCATCCACTCACTCGATGAAATGCTGCTCTCGGGTGACTTCTTTCTTCTCGTCCTTCCGTCTTTCCATACTTCCTCTTGTCTTTCCTTCATTATTTCCTCTTCTTTCTGTCTGTGGGTGACTCTACACTGAGTGACAAACCAAATGGTTTCCTGTACACCAGGATACCATTTATTGTGCTGGATGGTAACCAATAACCAAATTATGGCGCCTGGTGGTTTAGTGGGTAATTAAGTCGTTCCAGTCGGATTGAGCCTGGAAGTTTACATCCAAGGAGTGGTAGGGGTTTATTGCTCACGTAATGCCACCCAGAGATGAGTGAGGCTTGTCACTCTCATCTTAAATGTGCAGGACCAACTTGCCCAGCCCCCGGCTGCTATGCTCCTCATGGGGCAACACAAGATTAGATGATGATGATGATGATGGTTGGTTAATATCCTTTTGTACGGTATTCATGCTGAGTATGACGATGTTGGAAGGAATTATACAACACAATATGAGAGTAAGTTGTAATATGCAGAATAAATGGAATGGAAGTGATGTTAGGGAGTTTCACTAATAGGCGAGAATGCGGGCCAAAGTTTATCCGTATTCTCGTTATAGAAAAAACCATTAGCACTTGTCCTAATTATTTCATTATACATATAGCGCCGTGTCTCGTAATTTATTAATTTTAGCGATCTGCTTTGGATCAATAATGTACAATAGATTATCAAGTGTGTGTTTATATATATATATACACACACACACACACACACACACACACACATACATACAAGATCAACAAGAGGGAAAAACAAGTTATATAGATAGATAAGTAGCGTAGGAAGAGGCGTTACGAAATCCTAGCCGATCAAAATACCGCCCTTTATGGATAACATAATGACTTAGGAAGTTTTGAACACTTCGTAATACCTTGTGTAGTGGGTAGTACAGTACACCTCAATATACTCGTCTTGCATGTTATTGATGCGAGCTATGTCGGGAAAAAAAATGCAAGGGCCATATAAGAGATTAAGCTTGGTGTAGCAGCTGTAGCTAATATGAAAAATAAATAGCTAAGAAAGAGGTGCTACGAAGCCTTCTGGACCAATTAGAGTTCTGCTCGTAATCTAGTATTTCTCATGACAGCTGGTGTGCTTGGACCCGGGGCTCTCTCTCAAGCCGGGCCGCTGTCTCGTCTATTCCTTCGGTGTTGGTCATGATTTTACTTTCGACGAGCACATGCAGGTGAGATCAATGCACTGTTCTTATAACTATTGTTGCCAGTATTGATAGCTTTGCTGCTGCACCTGCCCTAACATACAAGTTTGAATAACCTGTTTCCGTTAATAATATTACATCATTCAAGTTGGCAAAATTGTTAACATTTCCATTTTAGCGAGACTCTCTCTCTCTCTCTCTCTCTCTCTCTCTCCACACGCATTTCCTTGCTCACTCACCATGTATATTATTTATGTGCTAATGTGTTTGTAATATGTGTGAGTATGTCTGGTTAGCGTGCATTAAGATAAATGACGAAACCAGTCACAGACCTACGTTGTTTCATATATTTAGCCTGGAACCTCCCTAGTACATCTTCCTTTCTAGCCTATGGATAAACACGTCCATTTTCTTTTCCATGTTATATACTGTATTCAGTACAAAATATGAATAAGTTACGATAACACACCGAAGTGCAATATGAAAAATAAAAGTAGAGGTTGAGAACTTCCTGCGCGAAGGTCCCTAGTACCGGTGGGCAAAGTTACAGGTCTGTCGAAAATAGATGTTTCATCAGGAAAGACTTGCCAGTATTACATAAGCATCCCTAGTTCCATGTTGTACCTGCAGAAACAGTTGCGAGTAAAAAAAAAAAAAAAATCATAAATATTGTTGGTCGCAGGTGAGATGATCAGTCCGGCAGTTACCACGGCACCCATGTTTCTCTTTATTCTTTAGTATTGTTCTTTTCCCATTAAGTGTTCCCGTGATCACTGAGCTCCTTTGTTCTTTTTTCCCAAAAGTTATATATTACAGTTTTGTCCTCGATGTTTTTTCTTTTTTTCTACGTATACTTTATTCTTGTTCTGATATTCATTGCACTCCAATATAAAATGTTTTAGGTTTTCTATTGCCCTTTCACAGAACGGAAAGTCAGTATTTTCTCCTGTGTGCTCTAATTACATTCCTTAGGTTTACCATATTTGTTCTTGCCTTAAAAAAAGATTATAGATGGCATAGTGTTATCGTATATTTTGTCTACATTTCCGTTTTACCCTTCCACCTTCTGTAGGTTGTTATACAGTACTTCCTTACTCTGTATTTCATCTCAATTTCTTTGGCTCCCCTTTTTCTTTTCTATTAGATCTTTTTTCGTGTTTTCAATATTGAAAGCTGCTGTTAATTCTTTGTAGATATCATTTACTTTCTCCTATTACTGTTTACCGGCCGACATACTAATTTCAAATACTCTTCGCTAGCATTTCCACCTGTCTGTAGTATATATCCTTTGTATATACCGGTATGTGAGCCTTGCCCCCATTATTTTTGTCTCCATTATTGAAGCTCCCAGCTCTCCCCTAAGACATGCAATAGGTGTCCTTGCAGATTCGCCTATAACATTGCTCTGTACACAGAATTTTCAATCCGTTACAACTTACATTTTTCATGCATGTTGAAATCCACTGTACGTGCTCCATGCAGAATAGATGGTAGAGTTACGGCTTTCCAATATGTTTTACCAACCATTAATTTATTACAACTCCTTGCTATTACACTATATGATAAATTTGCCAATCTTTGTGCATTCTTCATAATTTCATTTTTGTGCTCCTGGAAACAGTTCCTTGAGTTATTTTTTTCTACTTTTAATTACTTTATCTTCTCTAAACCACACTTCTGACTGGCTTCCTTAGTATTGTACTTTTAAATTACTCTTTGTTTCTATTATATTTTCTGACAACCGAAGGCCATCGTTTTCAAAGAAAATATTGTAGTACATTAATATCTTGGTCTCTGTATCCATATTTTCTTTTCTTCAAGTATTTATAACTATCTATCAATCTATCTATTTCCAGATGCCATAATCCTGTAAGGGGTGACCATTTGACATTTAGTCGTTTTACGGGGAGGGGCATTAACCCTCAACCAACCCACTTATTAGGGAGCACGTATGGTTTGGTTATATGGTTACCATCCAGTGCAGTAAATGGTTTCTTGACTTACAGGAAACCATTAGGCTTGTCACTCAATGTAATGCCACCTGTACAGGAAATAAAAGCAATAAGAAGTGACAGGCAAGATGGGAGAAATAGGAAGAGAGGAGGGCAGGCACAGAAAAAGAATGATAAAGGCTAAGGAAGAAGTAGGGAGCACTACATCAAGTGAGTGGATGATGGTCACCACCACCTGTGTCAAAAATTATTAATTTAAACAAGGTAGTTGAACAAGTATACCCCTGCCTTATTCCTCCCGTAACAATTCTATCTTTTTTTTTACAAACACGTATTTTCGTTTTGTCTCCTTTATAAGTGTTAATAACGCACTTTATTATACTCTATTGGGGTGTACTATGTAATTTTTGAGTGCTGCTATAAGCTTCTCCCCCTTTATTGAATTGTACGCTTTACTAAAATTCACTGCTGCTTCTATGTGTATGACCTTCTTATACTATGTTGTAATATGAGTAAGTTGTCTTCTGCTGTGAAACCTGCCTGTTCTTTTTTGTCTTCATTTATTTTTAGGTGTTTTTCACATTTCTCTTTTAAAATATTCATGAATATTTTATGCTGGTATGAGATTATGGTTAAGGAGCTCAGCCTTAAGTCCTTTGGTTATGGATATGTCACTTTGGGAATCATTACTGTCCAAGACTCTTTCCAACCCCCTTGTATTTCTAAGGTTTCCAACACTTCATTTAGGCATCTTGTTAATGTTTTCACTCCCACATCACTTTCTTTAAGTATCTTCCAAAATTCTGGCTTTAATTAATCTGGGTCGGATGCTTTCCCATTGCTTAATTTACCCAAACTTATTTGTTATATCCTCTTCTGTCGTCACATGACCTTCCATCCTCCCTATGCTTTTGCCTATTCTTCCAGTCATGTCCATGTGTTCTCTTAATTCCTCGGGTATACTGATCTGCATTTCTGTATTTAACTGAACATTTACTGTGTTCTTTTTTGTATTTCTTATAGACAGCACATGTTTCCTCTTGCCAGACTTCTTCAGTTTTATTTTCATGATCTGTATGTGCAGGATGCAGGCTGTGAGGTGCATGCGTGGGATCATGACACCGACCATGAGCAATATGATCACCGCATCGGACCCACGGCATTCTTCCACAAGGCCAGGGTCGGCCCCAGAACAGGACTGGTCAGGTGAGGTGGTTAGCATCCTCAGGCATTGGGTCAAAACTTTGTAGGCTAATCATTACACAGTCTTCACTGTCAAATGCAAATTGGTTCTCCACTTTAGTACCGTAGTGTGTAGGAGTGATCGTTCATACTTCCTGTACACTCATGGAGCCACATAGCACTTTACAAAGAAACCAGGATATTATTGCAGTCTTGGGCAGTCACATCCTTCACTTAGGCTAGTTAGCTTTGTTTGGTTAAGTAAGTTTAATCAGGTTAACTTAGTTGGGCAAGGTTAGATTAGGTTTGAAATAAAATCAGAATAACATTGACTGCCCCAAAATGCAAATTTTCTCAAACCAGAGTGCATATTACAGTGGAAAATGCAACAAGATCATTTGTGACTGACCTAGCCCAAATCAATG
The DNA here is from genome assembly GCF_032717465.1 of Coenobita brevimanus. NCBI lineage: Eukaryota > Metazoa > Arthropoda > Malacostraca > Decapoda > Coenobitidae > Coenobita > Coenobita brevimanus. The sequence goes on along the minus strand of NC_136979.1, from coordinate 48,579,300 downwards.
CTTTAGAGACTGTAAGAAGTGGTCGAGATTTTTTTACAAATGTGGCCTTTGTCAGGTTGTTATTATTATTATTATTATTATTATTATTATTATTATTATTATTATTATTACAGTATTATTATTATCATTATTATTATTATTAATGGAGGAGGTCCCAGAGTTGAGGATTTAAGACAGATGAATATTTTATTGGTATAAGCAAGTATATTTTATTACAGCTGGTACAGTAGCCAGTGAGGAATGCAGTTTGAAATAGTTCAGTCATTTATGTTGTTGATGTAATATGTATGTTACAAAAGTCTGAACCTGACAAACATTTTCACAGCAACTGTACGCACTAAATCACTAGTGTCCGATACTGAACATTCCAGTTTAGCTCTGATTGATGTCCATTGAGTGGTGTTTTGTCTGCCATCTATGACAGTTTTGTCAGGGTACTGATGTAGAGTTTGTGTGTGTTTGTGAGAGAGAGAGAGAAAGAGAGCAAGTTATGCCTTCTGAGGGTATGCTTTAGCCACTTTTGTTGTGGTGAAACTGTCACCCCAGACAGGGCAAGCACCTTTGCATGCTGTGCTTGTGAAGGTGCTTGTCAGCTGTAACTTACTATTGACATTGAGGTTGTCAGTATATCATATCTTGTGAAGATGCCAAAATGCTTGCCTGCATTGGCCGGGGTCACCTTATGGTGGTTCTCTATGCTGCTTGATCTCTGGCAGCCTCTCTGTTCAGTCCCTTATCCTTGAGGTCACATTTTTATGACCTTGATTTATATACATATATTTTTTTATCTGCCTCTCACAACCCTACCCTCAACATTCACACCTCTCACCTTCCACACCCAATAGTTATTCTCCATCCTTTCAGCAAGCCCAGGCCCTCTCAATCTACCCCTCCTCATCACAACACCAGTACATTCAAGTCCCATCCTTCATTCAACTCTTCATTTGCAGTCCTAGCCCCGCCCAGCCTCACATTCAAGAACACATACATCCATGAAATCATTGCCATTTTTGTACGTTTGAGCCTATGAATATCCTCATCCTTTACTGCCCAGGTTTTAATATGACACAGCATTACACCCCTAACACATGCTGCTTACAAGGATCCCGTAGCACAGAGAGCGAGAGAGCCCTCTTAGTGTCAGTAGCATAATTAGAGTATACAAGCTCTCTTTATTGAGTCTGACATAAGTGGGGCAAGGGTGGGGTGGGGAACAAATTTTTAAATCTCTGATTCAGTACACAGTGGAATCTGCAAGCAGTGATGGCATGCGTTAAGTAAACATGTAGATAATTATAGTTATCTGGTATCATCCACTCACAAAATGTAGTGCAACCTACTTTTTCCTTCACCTTTATCATTCTAGGCTAATTCTGTCAGCAGTCCTCTCATTCTGTTTCTCTCATCCTTCCTGTCACATTTTATTACTTGTGCATCAGCTTCAGGTGGCTCTACTTTGATTGACAAATCTAATCCAGGAAATCATTTACAACTGGGTGATAACAACATATCCCAATATCAAGGTAATGTGGAGCCTACTGTGGTGTGTCTGTTAACTAGAGGGGTGACAAAAATGTGGTGCCAATCCTGGAACCAAACCTCCACACCCTTCCCTGCATATTGCTGCAATCTGCCACAAGGGAACATCAGTTCACTGTATGGGACAGCCCCTGCAGGGATGTGATAGCTGTTGGATTGACTGTAGCTATTAGGTACTACAAGTATATTGTGAAGCACATCACTGTGGATGGTTAAGCCCATGAGATGGAGCCAGGATTTGGGTGTGTGAATGAGAATGTGTCTTGTGGCCCATTTAGTTGGGTGTGCTATTGCTTAGTTCTGCACGTAATTATTTGTTTTGTCTTGCTTTCTTGACTGCCTCACGCCATCCTTGGGTGGGAAAAAGAGGTTGGGATGATGCTTGTAAATGGTGAAGGTGGTTTCAGTGTCCTCTCATGTGTTCCTTGTTTTGACCCATACAGCTTCTGTGATGAAGGGCCAGGTGGGAGCAACTGTGACCCACCCATCTACTACCAGACCCTTGCAGACATACGCAGGTAAAGCATCGCTCTTAGTGTGCATTTTCCAAGCAGACGAAGGTGTGTACCTCTTTTTCTGCCCAGTTGACATCCTGATGGAGTCAGACTGAAGGGTTGGTTTTACTAGTAACCAAGGAAACTCATGGCTACCCCATAACCAAGGCTTATTGAATTTTATGCCACCACAACTTAGTAATCAAGATCCATTAGGAAAAAACAGACTGTAATCATACTTACAGTACAGCTGTAAGTAAAATACAGTATTGCTCATTCACAGGAGACAGGCTGACAATAGTTAGCTGATTGGAAAGATAACATAGTATTTTTTCCCCATCACCAACCCTATTATGGTAGTAGTAGTAAGTTTCAATTTGAGGCTTATCTGGATGTGAACTGCAGGCTGAAGGCCCTCTTTTCCAAATTCTCCTTTTGTGGGATAGGGAGTGAGTTGAGTTGTTTGTATAACCAGGCAGGAGGGTTGCCTGGCCATATCGGTGCCACCAGTAGAATGTGTCCCTCATCAGCACCATCACTGACCCAACCAGCTGAAGTGTTTGCCCATGATAGTGGAAGGATTTGTGAGAGAGGTTTCAGTCTCATCAATCCAAAGACATCTTCCCCCAAAGTGATATATAATTTATTATTATCAGGATTAAGATTATTAAGTGGGTGTCCTCAAGATGAAGAAGTTAGCAAAGATTGATACCAGTAATAAGAGGGATGCTCCTGCTGTTGCTGGCGGTGATACTGATAGTGATATAATACTGCAACTGGTGATGACAATAGTGAGGATGATAGTTATGATGCTGGTTGCTACTATTGATAATGAGGATTGGGAAAAAGGTCAGGATGATGATGGTGATAATGGTTAACATTTCTTTACAGGTCACTTGGTCATGAAGGTCGAGTTGTGGACTACCTGAAGCTGGACATAGAGGGTGGAGAGTGGGGAGTGTTGAAACAGGCCCTCGCTCACCCTCCATCACGCTCACTCATTGCTGCTGCTTCACATCTCTCACTTGAGGTAACACATCAGGATGCTTATCAGATCTGTCACTTAATCATTGCTCCCTTTTCACTTTCTTGAATGAGAGTAAAAAAGCACATCATTAGAAGGCTTTATATAAACAGTACAGTACTGCACTTGCATGTCAGCTTTTTTCACCTGATGGCAGCTCTCCATGCTACCTGATTTCTGGCAGCATATCAATTCAGTCCTTTAATCCTGAGGTCACTTTGCAGGACCTCATCCAAAGTCTTCATAGGTTTGCTACTTGGTACTCAGCCCCTCCACATTCATACTGATAGATCTCTACACCTAAGCTAGTTTACCTCCATTCACATCCAGTCATCTTGCATTCTCTCCAAACCACCTCATTCTGCCTCATCAGGTCACATCATTGCACACTTACCAGCTGATCTCTGTTGCTGTTTTCCAGTTCTGTCTTCCAGGTTTCAGGGAAGCACTACAAAGCTATCTAGCTATCCTCATCCATGTACACTTTAATCATTGTACAGTATGTCCTCCTTTACTGTTAGAATCCACTACCATTATGCATTTCACTTTGCACATATGCAGTGTGTATCATCATCATCATCATCTGATTCTGTGTTCCATATATGTAAAGGGAAAGTCCCTCAGTGTCAGGAGAGGTACTAGTTCCTGAAACTTCTTCCTTCCATTCCTAGCTCCAGCAAGAGTTAGCTTCTGCACCCTCCAGGACTTCCCCCCATTCCATACACACACATGTGCACATGCATAATTTGTTTCATATTTTTCTCTGTAGATGCACTTCACATTACCTATCAAGTAGTCAATCAGCTGATTACCAGATTAAAAGGGGGACACCAAACCTGTATCATGCATGACCCTTTACATAATTCAGCCAACCAGCGTAATGCTATCAGTACCCTAGCCTCATCAGTGTCCAAACTTTTATATTTCAGTCATTTACAATATCTGTCCACCTTTTTCTTGGTCTGGCACATTTCTCCCACCTTCAAATTCACCTACATACACCCTTTTCACCACCCTGTATACATCCAGTCATTCCATATGACCATACCATCTAATCACACACTCTTCAGCCCGGGTGTCAACAGACGTATTTACTGTAGTTTTATTTTTTCTTTGCTGAAGTAGAATTTTATGTTCAGTAGTAATGATGTCATTTGATTTTGTGACCCATTTAAATAGGCATCTGTTTAATGGTCCTCCCACTTTTATACATTTTGTTTTAGCTCTTATCTTATCTCGTCTTTTAGGTGAGAATTGGGGTTAGGGTGATGATTATTTTTATCGTATTCAGGATGTGAATTACAGTAAAGTACTTATAAAGATTAGATGATGAATGAATGAATGAAATATTATACATGGCATTTTTGTAACTATAATAGGATATTCCTGGTTATAAGTTTCTTTTGTTGACATGGTCATTGAAGTAGAGGGGCAAAAACATTGTACAGAAATATACTGTATCATTTTTTAAAAAATTTATTGATTTTTTTTTAATGTTGACTTCACTGATATGTGTCCACACATCAGCAGGTGGTGTCATATTATTGGACTCATGCTAATCCTTATATCATGTTCTGCATCTACTCATGTGCAGTATTGGTATAGTTAAAAGATATTCAACATATAAGATTACAATTTTACTTCTGGTACAGATTCACTTCGATGCTTTGCGCCATAAGAAGACTTTGGAGGAAAAAGAAGCATTGCTAGGTTCATACCTAGCCACCCTGCAGGACCTAGGCAGTCTAGGCCTTCGCATGGTAGCCTACGAGGAGAACGAACTCAACCCACAGTACGAGCATTTGGGTGGGGTGCAGCTGGCTCTATATGCGGAGGTCCTCTATGTCAACACCAGCCCAGTTCGCCAAGTTCTTATCTAGTAGCTACAGTAAGTCCCTGTTATTAGTCAATCCTCGTTATAAGTAGAATAACTTCAAGACAATGTAAATACTGGGTAGCCCTTTTTTTTTAATATAACTAAATCTACTGTAAATTGTAGAAAATTTCCCTCATAAATTCCGTTGTTATCTATAAAACTTTTTTGCCAGTTCCTCTAATACTGTATATGATAAAGTTGTGCTATAACACATCTGATTGAGTAATTGATTGCCAGTACATGATCCTGCCAGAGTAACATCAATGGTCATTGTCATTAGAACACATCAACAGACTTATAGAGAGGATTGCCTGTATTGTAGTCTTTCACACAACTGTAGACTGAACTATTGCTTCACATGTGATTGCCCTCTCCTCCACCTCAGGGGAGGGAACAGTGAATTCAGTGCTTCTGTTGAAATGTTTTCAGTACCTTTGATAAGCATAGGGTACATCTAATGTGGTTTATTAAGTGATTGATTTAGACATTGTCTGGTTTCTTGGGTGGTTTAGATATTGTTTGTAAGGTACCGGTTGTGAGAATTATGGTGGCCTTTAGACATTTGTGTATAGATATTAGGTGAATGGAATTGTGGCTGAGCAGTTCGGCTGCCAACCCTGAAATAGTAGGGTTCCAGGTTAAAGCGACCTCCACATTGAGGGAGGTGGGAGTTTCTCCCATTATGCTAGTCCCCATGTGAGTCCATTGTGTCCTGGTGTGGAGAGGTATACAGAAGGATGGGAATTTATGGTCATCTTTACAAGAAGAGGAAATAACCATTAATGACTACTTCATAATTTTAAGGTATATATCCATAGCAGTAAGAGAAGACAACAAGGGACAGAAATAGGGGCATGGAACTCCTGCTTTCAGACTGATGTAGGATGTGGTTAACACTGCTGCCCAGTGCTTTTGTTGCAAGTAGTGTAGGGCCTGGTACAAGGTACAAGCGGAAGGGTTGTTCCTAGGTACTCTGTCCTCACTTTGACTGGTATGCATGGAGATGCAAGAATAATATATTACATGCCTCCAGTATCAATGAATGTGGGGAATTGGATTAGGTTTATGGCAAGAGTTATGAAGATAAATTTATTGCACCTTTAGTAATCAGTGAATGCAGAGGGTTCATCATTGTCTTCATGCTGTAAAATACTGTCCGAGTGCCAACAGGCATTTGAGCCTGCTATGTTGTCTAGTTGAAATGACAGTATAATAACATATGATGTAATCACTGAGGGAGGTGATGCTTGGCACAAAGCCTTACAATGTCATCAGCCCAGTGCTGTACTTGTTCCGAGTGATAAATGGGATAGGTAAGGTCCAGATGCAGGAAAATGGTAACGGAGATAAAACTGTAAACATCATGCCCAGTGAAATGGGCCAAACATCCATTCAATAATCTCTCAAGCATTCAAAATTCTCTCTTCAATCCAACTGGCATACAGTAAGTCCATCCATCCATCATCCAATCCTACATTGCCCCATGAGGAGCGTAGGAGCCCGGAGCTAGGCAGTTGGTCCTGACATTTAAGATGAGAGTGACCAGCCTCACTCATCCCTGAGTGGCATTATGTGAGCAATAAACCCCAACCACTCCTTGGATATAAACCTTCACTGGCTTAATCCAATTGGAACACAATAATTACCCACTCAACCACCAGGTGCCAAAATTTGGTTATATGGTTACCACCCAGCGTAGTACCGGTAAATGGTTGCACAGTCTAATTTATTCCTGAAAGGCATTCAGTTAATACACAGTGAATATATTTGCAATTTTATTGGGTCCCCTGTGTAAGTAGTGTATAAGCCCAAACAGTATTTGAAGACAGAGTGCTCACTAACAATACAGGCGTCACTAATGTCTACATGACACTTAGTGCTGAAAGTCAATAAGAGGTGAAAGAAAACCATCTACTGTACATCACCAGAAGTTGCTAGAATTCTATTTGTGATCAATCACATTTTGTACATGAAGAAACAACTTCCTACATTATCTTGTTAGTATGTGTGGCCAACCTAGCCAGTAACACAGAGACTCAACATCATTGTATCAGTCAAACAGCCATACTTAATAGAGATAGCAAAAGTCAGGCAAGCCCCCCAGTTTGACACCAAAGATGCAGTTTTACACTATGCACACTTCTCTTGGACTTGGATTAGTACATTTAGCCCTTTGCAACCAAATCCTTTTCCCAAAGTCAACCAGTGGATTTTGAATGGGTTCAAACACTTAAAATTTTGGTCAACAGCACATGCTTTATCCCAGTTGAATCATGATGAAACAGATGTTTGGCTTCTCAGCTTAGTATGTTGAAATATGACTTGTGAGATATCAGTTGCTCACACTGGTTCCATAAATGATTGTCATATATTAGAAGCTTGCATGAATATTCACTCTCAATTTTTAAAAAAATGCCATACAGTCTCAGCATTCTGACAATGTCAAAGCTTGCATTATAAACTTGGGAATAAGAGTAACACAACAACACTGAGGCAGCTCAAATAGGCCTCCACAGTAGTTATCTAAGGTCAGTAACAGGCATAAAAATATAATCCGTGCAAACTTCAGCATACCAAATGAATGCCCTTTCAAACTGGGGTTGTACAGTCTTACAAGCTATGTGAACTCTGGGTAACAGGATTCATCTATAGTGCCGTGCCATTTTTTGAATTGGACATAGATTCATCCTGGTAAGCTCAGTTGATGGCCTAATTGCTGTGGGTGATTTATATATATATATATATATATATATATATATATATGGGGAACTAAATTCCTCAAGCTAGGCCTTCATACATCATATAGGCCCACTAGGTGACAAGAGAGCATTACCTCCCCCAGCAGGGCAGCTACCCGCGCGGGGTGCAAACTCTCGACCCTTTGGTCTCAACTCAGGCGCTCTACCACTGAGCCACCCTGCCCCTTAGTTGCTCTGGAGGGTTGATTTTACTAGTAACACAAGGAGACTCATTTCTGCCTTATAACTAAGATTTATTGAATTTCATATCACAACTTGGTACAGTATTAGTTGAGTGGTTTAGTTTCATCAGGTAAACAAAAAAACTATAGCCCTCCAGTGGCATCCCAGAACACTGTCCTGCATACTAAGTAGTCAGTAAGTCATAACCCTTAAATCATCTGTGCTAATTGTCTGGCTTCCCTCCACTATGTGATGTTTCTGTATTGGAAATTAATTCCTCCTCCCCTTCCCCCAAAAAAGTCACACTGTTCCATGACGACCTAACCTGATGGAATGTTTATGTATTTAATTACCTCTGTATAACAGTATTACCTACTCTCACAGTCTTATATACTGAAACCAAGCTTGATCAGTATGACCATTAAAGAATTTAACCTATTCCTTATGAATCAAGTGATGAAACAAAATTAGTTGAAGGTTACTGTTAAGGGGGGCGAGGGGAGGTGCATTCTCACTGCGTTTACTGTCAAGCATTACAACTGACTCCTTTCACAAAAACACAGCCAAACACTACTCTGTATATATCTTAGACAAAAAAAATCACATGACTGGGCCATATTCTTGAGTGGCACAGGGGATTCATTTGCCTCAGCAATTTATCTTGTATATCACACCTTAATACTAACTTTGGGGTGACATTGGATTGGTTGATGGATGGATGGATGGTTAATACTGAAATTGCTTGCATCAATCACATACAAGAGGATACTTGAGTGTAATGTTTAGAATAAATTGGTAAAGAGGAGGTTTTATGAAAACTCCAAAGCCACTAAGATTATGACCATGTGGCCTAACCCATCAGTGTCTGCAACTTGGTAAGGACTACAATAGTCAAGAGCAAGTCTATACACAGAAGTAAACAACTCAAAAAATGAACTGACTATCTTTATGCAGTCAGAAGTGGTTTTGTGTGGAGTAATCACACTGGTAGTGTTGAAGTAATCTGACAGACACACAAACAAAAATTTCTAAAAATGTAATGTATCCAGCATTGTACAATTAAAAATTAGAAGCCATGACATTAGCTAGAACATGGTTAATATATTTTTGTAGCTACAGTGTTGATGGGTGCCAGTATAGTAAGCAAATGTTAATAATTACAAAGTTACTCTAGTATTATAGTTAATACAGGTTTAGAGACAGAATGAAGTAGTTAGATCTATGCTAGGTGCATGAAGAGGTTTGATGAAGTGATCCCAACGTAGTGGCCCGTGTATCTTACGACACCTTGGCAGAGGACCACCCCCAGTAGCCCTTTGGACCAAAGTTCTTCCCATAGCAAGCTGAACAAAGAAAAGGGATATATTGAGACCTGATACATTTTTTATCCAGTGTGCAAAACACCCTGACACAGGACTCTAATAGATGGTAAACCATTTTAACCAGTGTACATTAAGGTATAGACTATGATTATATATATATCCAGACACCTTAATCCTGTAAGAAGTGGCCACAAACAAATCGCCTTCATGTCACCCTGTTCCTGGCCATTTCATTGCCCTGCTCCCAGCTCACACACCCCTCTCTCATATATATAAATACAGTATAGAGAGAGAGAGAGAGAGCAACCATACACTTGATAAAAAGTACTACCTAGGATGGGTCTAGTGATTTTTCATATTTTGAGTTCAGTGGACCTCCTCTACGTCACTTGTAGTGAAGCTCAGCAGAGCCATCCAGAGTATGCACTTAGCACTACTCAGTTGTCTATGACTACCCCCCCCCCCCACTCCTGTCCGAGTGCCATGTTCTGCCTGTCACTGCCAGTCCTGTCCTCCATATCTGCTTTATTCTTTCAGAGCTTTTAGATAGTGTTTTGTACCACATGCAAAGCAACCTGTGAGGCATTCAAAGTCCTGTATGTCATTTTTTCTCTGATTCCCACTCACTGCTGTGTAATATGGCTTCCCCCATGGGCCACCCCTTTTCCCTTCTTTCTCTCTGTTTTCTTCTTTTTCTTGGTTCTCCCCTTCTGGAAGATTCCATTCTTTTCCCAGGGTATTGTTCCTTTTTTGTGTCTTATTTCTCCCTGGTCTGTGATTTGCTCCCTCTGTGCATGTACATTCCTCTGTATGCTGTTTCCCTCTGCTTGCTGTGAAAGTAATTGTGCCTGGCACTGAGCTTCTCTGCATCTTCCTCCTGGCTCTGCCTTTGTGGGTCACTGGGTAGGCTGTGTTGTATTTTAGCTGGCTCCAGAAATCTTTAGATGGTGAACTGCCTTGGCTTTCATCAGGTTGAATTGGTGCTTGTAGGATGAAGGCAGGTCACCCAGCACACTTCTCCCTGTTTAAGAGCAAGTCTTGCTCAGCTGTCTCACCAGATTTACCCCCCCACCCCCCAAGTCATGACCATGGGTGGGAATTCTCATATTGTATGTTTCCTTCCCAGACGTCACACTGACTAGTCATCCATATCACTCGGCTGGGCATGATTTACTTGGTCATCTCTGGGGATTTACACACCCTAGTCTTGACCTAAGTCAGGAGAAATGTTTCTCATAGTCTTGCCCTCATGGACATCACACCAACTAGAGTGTAACATCATGCCTTTTCACACTTCAGGACACATTTAGATGTGATACAGCATTCCCTTTGGAGCACTCTACTCACTCTCACCCCTGGTGGCTTCAGACAGAGCTGCATCCCAAGGGAGGACATGCCAGGTGGTAGATGAGATTTCTTGCAGGTTCTCCTCCTCTAGTTTGAGGACACATCAACCTAGTCATCCTTACTACCCTTTTGGCTACTACCACTTGTATTTAGCCAAACTCAGATACTTAGTGGGGTGCTTGGCATAATCTTAGAATTTGCAAAAACCTGTCTGACATCCTTGTGATTCCTGTCCCAGCAGACTGGATCCACTTAGCACAAGCTGATCAGACTCTATCTTCTCATGATCCCTTGCCAAATTTTTTTTTCTGTTTGTCGAATAGATCACCTCTAGTTTAATGTTCACTCTAAGCTTGATCCTAAGTTGGTCAACCCTAACAGTCAGCACAAGAGGACTGCAATAGCTGTTTCAGCACATAGCATTTCCTCTTTGACTTGTCAGATGTAGCCAATAACTTTGAAATAGAGAAACATTGAATCACAGAGCTCTTGACAACACAGTCAGGGTCTTTAGAAGACCCACTTTTACCCTGGCCTTAACTTCTTGAAAAGGTCTTATTAATGCAGTACAAGCATGAGTCCAGCTACCCTCTCCTTAACCCTCCAACGCCGGGCTATTTTTACTGCGTACCACAGTGCTCTCTTTCTCCCCGCACAGGAATTGTTCTGAAAGTAGCCTGTTTTCAAACCTTAAAATCTCGGAAACTATAGCAGTTAGGGCAACAAATTAAAAACCATACTGCTCAACAACTCTTCATCTTCATGACGGTTATAGCCGTCACCCAGCGTCCCCAATCCACAAACTTTGCATAAGATATAACAGTCACCCGGCACTTAGAGGTAAAGGAATAAACTCTGTTGTTAATATTGCACCATCCAGTCCGAATTAACACAGAACTGAACTGCATGTCAACTTCCCTAAGCAGTTGTCTTGGATATCAAAGTGGGTCTGGCTCCCTGAGCAGTGCCATCTGAGGGAGATCATACTAACACATCCTTATCAGTCAACCTCTGTGAACAACTCACTTCATGGGTGTCCCCTACACTGAGGAGTCAATCAGTAGGGACACTTCAAAATGACACTATTCCCATCTCCAGTCTCTTGCTACCAAACAAGCCAGGAACCTTACCCCAAAGGGAAAAGTGACATCCATCTCAAACACTTCCAAGGCCACTCCTGAATTTCAGGGTTGGCCCTCTCTCTGTTTCCATAAAGCATCTGAACACTGTCCAGGTGCATGACTGAGGCAGATAAGTTGCAAAAACCATAACAGTATGGCTTTGGAGCAGATGACCCCCCCCTTCCCCCCCCCCCAGCAGTGTGGGTTATGTACATGGTATCACCAATTCATATCTCACCTTCAATGAAAAACTGTGATTAAAATCCATACCACACAGTTTCTCAGGATGGTTCCAAGTTCCCTAAACAACAATCAGAGATCTCAACTGGAACTTCAGCGTCCAGGACTTTTGTCGGAATATTCCAAGTGGTCATAACTGATACAGTCAAGCTCTGTCCTCACGTTGGTCAATACCTCTGGTTCTTCCATTATGTGACCTGCAACATCTAAATATGCAATTAATAAATATAATTCAATCCTCATCATGGCACGGTTACCTATGTGGGTGTAGGATCAACATACAGTACAATCTGCAGTATCCATTGCTTATGATGTCAGACTGTTTCATGCACCATGTGCGCCGATACTTTTTGACCGAGTATACCTAACAATTTATGAGAATCTTATGACCCTTGTCATTACACTGATGTCTACTTTTCTTATTCTTGATGATGACAAACTATTTTACTCAGCTTACGGGAGACCTTTCTCAACAAAGGGGTTATTAAAACCTGTTTCTTTCACTGCTAGGTCTCTCCTAGACTGAACTATTAAGAAGTGGTTGGACTACAGAAAACTAAACAGACTTAAGAGATTAGTATCGTTAATTCTACCAATTAAAACTGCCAATGGCATAACAGTTAAGTGACCATGTGTGAATACTTACGGTTGCAGTAGATATCCTGTTCACGCTCCCGGATAGAGTGAGAGTCAAGCTGCTTGTGGCATTCACGGCAGTTAAAGCAGGCCTTATGCCAGGCTCCACCAGCAGCCATTTTGCGCTCTGCCATGAACACTTGCTTGGCTGTGGCAGGGAACAGTGGGAGTTTTTTACTGTCGTGGTCCACTGTGCTTACTTTAATGTCACTTAAGTTACAGCATCAGTGATCTGAAGATGGATTATAGGGTATTTGTTTAACCTGATGATGATCCCTAACCCCTTTTAGCTCAGGTGATGGCCAGACACTCGTACAGTCAGACTGGATGGCTGAGCCACAGAACTGACTAGTAATCAGAGAAACTTATTCCTATCTCATAAAACTGGCTTATAAAATTTCATGCAACTATGACTTGATAATAGTTGTGGGAATGGTTCACTTCCTTCAGGTGCAAACAAACTGGCTGTATTGGTCAAACAGTAAGGCCAAGAGTTGATTCATGACACCAGTGATATATACAGTTCCTGAAGATGTCTGAGCTCCAAGTAACATCACTATTAATTTCGAACCCATATATCTACCAATACCTGTACACATTAAATAACAACCATAGTGAATTATTACAGTAGTTTTTAAAAATCTAAATTTCCAAAATTTTGTATAATGCATTGCCAGAGAGAGAGATTGATTACTATTCATAGCCTCACTTCATACAGTAGTTATCAGTTGGACACTGCTGATACTTACAGCATCTGACACAGTAATCGGCACCTCCCCACTTTGGTTTGACTGGCCTCACCACTGGTGCCGGCTCCTTCAGTGGTGCTATATATGCCTCCATTGTGGCTGGCACATTGCTCTTTGGTGGACCATTCTATGGGAAAGAGGATCGTCATCATCATATTTCCCTCTACAGTATACTGTACTATTATACATACGATAAGTAAGATCGTACTACTGTATATCGTTTATAAAGACTCCAACATGCTTGCATTCATTGGCCTTGGTCACCTAATGGCAGCTGTCCCCAATGTTCAGTCTTTGCCAGCCTGCCAATTCAGTCCTTTATCCCTGAGGTCACATTCTATGATCTCGTCCTAGGCCTTTTTTTTTTTTTTTGGTGTGCCTCTCGCAGCCTTACATCCGACATTCAAAGCTCGCATCTTCCACACCCCTTTGTCATCTTCCATCCCCTCAACATGCCCAAACCATCTCAATCTACCCCTCCACACCACAATACCAATATATTCCCGTCCCATCCTTCCTCTCACCTCTTTAACCACAATCATGCCCCCCCCCCCCTCAAGGCCTCAGATTCAAGGATGCACTACACATCCACCTAATCACAGGCATTTCTGTATGTTTGAGCTTAAAAATATCCTTTTCCTTTACTGCCCAGGTCTCACTGCCATACAGCATTACACTCCTAACACATACCACATACAAAGAACCCTTTGCATGGAGGGTGAGCCCTCTCAGTGTCAGGAGCAGCAGTCTCTCCAGCTTTGAACTTCCTCCATCCACTCCTTACCCAAGCACAGAGCTAGCTCCAGCCCGAGCTCCAGCACACAATATATCCCCCAAATAACAAAACTCCACACACTCAAGAGATTCTCCAACAAGATCAGTCCTTTGATGCCTGACAATCCCTACATGCTCTACCCGACACATCCCACACACAAAATCAGCACTATTTTGCAGTCTACCTCTAAGTGCTTTCATTACCACAGTGACTATGGACAAAAATGCCAGGAGGGTCTTTTGCCAAGGCCGCCCCTCATAGGATCCAGCATCATGCAATAAATACAGAAGATAAGATGATGAAAACAAAGGAAAAGTGATGCCTTCCTCAGCATTGGGAGTTACTGCTCTCCATCATTATTTTGCCACCTACAGAAATTGCAGACCTGATATTTTGTGCCATCGTCCATGGAGAGCACCCCAGCACCAACCCCATAACCATAACCCTTGGGTCCAAAGAGGCGGCCGTAGCAGCTCTTGCAGTACATCTCCTCATCATGCTCAGTGAAGGTGCTACTGTCCAGGAGCTTGTTGCAGTTGGCTGGGAAAGAAAAAGTACTTTATTAGTAACTTTCCAGCTGATAATGCACAAGGTAGAAAAAGAGAGTGATGGGGGGGAGAGAAACAAAATTTAGTGGATCCTTATACTCTGTGATGGTGCTGCTGTCCAGAAGCCTCATGAAACTGAATGGCCAGGAATATAATAAGATCAGTAATTTCACTCGATAATGGACAAATATTTTGTACCATTTAAAAGTATGGATAACTTAAATGTTTTTTTTTAAATAAACAATATCTGTAAATTCTGTCACTGAAGTACAGTAAAAGTTTGTCAGTTTCTCAAGTGCTCACACTGATGCAAACACACCACTAGTGACTGCACGGCGAGTGTTTTCGGTGATCTCCCCTTCTTCATTTTCTTTTTAAATATCTTTTTCAATCATTGGAGGTGGATGTTCTTCATGAATATCATTCATAATGTACTGTATACTTCAGGCAGCCATAAGTGAATAACTGCACTGTCAGAAACTGATGTGCAGGTGGTGGACAAGAGGCAATCTGCCGGAAGACTGTCACTTATGATGTGCTCCAAAGCTGACAGATGGGCATGCCAGCGTGGACCTAAGCTGACAGGGGGTATACAGGTCTCACCACAAAGCAGCAGTAAAATATACATCTCAACAACCAAGTGGCAAAAAATCAAATGCTTCATTGAGATGTGCATGTCTCAAGGATGTCTTGTCAACCAGCCCAAATGATCTGGAGTTGGCCAGATTAAAATGATCAGACATTCTGAAGCGGTAAACTTTTTCTGCTATCTAGCTATGATGTAACTATGATCCTCCAGTCAGCCAGCAGCCCGGCCTCAGGAAATTTTCATGAATGATCTTTATATAGACAGCTGTCTGGATGTTGCTACTCCTCACCCCCTTGGATGGAAACGGTCCAGATGATGATGATCGTTATCTATCTGTAAGATAGATCAGTCTCCATTGCAGCTAACTCATTTTGGAAGCATTGTTTAGTGGAAAAAATTTTCACTTCAATACTCACTCTAGATTGGTTACAGTGAGTTTGATGGGTGCAAGGTGAAGACTGAAGTACAAACATGCAATCTTGTACACAATTTCAGCTCAACAAAATCAGTTGGTATGTTTTCACGAAGGAATGGAGAAACTATCACAACCTGAGTTTCATAAAATGTAATAAGCCATAGTTGTAAGGTAGGAAAGAATCCCCTTTGTTATTAGTCAAATCAGCCTTCCAATCTGACCAAACATGGTCATCAGCTGGGATGAATCGGGTTAAGGACCTCCGTCAGGTTAGAACAAGCACGCAATAGTTCTTCTATCTATATATTACCAGATGCCTTAATCCCATAAGGGGTGGCCACAAACAAATTGCCTCCATGTCGCCCTGTCCCCGGCCATTTCAATGCCCTGCTCCAAGCTCACACCGCCCTCCCTCATATACCTCCCCATTCCATCCCTCCATCTCATCCTTGGCCTCCCCTTCCCTCTCCCCCCCTCCATTTCCTCGTTAGTCTCTCGCTCTCCATCCTCTCCACATGGGCAAACCACCTCAGTGTATTTCTCCTAACACTTTCTATCACATCCACATCCACACCACAATGCTCCTGCACTCTTCACTTGTCAGTCTGTCTCTCCATGTGACTCCACATGCTTTTCTCAAAGAAGTTATTTCTGCTGCTCTCACTCTTGACTTGTCCCTCCAACAAGGTCCAAGCTTCACTTCCATACGTTAGAATTGGTATCAGTTTCATGCAGCGACTTTTTTACTTCTATGCTCACTTCCCTGTTTCTAATCACTGCTTTCAAAGAACCAGCAACCTTTCTTCCTCGTTGTACACTTTCAAGCACTTCATCTTCTAAATCACTGCTTTCAAAGAACCAGCAACCTTTCTTCCTCGTTGTACACTTTCAAGCACTTCATCTTCTAAACCTCCATCCATTCTTACTCATCATACTACCCAGGTACTTAATTGCACTCACAGTTTCCATTTCCTTCTCGTCCAACCTCACTGAACATCCAGTGACTTCATTTTTCTCGAAGACCATAACTTTATTCTTCCCTACATTCACCTTTAGGTAGATACTGACCACATTTGATGCACATCTTGTGGTAGGGGCGACCCAACACAATCTTCTCCTCCGCAAAATACACGGCCTTCTGGCACCTGGGACACTGGCCTGGCATCCTGACTGGGACTGTTGGTGTTACCTACAGGAACCACTGATGTCCAGTAGTTTGCTTGCACCACCACTTGCTTTCACACACCTGTAAGGAGGGATTTACACATCACTATCTTCAACTGCAGCATTATTAGTGTTATTACCTCCGCCAAGGAGGTTATGTTGTCACCCCTGTCCGTTTGTCTGTTTGTTGGATGGTTGGTTGGTTTGTGAGCAAGATTACACATAAACTACTTGATGGATTTCCACGAAACTTGGTAGAAGAATGGGCCTTAGCTTAGAGTAAACTCCATTAAATTTTGGTGCGGATCCAGATAAAGTGTGGATCCATTTTTTTTTTTTTTTTAACACTGCGAGATAGGGTTTTTTCGACATTTTCTTAAAATTTTCAGTGAATACCGTTATTGCATGGATGTTGATGGCGGAGGTAGCTATCGCTCTACTGAGTGCCATTCTAGTTATTATCTGCGACACTGTCATCACCATCTTCATAAAACTATTATTATATTCAAAACCAATGGAGTGAGTTTAGAGGAATAACGTGAACTAATAATAACCCTTACATGACGAGTGTTTACTCAAAGCTACAGCACGGTACATAAATCGTATGGTGTGGCAAGATGGGTTAGTGAATACTGGCAGAGTGGTGCATTATACTATTCAGAAGATTGTATATGACATCAGACCAAAGCAAACAGAAACAGGATCAAACTACTGCAAGCAACAACAATCACACGCTGTCACTTCACTTCCTTCCCTCTTAACAGTTTAACAGTTCACTTCCTCCCATCCCATCAATGCACACTTTCCCACCCCAGTTAACATTCATCACTACCAGAGGTCTACCCAAATAGAATATCAGTAGAAAGAATATAATACACAAGACGTCAACGTACTGATAGGATTAAGAGGGATGTTTCCAGTCCCTTCCCTCTTCAACACCTACCCTCATATATGCCAGTTTGATTTAATGTCCCTGTTCAGTGATGATACCTTTCTACAACAAGCCACTCTTCCACAAACTGTACCTTTCCAGTGATGATTAGCTGCCAATGCAGTGCCCGCTATACCCCTGCTGAGCCGCCACCTTTCCCCCCCCCCCCACACACATCCCGCTTTCCTTCTGATGTCCCTACTCACTGATGACCTCACTTCCCACGCCACGTAACCCTCCTGCATGTTCCTGTAATGTGATACAGTTCCAGGTGTAGAGAGCTTTATGTACCTGCACAGCAGTGTACTTCCCTTAACCCCTTCATTCCGATGAGGTCTTGTTTGTTTTACTCCTGCTATCCCCAATTTTTATCACCTCTGGATAGTTTTCGAACTCAGCAGGTTAGATATGGCCTTCATTAACTTCTTTATTAACAGAGGTCTGTCCTAACCTGAATATAATCGTCTGGACGCAGCAAGACTAACCAAGAGAATACGTCATAGGACTAAAGGAGTTACATTCACCATACATTATAAGTACATCTCTTCCAACGACACGTCACTGATTTTTCCAATAACTGAATGTGGTTGCCGGTATGGAGTAATTTATACCTCCCTCACTTGCACCCCCCCCCACCCTTAAGTGCCACGTCCGTCTAATTGAGTGATCGACAAGTTGCGTTAGTCCTCGTTCTCTATGTCCATCCTCATTGCTCCAGTGCACCTCGGAGTCTCAGATCAAGACTGTATAACATAACAATCAATATTAAGGGCTAAATAGTCAGTGCAACACGGGATCCATGTACAAATTCTAGTAACCTTCTGAATCCGGTTTGTTGCTTTATTGCTTTCTTCAGACTATTTTATATAACTTGGAATACTCTCTTGGAACGTTAGAGGTTGATCATTAAACCCATCACTTCAAGATATCTCCCCTTTCCACACCTCCAAAATTATACTGGATGATATTCGACACTGATACATAAACAAACTAGGAAAAACTAGACAGTGCGGCCTTGAACTGCAATTGTTTTGATGTAAAGTACTCTCACGGAAAACATCTTTATACCTGCTAACATCAGATGACACACCTCAGGGATTAAAAAAGTGTAAGATGTGATCGGCTGACAGGGGAAGGGGGTGGGGGGGGAAAGGTGACCCCCTCCCTCCCTACACACAATATTCTTAATAATTTCTTAACCATTTTCTCAGGTGTTAGATTCCCACACATTTGCGTCAAGGCCACAACATATTGAAGGTAAACCAGAAATTCATCTTAATCACAGTATCATTATGGAATGATATATTTTTTGTCAAATCTGCAAAGTAAAAACGCTTAACTACACGTCAAAAAGCAGTAGTATACATTTCATCACACACAGATAGACAGATACAGTTAAAGAGATAGATAACAAAGTAATCAGTATTACAAAAACTTATAATTTCTTTTTTGGTCTTTATAAACTGCTGTTAATGTGGTTCTGCAACCTTCCCTCATATATCCTTTGCCCCTCTCCTTCATCTTCCTCCTCACTCTCTCCTTTATATCCTTGCTTCACTTCCTCTTTCTCTCAGCCAATTCAATCTCGCAACAATAATATATCGACCCCACCTTGAACTCGCTCACCTCCCGCCACCCCAGCACACCACCATCACACTCCAGAACTGCATCTCTCATTACCGATGAAATTGGTAAGAAAAAGATCACATATTACTTTTCCTTTGTACCGAAGATGAAAAAGATCACATTATTTCTCCTTTCTACCGACGATATCTGAAGTACGCAATACATGTAGACCTTTAATGTACTCAAGTTTTTTCAGCATCCAACGCAAGTGTATATTGGGTTGCGTTTCGTTTGACTTACCATTTACGCATACACAAAGGTCTTTAGTAATTAGTTCCATGACGAAATCTACTGGTACAATACGCTACCCTGATAAATGCGTTACTAAAGATATATTTACGATACTAATAGAATTGTAGTAAATGAAGAAACAGTCATAGTCCCAACTATGACCACAGGCCTGTTTTATTCCTGTATTAGTAACCGGGTAATCTTCAACAAAGTATCCCATACGTCTTCACTGTACCTGGTATGAATCAAACAGGTATTGTACGAGTAACCCAGTGGTATTTCAAGTAACTCGTCACTCCTCATCAACTACACACACTTCACAGCCACAACACTGCCCACCTGATAAATAACTACTTAATCGCTTTTATCACAACTACCAAGATAACACCAGTCACAGGCATTTCAAGTGTTCTTATCTACAGGAATTTCTTTGTCTTTGTAAGGTAACAATCGCTATGGTATGCAATCTGTCGGCGCTCTCTCAGACTCATAGGTGATAAGGCTCTGCACACACACACACACACACACACACACACACACACACACACACACACACTCTCTCTCTCTCTCTCTCGCCTACCGTTATGATTATTATTATGAAAACATAAACGCAGAAGATATCAACGTGTGTTTTGGACTTGTTTCTTTGTTTTATTGTACCTGTGTGTGTGTATCTGGTGTGTGCGTGTCTGTGTAGTGTTTAACTTAACGTGTTTGTCTGTCTGTTAGCGTATGTAAGTATGCGTTTTAGGAAGAGTTCAGCGGAAGTGAGGCAAGAGTGAGAGTAAGCCAGACGGAAAGGGAAGGGGAAGGGGAGGGGGAGGAGGCAGGTAATGGAAGGGAAGAATTACGTGCACTCGCTACATTCCGCCTGCTGACCTCACGACCCCCAGTCTCTCTCTCTCTCTCTCTCTCTCTCTCTCTCTCTCTCTCTCTCTCTCTTCACTCCTAACTTACCTTTTACCTACAACCATCTCTTTGCACCTATCAAACACCAGCACTTTTTTTTTTTGTCATGCCTACCTTTGCTTTATATACTTCAAACAAACTACGACATTTCTCCACTACATTCTACAACCTCAACTCACTGGCATCACGGCATCATCTGGAAACCGAAGCGCACACACTTCCCACTCATTATCTCTCCTCGCAACCACTTCCTGCACAAGTGTTCTCCCTTTCGTTTTCACCTTTCGTTACTCCATCCATAAACACTTTGAACTACCATGGTGACTTTTTTTTCTTTCATTTTTTCGTTTTCCTTTCCTTCCTTCCTTCCTTCTTTCTAGCTTTTTTTTAATCATTCACTCAGGTATTTTTGCTTCATCATACCCATCACAACGCCATTATTCACCCTTACACATCATTATCAGCTCCCATACACATTAAAGAACACAGCCACGCACATATCACTTGACATAATCCCATACATATCACAATACACAAACAATACAATATATCGCCTCGTGTATCACAATAAATCGCATCACACTTCACGGTAAATGACCCCAATCATTACGATACATCACATAACACTCCACAACACATCACTTCACATCCACACAGCACAATACATCACTCCTTACAGTGCAATAAACAATATTCTTTTCCTTTTCACTTGGCCTAAAATTGTCATCTTTCTATCTTGAATGCTGAGTTGTTGCAATAGATTAACATTAGAATATGATGCTTGTCACGAAGATGCTGTGTAATGGATGTAGCGCTGAAGCGTTGTCTTTTACTGCCACTGAGCTACGTGAGATAAGTTGCCTAAGGACGAAAATCATGGTCAAGTTAAGGTGAAAGAACTACAACGCCCAACATATCAAAACATTTAATCCCACACATCATAGTACATCAAAGAACATCACAACACCCCACCACACACATCACAACACCCCACCCCACACATCACAGCTCCCCACCCCACACATCACAACATCCCATCCCATACATCACAGGAGCCCATCCCACACCTCACAGTAAACCATCGTCCCACTGAGATTGTCTGCAAGTCACGGCACCTTACTACTGACGCCAGTCACTGCTAAACGACAGAACTCCCTCCTACACCACCACCTCCACAAGTTCATAACCATCATCACTACAAATACCACCACAGTTACACCGTACCGCACCTCAACACGACCACCACCACCACCACCATCACCACCACCTTACTAAATGAATGCAAAGTCGGTGTTCAGAAATAAAGAGAGGCACGGTTCTATAATGTGTTATGGCCACAGGCAGGGAGTGGAAATTAAGAGAATGACTGAGAGGGAGATGTGTCATGGAAGGACCTTTAGTTAGCTCACCTCTACAGCAAAAGGATGCGTCGTCAGGCAAGAGAGATACCGGTATTTAGAATTATGTAGCCAAGTCGTCGGAGAACCGAACATTATCCAGTAAACTTGAGTAGTCACAATTTTCACTTTTTTTTTTCTTTTACACAACTGGTAATGTAAATTTGAGCATCTGGCGAATCAGCTTCATAATCAAGGAGCAATATGACGTTAGGTGATAGTTTTTTTCAACTTCCTGTCCACTTTGGTGAAAAGAATGCCAAAAAGGCGCCTTACAAAGAGGACATACTATACTATATACAACTGTCACCCCTCCACACCACACAGTTCATTGTTGCCACGTATTTCAAGAATGTGGCATACAGACTTGCGGTACTTGGTATATACAACCATTCATCATACGGCCTGGCAATCACACGCAAGTCTATCAAGTGGAAACCAGAGACGATGTGGAAATACAACCGAGGATTTCGATATTTGCATGGATCTGCGACTTGCAATTAGTCTTACCACTACCACCATCACCACCACTTCTACCGGTACCATCACAACTACTACAATACTACCACCACCATCACCACTTCTACCGGCACCATCACGACTACTACACTACTACCACCATTATCACATCCACAATGACTACTACCATCACCACCTCCTCCTCCTCCTGCTTTACTGTCACCACCTTTAACAAAGAGGATCAGATACGATGATAAAGCCTTTTCTACAACAAAGACTCGCAAGTACCATGACTCTGCTGCTGTTTCCTTTCCTTTGTACTTATGCAAAACCTCCTCCCTTCTTTCTCCACCACTGTTACTACTACTGCTGTTACTACTGCTAACACCACATCCACTACCATGACCGCCATTACCACCACCACCACCACACCATGCCACCCACACACGACATAGCTGCCCTGCGTACATTCACGGCGTACCTCCATCCCCCACCCGGATCCACTGTCTCTTCAACTCGCTCTGGGAAAAAAAAAAAAAAAAAAAAAAAAATCGCAGTACGATAAGGAAGGAAAATATTGAGTTAGCTGGGGTGGAGGGGGACGCAAAACTCATGACCCTAAACAGTCGATAATCAAGAATTTACACCCATGTTAACACCTAATTGCTATTAATATGTTCTTCATAATCGCGTTAAGATGTCCATGTAAAAAAAAATCGCAACGTAACATCCGTAACTGCTACCTGAAGTGAAGAAAAATGAAAATGTGAACAGTGGGCGTATTTATCATAAATGAATGCGTTAAACCGGTCACAGCTCAAAATCTGCAGTTTTTATTAGAATAAGAGTAACAATGTAAAATGGCGTGGACAATGCAGCGCGTTATCAGATCTGACTTACATCTAGCCAATCGTAACATAACATTTGCAGTTCTTTCCAGGGGGAGGGGGACTAAAAATGGCGTGGACAATATGGCGAGGGTGACCTTTCCCTCCCGACCACAACTTCCGTACTTGGTGAGCGTCGCTGCAGACCCTCCACACACCCACCTCAACCACCCTCGCCTTCCCAGCCCCCTCCTTCCCCAGACACTCCCTTACGCGATTTATGGACATCTGTTTCTGATGTTGTTTTAGTTGTTTCTGTTCTTATTCTTGCAGTTTTTGTTCCTCCCTCCACCACTATCCATATCAGCCTCCCTCCCCGCCCCCACCCCTCCCCCAGAAACTTCCTTGCGGGATTTATGCTTAGCTGTTTTTGCTATTGTTAATACGCAGTTCTTATTCTCGTTTGTTTTTCCACTGTTACTTCTGTTCTTATCATTTTCACTGTGTCGTACTGAAGATGTTAACCCGAAGATTACAGTGATGTGTTTTAAGTCAGGCATCCACACGACCATTTTATGGAGCTTAAGAAGGACGTATAATAGAGTTAGTTAAATCTATATCTAATACCTCCAAAGCAAAATCCCAGGCAGACTAAAACCGTCAGAAGAAAGCAAGAAAAAAAAAAATCTACATGATGAATGTGTTAAGCGTGTTTGGGTTAGGGGCGGGTCCCTAATCATGGCTTAGTGTTCGAGGTGCAGTCACGACCGGTTCTGTACCTGGAATGTTAGGGGGTGGGGGGGGTGAAGCACAAGGTTACATAGGTGGGGGTGCAGGCTCTGTGTACACCATTGATAATGCATACAGTACTGTGCTTCTA
The DNA here is from genome assembly GCF_032717465.1 of Coenobita brevimanus. Classification (NCBI taxonomy): domain Eukaryota; kingdom Metazoa; phylum Arthropoda; class Malacostraca; order Decapoda; family Coenobitidae; genus Coenobita; species Coenobita brevimanus. The sequence goes on along the minus strand of NC_136979.1, from coordinate 48,555,280 downwards.
TACAGTCAGGTTAGCAGCTAGCTTAGTACTCCAGTGTCTATTTGGGTAACAGTTCGCTTACTATTTACTATTCCAATGCGTCAACATAACATTTAGGGTTTCAGTATTACTTTCCTCCCTGACGCATCATGTCAAAGAGAAACACTTATAAGTAAAGAAACATACCAAGCCTCGCTCACCTTAGGAATATCAACCAGCATGGGGAGAAAAGAGGTGGAGTTTAAGTGAAGAGAAAAGAGAAGTACAAGGGTAACTTTGATCTCCAACAGTGCTCCTTGGCCCTACGGATGCGTTACCCCTTTACGGCTTGAATGTGTATAACAGAAGTGTTCTCCCATGTCAAGCGTGTGTAAGCCCCACATTACAAGACACACAAACCTCTCTCTCTACATGCTCAAAGCCACCTGGTCCCACAAACTCAAGTTAACATCCCACGGGTACTCCTTCACATTATCCTTCTATCTCATTGTCGACTCTTGATTATTTATATTTTTCCCTATTTGAACAAAAAAAAAAAAAAAGTCTACTGCCTGTCTCAGTTACAACGAAAATAATGAAGATACTCGGCTCACAACACATCAGCAGAATAATGCGCGCCAAGCCATCTGTTAAGAACCATTTGCATTTTAGACTAAAGGAAGTCCGCCTCAGTTAGACGATGTTATGTAAAACGAGCACAACTGAATAATAGGCGTTGCTTTAGTATGCATGTTGTGTGGTCAGGCGTCTGGTGCTGTGTTGGTTATTATCCATTAGTGGTGTGTGTGTGTGTGTGTGTGTGTGTGTGTGTGTGTGTGTGTGTGTGTGTGTGTGTGTGAGGGTGGGGTTGTGTGCCTTGTGTGGGTGTGAGGGCGTGGCTGGGTGACCTGTCCAATCAGAGTGGTGGGGTACTGGCTCCTCGTACCCTACCCTACCCAAATTCATCCCACCCTCCCCTGTCTTGCCTTGCCCCACCCTGCCTAGTCCTGCCCTGCCCTGCCTTTCTTTCCTTTCCTTGTCCTACCCCTGACCTTCGCCACCCTACCTCTGCTCAGTCCTACTCTATCCCTGCCCTGCCCCACCCCGCCCTGCCCCACCTTGTGAACTGAAGGTGAACCCAAGTTATGCCACCACACACCAGGGTTTTAACAAATACCGTGTTTAATAATAATAATAATAATAATAATACCGGTAATAATAACAACAATAATAATATAATAATAATAATAATACCGGTAATAATAACAACAATAATATAATAATAATAATAATAATAATAATAATAATAATAATAAAGTAGTAATAGTAGTTGCAGAAACAACAGTAGCAGCAGCAGCACAGTAGTAAAATGGTGGTAGTAGTAGTAGTATAATAGTAGTAGTAGTAACAGTAGTAGTAATGCATGGTATTTATATATTCAGTGCAATGACTAACAGCACACGTCTTTAATCGTTTCCTAACCTAAGAGATCAATAGGCTGACTTTGGTGGCACCTGCAGGGCGCAAACACGTTAGCAAACCTTGCAGAGATTGGAGTGAGGCGTAGGCACAAGGCGGCGAACTGCCTAATCTATACCCTGCTGAATTTCGAACCTTGGGCTGCAAGTGATGGGGAAGTATCAACCTCACCCACACTTGCAGTGCAGCCCAAGGTGGACTTGCATCAGGGTCATTTGAATTAGCATTCTACTGCCTTATCAATCACGCCACAAGTGTGTGTGTGTGTGTGTGTGTGTGTGTGTGTGTGTGTGTGTGTGTGTGTGTGTGTGTGTGTGTGCGTGCGTGCGTGCGTGCAAGATGCATAGGAATTTACAAGTTCTATTCCACTGGCTTCCTTCAATGGTGCTGTGTTATCATAAGGACAAAATATATATAAACTTCGCACGTTAGTCTGTATTAACACACACACACACACACACACACACACACACATTCGCGTTACATTATATAGCCTATGTAACCGCGATGTCAACGCTAAGTAAATGGGAGTAGGGCGTGCTTATTAATCACTTTCTTTTTTTTTTTTTATCTGATTAACTACACTAGTCTGTCCTTCGTAAACAGGCCGACTTTGAACTAAAAACTTGGTGTCTAACAAAGTGGATGCTGCATGGGGCCTGGGTGGAGGTGCAGGTGAGGATAAGGGTGGCGGTAGAGGTGAGATTGCTGGTGGTGGTGGAGATAAGGGTGAGGACGAAAGGGCAGAAGTAAGAGTAAGGATGGGGGTGGTGGTGAAGGTAAAGACAGAGGGGGAAGTGAACGTGAAGACATGGAAAAAGCTGAAGGTGAAAGTGAAGATGCGGGAAAAGATGAAAGTGGAGGTGGAGAATGCAATGGAGGATGGGAAGAGAGAGGATACGAAGGGTACGATGGAAAGTGAAGGTCGAAGATGGCTACAGAGATGAGGGTGAAGTAGTGATCATGGGGAGAATACTGTGATGTGTTGTGATAATTAGATATTTAGCAAGCATCACTGGCCACTACAAGACACACCCTGCATGCAAGCCACACCGCTCACCCTCACCCTCACCCTAGTCACTGCCAGCATGTAGGACGACAGGCACTCTGACCCTCCTACCTACGTATATTAACATTTATAGCACATTTACTATAACCTGACGAAGATCCTCAACCCCTTTCAACTTAACTGATGGTCCGGTGTAGGCAGACTGAAGGGTTGATTTGACATGTAACCAGGGAGAATCACTCCTACCTAAGGTTCTCTGAATTTCACACATCCTCGACTTAGCACTGGAGTGGCCTAGTTCCCTCAGATGAAAATTGTTATGGATATTTAGGGTAGGAAAATTCTAAAATTAGTCCACGTGATATACCTGTTAATTAACGTCTCAACTGCATCGTATGGATTAATCGAAATAAATTGTACCTTTTGACTTATGGGATTTCTTTCACCTGAAGCAAATTGTTTGGTGTTACCCAGAGTAAAATAAAATGTAGGTTGGTTTGGTGTGTTCGTTGCAGGGAAGATAATGAAATTTGGTGCGTGTGTGTGGAGGCAGTGAGGCTGAACACACCACAATGACTAACATAATCCACCACGATCACTACCACACATCGCCACCACCACACCACCACCACCAACAGCATACAGTACCATCACCAGCAACACAACCACACATCATCAACACACCACTACTCAGCCATCACATCACCATTACCAAGCCAAATCGTACAACACATCACCACCACCATCACCACCGGTATCACCATCACCACCGTTAAACCACTCCACACCACCACCATCACACACACCCACTACCGCAACTCACACTAATTACAACAGCACACCATACTATCACAAAGGTATCCATTACCATAACCACCCCCACACCCCTCCACACCACCACACACCCGCCACCACACCTCATCCGTCTCCTTACACTGCATATTCTTACATTCCGCATTCATACTGTTTTATGTTGCGTAGGAGAAGTGACGACTGAATGACGGGCGAGGAATGTATTGCGAGGTAAGAATGTGTGTGTGTGTGTGTGTGTGTGTGTGTGTGTGTGTGTGTGTGTGTGTGTGTGTGTGTGTGTGTGTGGAGTTCCATGTGTGCAGCGACCTCAACTAACGAGCAGCCACGAGGACAATCACCCCAACACAACCACATTATCACCACAACCACCACACTACCACCACCATCACTACCACAACTTCCAAATACCTCCGTGTTCACCACTCCATCACGAACACAACTACATCTTATTATCACAGCCACCACCACTACCACTCAATCATTAGCCGAACACTACCATCTCACCCAACCACCACTCCCACCATCGTCACCAAAATCTTAACATACCACACAGACACCACTATTAGAATCAACCCCATAACCCCCACCAGACAACCACAACCATTCCACCATGATGATACGACTGTCCCTATCAGCCTTTCCCTCTGCCTTCGACCTCCAGACTTTACAACGCAATTATTGTTCGTCTTCTTCGGAGGGGATAAGCTAAACAAACTTTCAGTCTTTGGCTCCTTCCATTTACATGAAAAGGGAGGTCAGGTGAGCGAGAGTGAAAGGGAAGAGCGAGCCAGAGAGCGGGGAACAGGGCAGGAGCTGGATAGAGGACACTGAGAGAAGGGACGGAGGGTAAATGGCAGCAAGGAGACGGAGGTGAGAACAGGGAGAGAGGAAAGAGATGGGAAGGTAAAGGTACTGACACGAGAAGCACACACACACACACACACACACACACACACACACACACACACACACACACACACACACACACACACACACACACACACACACACACACACACACACACACACACACACACACACACACACACACACACACACACACACACACACACACACACACACACACACACACACACACACACACACACACACACACACACACACACACACACACACACACACACACACACACACACACACACTGCCACGCCATCCCTACCCTACCTACCTCCACAACACTCACGGGTTTGGATATATATACTCTTACCACACCATATTTCATGGATAATACCATACGTTGTACATACCATACACTTTATGGCTCTACATTACACACACACACACACACACACACACACACACACACATCGTGAGTGCCGTGACACACTTCCATCACCAGGACAGACAGGAAGGAGCAATTTGGGGAAGGACTCTTCAAAAACAAATTTAAATGTGGCATCAGCAATTCAGTGTGTGTGTGTGTGTGTGTGTGTGAGATGGAGGATTTAAACACACACACACACACACACACACACACACTTCTCTCTCCCTACCCCACCTAACCCAATCCACACATTCACCATACGCTCCCCCATTCACTTAACTTGGCCACTTCCCCGAGCCTACAGAACAGCTAGACGTAACCTCACCATCAAAACACAGGCTGAAAATCTATTACTCTATTGCTGAGCTACGCGTTCTTTTATGAGGTGTGTGCAAGCCGGCTGCTATAATTCATACCCACATATTCATCACGGCCTGGATGAATGGAAGGAGCAGCGGACTCAAGATATAATGAGCATCCGTAGCTCCCACTTAGACAAATTTCTGGTCAGTTTGGAAAGATAACCGTGGAAGTGACAAAACTGGGATTAATGTGTCTGCCACTTTGTTCCAGGGAGCGGCTCACTCAGGTCTGACAGCCCTTCGTTCCGACGGCGTCACTTTCATTAGATTTTAGCCCGCATCGCAGCAGATCTTCGCAGGCCAGGGTACAATTATCGTAGTGAGAGGAGGGTAAATAAAAATCTCCGTTATCTGAGTTACCTGAATTATTTTCAGGGAAGGCACAAAGTGACAAGGCGTGGGGTTAATGTGTCAGTCACTCAACGCTCCAGGTGGTGACTGTCTTGGATGATTAATCAGTGAGAAATTCGTGGCATTTTTATATCAGTGACTTTCACGGTGACCGTCGTGGTTCACAGCAGACCCTCGCTCCTGTCACTGTCATGCTGTATCTCACTGCACTCATATCGTATTTCATAATAATAATAATAATAATAATAATAACTAGCAATAATAATAATAATAATAATAACAAACTGATGATATAAAAATTGAAACTTTCCATTCCCTTACAACCATGACTCACCTAAACGGAAGAAATCAACAAGCTGTATTAAGAATAAATTTTTTTTTTAAATGACACGCCAGTACTGAAGGAAGTAAGTGTGATACATAAACCATAATGTAATAAACAGTGGCGGTGATAAGTGTTATTTTATATGTAAATTAAGACCTTGACGAATAAAACAAGGACGCCTGGGAGAGAGAGAGAGAGAGAGAGAGACGCTAAGGTTCGTTCTGTTAGCACACGAGACTTTATATTTATTTATTCATTTAATATTCATCCTCCACCTCTTGAAGTTGTTAGCTCCCTGAGATCAAGTAGTCGTACCAGGCACTAAGTAATGGCACTACACCTTGCACCACTTGGGCACTAATACCGAACCGTTCATATTATGAAATGTTGGGGCTGCCTCATTCTGTCCGGGGCCCGTTTTTTTCGTCGGATGATGAAGCTTCCAAACTCCTCTTCCTAATCGATTTATTTTGCTTATTACACCTTGCTATCCTCCTCTCTGATTTTTAGGTCATTCAAAAATCACCATACTCTTCATAAACAGCGTACAAAATTATATTATCCGGCCGTATCCAAAAATAAATCGCTAAGGAAGAGGTACTAGGAATACTCCTTAAGGGACACGAATATGAGTCCTGATGTGTTGGTATTAGTGTGGGTCTGCGTTGTTATGGTGGGGTCTTGTGATTGATCAGTGAAGATTATTTGAAGAAAATTAAAATCCTCAAACTTTTCCTGCCGCGCCGCGCTTAATGAACTATTTGATATTTGCAGTCCACTCCTCCATGATGCTGATGATGTGATGATGACAACGACGACGACAACAACAGCTACTACTACAACTGCTACTTTTAAACCAAGGGCTACACGGCTGCAAAATCAGTCCTCTCCCAAGAAATACTTTTAACAATGCTGATGGTAAAAATCACGCATGTAACACGAACCTACGAGAGAATATTAGGGTAAAATTGGGAAAAAAAATCACCGAGGTAGGTGTGTTACGTAATATTTAAAGCCCAGAAGAATACGACGTAGAACGGCCACACAGGTCCCCTCAACACGCCACCTGCCGCCCTACACAATAAAAATCTCTCCAAAAAACCTACCTGACAATTATCTCGGGGACATAAAGAAATTCCACTCATTCCCCCACCATGCCTTTCTCTGCATGACCTTGGATAATAATGGATGGCTTGGTGTGGTGTGTGGTGTGGTGTGTTAGGCAGTTTACTTCATGTGGTCTAGTGTATACTAATGCAGTGTACAGTACCGGTAATACTGTAGTTTACTATGGTGCTGTACAGTACAGTAGATGGTCGTGTAGTGAAGTGTAGTAAAGTATCCTGCCTTTAGTGTAGCGCTGTGCAATGTAGTGGTGTTGTGAGTATTGTAAGTATGGTGTTATGTGTATAGTAAGTACCGTATAGTGTTAGTTTGTTCCCTGGCATCAAATTAGCATCAATTGTGTTATTAACCCGCCCACCCACCCACATCATCACCCACAACCCACACCCTCACCCTCTGTCCTGGATGCTGCTGACCCGAATCCTCACCTCTGTTATTTACACCATGCCCAAGTAACCAATTCCAAAATTATTTCCCACATTTACGTCTTTCATATATAAATTTTCCACATCGCACAGCTAACCTGAGTAGGAATGCATGCAACACTTCCATCAATCATTTCTTTTCCAGTTATGCAATGTTCAACCTGATCTTGCAACTTCTTCGTTAATACTGTGTTCTTCCCTGTTTGCATTTTTTTTTTTCCATGGATGTGTTCTAATAATGCCGATAATTTTCATCGATTTTTTCTACCAAAGCTCTCTCTCTCTCTCTCTCTCTCTCTCTCTCTCTCTCTCTCTCTCTCTCTCTCTCTCTCTCAACCGTTTTTCCATTGATTTTTTTTTTTTTTTTTTTTACGATAATGTGTTCTAATCATCAAGTTAATTTTTTTCCTATAGGTAATTTTGTTCGCCCCAGCATGCAATTTTTTCCTCTTGCTAATGACTTCCCCTCATTTGCGTATCATTACGAACAATTACACTGTGTACTGTGTGTGTGTGTGTGTGTGTGTGTGTGTGTGTGTGTGTGTGTGTGTGTGTGTGTGTGTTTCTGTTAGTATACTGGCATGCGCGTATACTAACTGCAGGTACGTCGTCAAAGATATACCAAGATAAATGGCACGTCTCCGGGTTGAAAAGGTTAACTATGAGAAATGTGAGTGTGTGAGTGAGAGACTGACTATCATTACCACAAATAATGACACAATAAGGCGGTGTGAGCTTTGTGAGTGGTGAGGTCAACGCAAACATCTTAGGTGGAGTGTGAAAAGTGAAGAGGATATCCGTGTGTGTGGGTGTGGGTGGGTGTGTGTAAGGTGTGAATGAAGTGTGAACTGTTTAGTTACCACCCACACGTATCCTGACACTACATTACACACACACACACACACACACACACACACACACACACACACACACACACACACACACCGTAATGCGTCATGTTTCTTATCACACTCCAGCTGTGAATGTCGCTACAATTCTTTACATCATAAAGCCAGCAATATGCGACGTTTAGGAGCATTTTCTATAGCAGGCAAAGGGAGGATTCTAAAGTTTGGGTCTTTGCATTTCGCGACTAAAAACCTGTAGGTGAAAGGCGGTGCGTACATTATGCAGGTACCACTCCTGCAAAGCAATATCTGGTACTAATGAGTTAATATTTTACTTATATAACCTATTCACTCCAAGAAGTTTAATCTAAGCTCTGCTGCTGCTAGTACTACTGCATAAGGAACTATAGTCGCGGCGCACGACTCTGAGGTTGACATTATCGTACCCTGGCAATCTATCTTTCAAAAGTGCGTCCGATTTCGTGTCATTATACACAAATCATAATATTATACACGAACATATTATACACGAATCACAAGCGTATCATTATTATACACTAAATCGGAAGCCCGTTGATGAGTAGGTTGCCGGGGTACGATAATGACAACCTCAGAGTCGTGCGCCGCGACTACAGTACTTGCAATTTAACATATCTATTAGTGCACAGCCCCGAAGCTTGGCTACTTCGTTATGCCATTTTAGGCGAGAATGATTAATCACTATTCTCAGAACGGTCGTGTAAAAAAAAATAATAAAATAAAAAAAAATAAAGGGGAGGGGAAAAAAAGAATGCAGACCTTTACAGAATATATCCCGTTGGAATGCCGTATCCCACTAAACCACCAGGCATCCGTGCTCCCAAAATCCCCAACAAAAATGTGTGAGGTGAAGGGGTTGAGGAAGACGACTGTGTACCCAGTAAAGCACGTAGGTGAAAACACAAGCACGCCCCTCACGTACACGACACAATGGCCACCTCTGACTTATAGGGGTGACTGACTCGCAAGGTTACTGTACCCATTTTACTCTAACTTGGCCTAAAACTGCCATCTCTCCATCTTAAATGAAGAGTTGTAGCAAGAGAATAACACTAGATTATGGTGCTAGTCACGAAGAAGTGCAACCGAAAGGACACAAAGCCGTAGTATTGTCTTTGTCTCCCCCTCAGCTACGTGAAATTAGCTACAAAAGAACTAAAGTCTGGGCCAAGTTAAAGTGAGAGTAGTACAGATACAATACATATAACTCTCACGACCGGATTCTAAGTGCCATGAGAAGCTTCCTTAGAGACTAATTTTGCATATTACACCCGTTTCCTCGTACGAGATCCGCCCCGCAAGGTTACAAGGTACATATACGCGTACCTCTCAGGGACGTATTACAGCTAGCACAGGAGTCGTTGCACCTCTTCCTTTGCGATTTGTTTTGAGTGTTAGCTATACCATACCAATCTTCTGTATGGTATTTATATCGTTTAAATGTAGGCATACCAAATGATACTGAGGTGTTAGGTACAGTAAAAATCGCCTAGAAAGAGATGTTAGGGAATCTCCAAAACCACTTTAGAACACGACGCAATGTCTGGAGGTGGATGTCTGCAAATCACGATGTTGTAATCTGTATATATGAAAGAAGTCCTTATTCTGTCAAAAAGTCACCATTATTATCACCATCTATTTCGTTAGTATATATGGTGTGTGGAAGTTCTATTTATCAATCTATTTATAGCCAGACGTCTTAATCTCGTAAGGGGTGGCCACAAAAAAATCGCCTACATGGCACCCCGTACCCTGCCATTTTTCTGTCCTCCCCCCAACGTACACCCCTCTCTCTCACATGGAAGTTGCCGAACCATATCATGTGCAACAACCTGCGACCTAGTTTTGGCGGTACGAGGTTTAGCCTGCATTGTTGGTGAGGTGGGTGTTGACTGATAGGAGGGTGTACAATACCTGTATACTAGGAGACACACCCAACATACACGCTACTACACCCTACATATCTTCACTAGACCCCCGTACTGTAAATAATAATTGAATTGCGTGGTTATCATCATAAAGCTTTGATGGTCTGGTGGGGCAACTTCGCCATTATGGTGCTCATGATCCTTTGTTATCAGTACAGCCATTTCAGCCAATAGTAACTCTTCGTAATATTTAGTTAATCTCGGGTAGTACTAGAACACTGGTGATGGATAAGGGACTTCATCTGCTATGGCACTGATGTAAACAAACTGATACATACAAACATCCCTCAACTTCCTCCCTAACCCCCGAAGAGAGGGTGGTAGACTGTTTGAGATGGCCAACTTCAGCCCGCAGTCCACCGGGTTCTCGTCCAGATGAGCGAGAGTTAAGACCAATCTCCATTATTTTCTCGCAACCACCGGACGATTTTATTCAACAGGAGATTTCTCGTGGTGATGGTGTCACGTGAAAGGCTCCCTGTCATCTAGTGGTCGGCGTAGGGGGAGTGGCGGCAGGATGCGTGGCGTTCCTCCCTCTTCTTGCAAAGAATGGACCACATGCTCACAATAAGGAAGGCGCCTCATTGTTGTCATTGTGTCGCCGCCAAAAGTGAGCTAAATTAATCTACATGATACAGCGTCACGCCCACGAATGACTTTCACAAACAATGGAAGCCGCGTGTCGCCACCCAGTAGCCTGAGGAGGAACTACGCGCCGCTGCTGCCATCTACTTGTGGCACCTGCAGGTAATTAGCAGGTACTCTCCATCAGAAAGACACTTGGATATTTACTGTGGTTTAGAAAACGCCTCACGTACTGTACAGAACACGCTGCATGCAAAGGAGAAAGTATGTCTACGGGAGAAAAAAAGAGGTCGCTAAGCCTAATCGGGTGGTTAGAATAGGATCTCAGAGGTGTCCTAACTTTCCTGTGTAATCCAACAGTGGTCACATCAACGGCTCTTCGGTAAGGCACACCATCAATGGCTCAGTGTGCTCGTATAGGTAGGCTTTACAAGTACCTGTCTATCTGTGTTAATCAGTTTATCCATCTATCTTTGTATGTATATAGCCAGACGCCTTAATCTCGAAGGGCCGGCCACAAACAAATCATCTCCATACCACCCTGTCCTCAACATCAGACTGCCCTTCCTCCAACTCGCACCACCACTCTCCCTCATTACTGGTGTCACTGCTTGATTAACCTCTCACTATTCTTCTGCAATGTGGGTTTGTAATTATGGATGAAAACTGTACATGACTGTCAATACGATGTCTCCAGAACCAACTATGATCTGGCTACAAAGTTAAAGTCGTTTTTACCATAGGTCTTAAGTGTCTGAATAGACACGCTTTCTGTGTGTGTGTGTGTGTGTGTGTGTGTGTGTGTGTGTGTGTGTGTGTGTGTGTGTAGAATGGGGATTCGTTTTCGGCCATGGGTCACCCACCCAGCAAAGTCTAAAAACACACATACACACAACCACCACAACTTTACTATAAAAGATGAATATGTTTTAAATGGCCCCGAGCTTCCCGGCATACAGTACAAACATCGGTACAATAACCATGACTTCCTAGGGGACGTAACATGCTTCACCCTCTCTTCCCTTTCCCGTCACCTCAACCGCCATCCAGTCCCTTCAATTTCACATCAACTCGATTCCTTCAACCTCTGATCTCCCACCCCCCGACCCACCCTCCGCCTCCACCCCCGTCCCCAGCTCTGAGCATTAAGGTTGTCAAGAAGCGTGACGTAGCAACACAGCTGTCGTTTTGGAGCAAGGGCGGATCAACAAACCCTGACGGCAACTAAAACACTGGTCACGTTTCTATTGTGGTGTAGTGAACATAGACATAAATAAACCCGGAAGTAAAAAAAAAAAAATCTGTTCTATACCTCCACGGATCTGAAGGCAGGTCCATCAGGTGAGGACTGGCGCCCTTCCACACCATGCCCCACACCACGATGATTTAAAGAATTCCGGGAACCACACACTTATTTTTGCCGTTACATTGAACTTTTCCCTCAAGATAACATGCGGACATGTTACCAAACCCAAGGAAGTACAGGCAACTCATCTAAGAATTCATATGGTAATTAAATCATTTTCTATTTTCGATTCTCAGTTATACGTACCGGACCCGTACACAACATTTGAACAAAATTAAAAGCAACACTAACCAGTATTTCAAATAAATAAATAAATAAATAAAGGACAGTATGGTGGTATTAGTAACAGCTAGGGTGGCACAATAAGAGGCTTATTTACAATGGCATAACTTCGTGGCGCCTCTTCCCTTGCGATTCATTTACATCAACATTTCCGTAGTTTATTAAAAAATTTGGTTACATAACGACTGCAGAAAGAACGTATTTGGGATATTAAATGTGGAGGATAAATCACTAAGAAAACGGTGTTAGGAAGTCTCCAAACCCACTTGGAATACTGCGCTGGGCTGGATCACACTGTTTTCATCAACTTCCACCACTTGCTGACAAGCCGTGTGAGTAGCAACATCACAACTGACAGACAATACCTGTGTGTGCTGCTGTCTTCTGCCGTACCCTCCCATCCTCATCTCGTTCTCCCACCAGCATCACTTTACGCTCCTCCTTTGAACTCCTCTCCTTCCCTTTCTCTATTTTCCTTTCATAATTTTGTTTCTTTCTCTCCAAAATTATTTTTCCTCTCCCTTCGCCTTATCTTGATTCCTTGCCTCTTTCCTATATATGTATTTTTTTTTCCTCTGCTCTCCTCTCCTTCTCCCGACGCCTCCTTCCCCCCCCCTCCTCTCCTCTCTCTTCCTCCTCTTTGCTGCACCCCACCCCACTCTTTCCAACTTCCCACCCGCTACAACCCCTTCTGTTCCTCCCAACCACCTCTCTTCTCTTACCCTTCCTCTCCCCTCTTCCCTTTCCCCCTCCTTTCACTCTTATCCCCTCTCCACTCCTCCCCTCCCCTCCCCTCCACTTCTCTTCTCTCCTCTCCTCCCCCCAACCCCCCAGTCTTCAACTTCCCACGTCCGCACAACTTACATCCAACTCAGATTCTCCATTTTCTAGTCCACCGGTAATGGCGCGGTAACTCACACTCAAAGGCACAGTCGCCGAGAGCGAAAGAGAGAGAGAGAGAGAGACAGAGAGAGAGAGAAAGAAAGAGAGAGAGAGAGAGAGAGATGGGAGGGGGGGGATCAAAACGGTTGGCAGGAATAATGTGAAGGAAGTATTTTAAGTGGCCTCTTGACTCGGCCACGCCAGACATAGTGGTGCCGTGGGAGCCTTGGTGTTGTTGTTGTTGTTGTTGTGCTTGTTCATTTATGTTTGGCTGTGACTGTTGTTTTGAAGAGATTTTTGATTCTGCTGTAGTGTTGTTTTTATTACGGCTGTTGTAGTGTTTTTATTACTGTTGTTGCTGTGTTGTTTTTATTACTATTGTTGTTTTGTTTTTATTACTGTTACTGTTGTTTAGTGTTTTTTTTATTACTGCTGTCGTTTCGTTGCTGAGATTTACTTTGGTTGTAGTTGTCGATAATAATTTTTGTTGTACTGTTAATTTGCATTTTATTACTGTTGTTTCGAGATTTATTTTTAGTTGTAGCTGTTGTTCTCAGAAAGGTTTTGTTTTTGTTAACGACTAGATGTATTTTGTTTTTATTGCTGTTGTTGCTGGTGGTGGTGGTGGTGGTGATAATAGTGCTAAAGAACTGAGTAAAAGCAGTGGTCCGTTCTTGCAGAGGTGATGAGTTGTAAGTTCACACCTCATTTCGCCGCATCACCACCACTTCATACCTCTCATCTCACCTCATCACCGCCACCCCATACCTCCAATTTAATTCTTCCCCACAATCACCTCACATCATTCACATCATCATCACCATCATAATCACCACCATCCCTTTTTTTTAGCATCAACCATCACCACACTCATTTCACCATACCTCCCATTACCATATCACACTTCACCATAATTCCCCTCATCACCATCAACTCACCACTCACTTGACAATCCTTCCCCTCACAATCACTTCTCTCCACCCCTTTCAGCGCCCCCTCAGACACACACACATGTTGCAAGATATGATAACCAATTTGGTGAAATATTTGTCGGTACATCTGTGCACCTGGGGACCTGCAAACCCACTTACCTCCACCTTTACATTTACTCTCTGAAACATTCCTCTAATATACAATGGCTGGAAAGAAGGCACCCTGTATAATGCTGACGAATACACTCATAGATACATACACATACAAGCCGACAAATACATACGGATACATAGACAGAAAGCGATTCCGTCACAATAACTATGCCTTCGATGCCGGTAGTTATAATGGGGTAAAGCGGTTAATATGCCATCAAGTGCATAGACAATTCTTTCGGCGGGTGTTTCTGTACATTAATATAGGCCACTCCAAGCTGTCCCAGGCGGCTGTCTGGTGAAGATACCGTGAAGTGGGTGGCAAATGTGGCGGTGAGAGCCATCCACTCTACTCCACTCACCCACTATCACTCCACCCACACCCTCTGTTCTACCCGCCCCCTCACATACCCTACCCCACCACCCTTCCCGGAGATGATTAAGTCCGCTTCTTTTCTTTTTATTCGTCTCTCACTCTCTCTCTCTTTCTCTCTCTCTGCCACACCCCACTTTTTTCCACTCAGCCTTTCTACACACACTCACTCCTTTCCAGTCTCTTTTATGCATGTGTTAACCGGTACACTGACACTTTCACAAACACTAATGGTCACCTCAGCAACTGTCTTTCGTCTACCTTTCCCCCAACCTCAGATCTCCACTGTGTGTGTGTGTGTGTGTGTGTGTGTGTGTGTGTGTGTGTGTGTGTGTTTACCTTGAGGTATGTACCCTGAGGTACAGTTGGCAAGATATGAACCTGGGACAGCATCCATGTGTAACAGAGGCTTAGCATTTGACACACTTGATAATCACATGTTTGTGTTGGAACTGACATGAATGAACGGAGGTGTCATCTATCAGTTGAAGCTACCAAGTACCTGTGATGCCTGAACGTCGGAAACTGCAACCAGACCTCCACTTCACACACACTGTCCCAGGTTCAAGTGTGGCTAACAGTACACAAAATCGTCTGTATGAGACAGTCTTTGGATGTATTCAGTAATGATGGTGGCTGTTAGTGCCGAAGTGGTGGCATGTGGTGTATACTACGTAGGAGAGCTGAGCCTCAGAGTACAGGCTTATTATTATTATTATTATTATTATTGTTATTATTATTATTATTATTAATGTGAACAGAGTGGCCATGACCCGCTATGACAAAAGTTTCGAGCGTTTCCAAAACACAAAGTCAAAGGGTCCACTTCCTCCCTCCCTCCTTCCAACCCTCCCTTAGGAAATCCGGTCCCGCCCTTGGTCACCCTACCCAGTAAATATTAACATGGTTGATAGTAAAAGCCTGGTAAATATTTGTACAGGTAGGGTGGAAGGGGGGTGGGGAGGGTCGTTTTCGGTGCAAAGAAATGGTTCTGTAGCACATGTATCGGTCAATGGTTCCTTTGATCTACAAGGCTGGTTCCAAGCGCGTGGATGACTTAGTAGTGTTTGGGATGAACTGGGCTGATGTACTGAGAAATGAAAGTAGAGTGAGGAAATATAAGGTAAAATGAAAGTGTGGGTGATGCAGGTATGAAGGTGAAGAGAGAAAACAGGTGAAAATGAATGACAGTGAGGGTGGTGAGTAGCGAAGTGTATGTGAGGTACAGGGTGTAAGTGACGTAATAAGTGTAAGATTCGGCTGAGTGTGCGTTTAGGCCAGGCTTCCCTACATATAGCCCCTGCCGTGTAACGTACGTAACTAACATAACGCTCCTAACCATATACAGAAGTAGCATAACAACTCTCCCCACAGTACACAAGAGTAACATTATCAACTCTCCATACTATACACGAAAGTAATATAACTGTCCTTATTACCCACACAAGTAACATAATAACTCTCCCCACCACACACAAAAGTAACACAGCTAACAACTCTCCTGAGCATACCCTGACAAAGGTACAGCTATCATTGAAAACGCATCGTAACCACAGACATGTATTAGACGACGACGATGATGATAAGGATAATAAAGGAGATGACGACAGTGGCAATGACGAAACGACCTGTGAACCCCTCGACTAGGACACACACACACACACACACACACACACACACACACACACACACACACACACACACACACACACACACACACACACACACACACACACACACACACACACACACACACACACACACACACACACACACACACACACACACAATTACACAACGAGCTAATGAAATGTGTGTGGGATGCGTGGAATGTCCGGTTACCTGTTGCACTTCATAATACACCTACCTGCGGTATGATGGGGGGGGGGAGGATGAGGTGGGAAATTATATACTTGTGGCCTTAGAAGTCTCCCTTATATGTCCTAATTTATTCCTGCTACCTCCAGACGATTATATTTAAATTAGGAACGACCACCTATACTAAAGGTTAATGAAGGCTTTATCTAATTATTATAATATATGTTCGAAAAAGTCCAGTTAGTATTGAATCCAAGGCCAGTATTCTCGTTGGGTAAAAAGGCTCCCTAGTGCCTCTTTCCCAGCGATTTATTTTCCAAACTACCCATTAACATCCTCCTTTTTTGCTGCATATTACCTATTTAATGTCGACACTGACTGGATGAATAACACACAAGAACGTAGCAACGAAGCAGAATCAGATATAAACCGGTAAGGATGGTGTCGGTAAGCTTCCTAACCGTACCAAAGCCTAGCATTAAGATAACCCAGGTATTAAGCTGGCGTTAATTGCGCTAAATGAAGCGAATGTTTTTCTCCGTAACTGCTGCACAATTCTCGGTACAGTAACATGGACAACTTTCAAACAGAACGCCTTTCACTCCGTGCAAGAAAGTAAAAGTGGTTAGGTGAATGCTCTCAACAAAAGAAGCGTTGGTTACCCATACGTTCGAATATGGATTGATTACTGCCGGGTTTACTGAATAAATCGCCTGCAGATTACATGAATATACTACAGGTATATATATATGCACCTACAAAGTGGTTACTGGAGAATGTTTCTTCTCAAGTAAAGAAATTTAAATATGTTTCCTCAGCTGGAAAAAAAAAAGTGAATTGCAAGAATATATTCAAGAAAGAAAGAGAGGGATGCAACACAACAGAAGACAATACATGATTATTAAAACAGGACATACAACACAATCTCCCATAACGTTTCCTGTTTCTAAATGTAAGGCACCGCAGAGTAACATTTTTTTTTTTTTTCACTACAGACAAGGGCCTCTTCATAACCCTGACATTTCTCTAACAAGAGCCGGATATACGGGAATACCGCACCAAAGTGGCTATTTATATTCTCTTTCGAGAGAGAGAGAGAGAGAGAGAGAGAGATGGCTGTATCACGAATGTACAGTGGTTCGGAACAACTAAGATGTTCATTAAATAATAATTACTGTACTTAGCGGTAGTATTAGTTGTACCCCCAATTCATCAACACAACTAAGAGCCATGCAAGACACCCATAGTAACATCATGAATACGGACGTGATTACCATGTAGTGAGCACAGGGACATACACCAATATTCCATTACTGTCCAGAATTGAGGCGTTACCTTTGTACCCATTATGCCTCCGCCCATCGCATTAAGTGATTGGTCTGTCCGTGCTTGCGTCCAGGCGTGTGTGGGTCCGTGCGTCCGCAACACTACTGTGGGGGAGATATCTCCCGAACCCTTCGACGGATTTCCACAAAACTTGTCATTGATGCAGTATGTGGAGATGATGAACTGCTTGGGATGGGCTAAGGGATCAAAGGCCAAGGTCATATGGGGTCGACCTATCCTTGTGGGCGCGACATCTCCTGAATCCCTCGACGAATTTCGACCAAACTTTTGTCAGTGATACAGTATGAAGGGACGATGAGCCGATTAGGTCAGCAAGCTCAAGAGCATAATATTAGGTCGGCAAGCTCAAGGTCATATGGGGTCGACATAGGGGCGCGATGTCTTCTGAACCCCACGAAGATTTCAATCAAATTTTTGTCAGTGATACAGTATGAAGGGATGATGACCCGATCAGGTAAGCAAGGTCAACGTCATAGGGGGTCGACATACTTTATCCTTGTGGGCGCGACATCTCCGGAACCCCTCGACGGATCATGATCAAACTTTTGTCAGTGATACAGTATGAAGGGACGATGAAGTGATTAGGTCAGCAAGATCATGGAGTTTGTATGGCATACCGAGAAACGCTTTGCGTCGACAGCTCAGGGTCCGAGTTCGCGACGGTTATTTCAGAGTACCCACATTTGATTTAATAAGAGCCAGACGACAAACATCCCTAGTATCGTTAGGCATAAGGGTGTGATTCCCAAGTGTACTGCAGGAGGTACACTCACCAACATCCCATTACTGTTCAAAAATAAGGCGCTAACTTCAAACTTATTTCAGATAACCCTCATTTGATCTACACTAATGCGAGACAGGCGACAAACAACCTTAGTTACGTTATGCATAAGGGCGTGATTCCCTTTTGTACTGCTGGAGGGACACACCACCCGGCCCACCCGTCACACCAGACCGTTACACACACACACACACACACACACACACACACACACACACCAGATTCAAAACAATCATCGGCTTAAGTGCCTGCCCAAGAAACGTGGAGTAACGTCACTCTGTACGTACCACACCTAATAAGTTACATTCAGCGCTTATATAATTTTTAATCTGTACATTGTATTTAATCACAAAAAATATATATATACCGCATTATTTAAACAACTTACCATTCTGTTCTATACTACAGCTTTACTGCCATTTCATCCTATATTGTGGCGTACTGAAAATCCTAGAATTATATCGCTGTGCTTTATTTAAAACTGGTCATTTAAGAACGTTTTTCATACTTTTTTTTTTTTTTAGTGACTGAGACCCTTGTTTTATTCTTTCTATCGCCAGAGGATTTTCTTAAGGTCGGCCTGAGTGAAAATGCAGTTCACTGACAATTACAATCCCCGTTATATTTCATATTAAAGTAATATAGTTTAAAAGTGAATCGTGCATACCATTAGTGTATGATAGAGGAGTGCCAGACGCGGCGGCGCGGCACTCAGGATATAGCGTAGTGTAGGGCGTCACCCCGTTCCCCTCAGCCTTGGCACCGACAGCAAGCATGATGGGAGTGCTTGTAATGTCACACCATAACATGATACACGGGTATAACATGCACTCAGGTGAACATACCATACCATTAGCATAATACATACGCACCACATACAAAAGAATAATAATAATAATCATCATCATCATAATAACAACCAATTACATCTACAGTGGGCCTAAATGGCACAATGGATCTGAAATATTGGTATGTAAACAGGTAAGCTACGGTACATCTTTTTATACACTACTCTTGCTACGTCGTGACTTAACTGGGGTTATAAGAGATATCCTGGTAGTGAAGGAGTTATGGATACCGCATTTGAAGTGTTAACGGTTAGAGATACCCGAGGCTGGCATCCGGCCCGGCCCCGTGAGAGCAGACACAAATGGTGGTGGTGGTAACGTGTAGTGTACTGGTTCACAGGACAGGACTCACATGCACAAACTAGCCAATACATGCACCAACTGGCCTACACCAATGCACTGAATATGACTTTACTAACTTGCCACCGTATTCGTCATGCAACAGGCATATATGAAAGTATCATTAACTAGAGAATTCTAATTCGTCTATAAAATACATAAAGGATCCATCAAAGACATCAATCAGTAATCGTACAGATAAAACCACCAGTTGAAAAGACAACCAGCATACGAGTATTACCGGCTATATATTATTTCAGTAACCAGTAATGTAATACTTATATCTACAATGCTATCATCCATTCATAATTCATTGTCCTCAAAACATGTGGTTCGAGAATATTGTATTAACAAGTACGATATTTATGACTTTGTCGATGTTACAATATGTTGATGACACAGACGAGAATATCAAGGTATAATCTACAAAATAAACAGCAAAGGAAGTAGAGCTAAGAATCAAAGCCCATGAGAGTATGGTCCTTGTCGAGGCACATTGCTTTAGGGTCCCCACCCCCTGTCCTCACTCTCTCTCTCTCTCTCAAGCTCCGTCCGTCCTTCCCTCTCCCACTGTCACCCCCCTCCCCTTCCTACGTAAGTCTGTTTTTGTTTGCTTTCCATTCCTTTCCTTTCAGTCTCAACTCTCCCCCCTCCCTCTCTCCTTCCCTCCCCTCCCCTCCCCTCTCTCACTCTCTCCACCAAACCAAATACCTTCCTCTCTCCCATTTTCCCTCCCTTCCCCCCCCCTCACCTTCCTCCCTCCTGGTGACTGGTCTTTACAAACATGTGCCTCAGGGTGGGTAGAGAGGGTGGGTAGAGAGGAGGACCGAGGCCCTATGTTCGTGGGCGTAAGGGCCTTCCATACACTTTTCAAAAGCCATGTCTATCCTGAATGTTAGCTGTAACAATAGTTATACTCTTGTTGTAACTTGGTCTAAAATTGTCATCTCTCTACACCTAATGTTGAGTTGTGTATCACGCTAGTCACGAAGAACTGTTGTGGAAATCATGAAGAAATGCGGTATTATCTTTATTGACATCAGCTGCCGAACGAAAACCTCGGCCAAGTTAGTAAGAAAGTACTACACCCTTTTTACTCTAACCTGCCATAGCACTCCAGGATGACTAGCACCATCTTCTAGCGTGAATGTAGCGTTACAACCCTGCATTCAAGATGGAGAAATGGCAATTTAGGCCACGTTTGAATGAAGAGAGTATACCTGTACAGTATCTCATCCTCAAATGTACAGCATCTCATCCTCATCTGTTTATCCTTATGGAATGGAAATATTTCCATACACCGGTATGTTATTTCTGTACAGTGTATCAGTACGAGAATATGAGAATAATACGGTTTAATACATGTCTCTATTTCCTGCACGTATTGTGATTTATGTACTCTACAATAAAAAGAAAAACGAGAATACAGCGTGGGATTGTGATCTTAGGAAGCGCCCAAGAAAGCCACCCATACCGGTTAATTTAATGCATACGGTAAAATAATTTAGTAATCATGTATCATATATGCATATTTAATCCCTTTGCTATATCAGATCCCCTAATCTAAATAAAAAAAAACCTACTGGTGATAGTAAGAAAAAAAAAAGATAGAGGACTAATATCTTCAAAATTAATATATTAAAGTGATATACAAATAATAATAATAATAATAATAATAATAATAGGAGATGCCATGGAATCTCTTCAGCCTACGAAAATACGACACAGTGTAAAATACGAGTTAAAAATAATGCGGCTTGAAGCGGCTGGAGGGACTGAGTGGAGGTGAGTGGTGAGCGGAGGCATTTTGGTCCCGGCCACCCTACATAAACTCTGAGACTGGGGGTTCGGTAGTAAATATTTTGATAAGCAGATTTTATTCTTCGCACGAGTGAGACAGCGGGTATACATACTTTAGATAGGACTCAAGTGATTCTGTACACACACACACACACACACACACACACACACACACACACACACACTCACAAAGAGAAGTGAAAGTGATGTAGGCCTATGTGAGAGTAGGCTAAGGGGTGTTTGGAGAGGAGTCTGGAGAAACAGTATATTTCTCCCTTCCCTTTCACCCCCCCTCCCCCTTTTCCCTCATTTTCTTCCCTGCCTCTAACCTCCTCCCCCTCCCCTCCTTTCACTCAAGCCCACCATCTTCCATCCCTTTTCCTTTCCCTCCTCGTTCCCATTCCTTCATCTCATCCTGCTCTTCTCGACTCCCCTTTCCCATCTTACTTTCCTATCTTTACCTTCTTTCCCCTTCCCCTCCCTACACTCTCACTACCTTTCCTTTTTCTTCCCTCCCCTCTTCTTTTCCTCCTCCTTCCTTCTCAGTGACATCCAACTCCCCCTTCTCCACTTCCTCCTCCTGAACCTTCAAATCCTCTCTCTCTCTCTCTCTCTCTCTCTCTCTCTCTGTTCAGTACTTCCGCCATGATTACCTCTTACTTAGCCTACATTTTCTTTACACTTTTTCCGTTTTTCGTTCTCACAACACTTATTTCATTTCCTCGTTTCCTTCCACCTTCTTTATTGGTTCTCATTTCCTCTGCCATTTTTTTAACGCTTCGTGCACTTTCTTTAACTTCTTTCATTCTTATTTTACTTTCTTTAATTCTCTGTATACGCACCATTTCTTTTTTTTTTCATTTTCTTTACGATATATTTCAATAATGTTATCTTTAATTTTTCCTTATATTTTTCTTAATTTTTCGACAAACTCTAGAGACAGTCAGATGGGCTTAAGGAAATAAACAGGAAGACAGACAGACTATAATGAGAGAGAGAGAGAGAGAATGTGTGTGTGTGTGTGTGTGTGTGTGTGTGTGTGTGTGTGTGTGTGTGTGTGTGTGTGTGTGTGTGTGTGCCTCTCCTCCCTCAGTCAACAGAACCTGGGCCAGCCTCCTTGCCTGTGTACTCACCTTTCATTCTCCACACACACACACACACACACACACACACACACACACACACACACACACACACACACACACACATATTTAAACCACTTTTTTGCTCAGAAACCGTAGTATACAAAAAGTAACCATTTCACTACGATGACGTATTTTATACACACACATATATATATATATACTGTATATAGATAGATAGATAGATATAGTCTTCCTACCACCAGGCGATTTTTTACAGCTCATGAAAGACTTCGAGGTGGAGGGGTTAGGCAATAATTTATTGTCTTCATTAACGCCTTCACCGCTAAAGGTCTCTCCTAAATAAAAACAGTTTGATATATAAAGAAAAAAAGGTAAGGGAATACATCACAGGATTCAAGACTGTTAATACGCATATGGGTGTAATCATCACTGTACCTATATTCAGGGTACAACCAGGTGATACTGTTGATGTGGGAAAGCATAGTAGTGTGAGAGGTAATATGATGTGGAGAATCACTTTGTGTGGCATGAGCATCCATTCGGCGTACGGTAGTAAGTTAATTATGCATGTGAGTCAAGGGAAGCCCCACACAAAGTGCTTTTATGCATTATGAACGCACTGTTATTATACGGTAAGATATCTATTTTTATCTCACCACTCGATCAAGAATACGCTATCCGTAATGTATTTTCATTTTACCTATTTCAATACCACCACTCGATCAATAACATGTATTTTATCTATTTTGTTTTTTATATCACCACTCGATCACTAATATAGTATCCGTAATATTAATTTTATTTAATGTTTCTATTTTTATATCACTATTCAGTCAATAAAACAGTATCCGTTATGTATTTTCACCTAATCGCTTACTGCAGTATTGTATAGCACTAAGGGAATCTATTTTTACTCTCAAAACAACTCCCCTTATGCATTATCAACACCATTTAAACTGGAACTCATTTTACCTCACTACTAAATTAATAAAGGTAGGTATAAGTAATGTATTTCTATCTAAACGCCAGTACCTAGTATCTTACAGTACTTAGACTATTTACATTATCGTCAGTTACTGATTCATTATACTACAGTACGTATTTCATTACCACCATGCCGAAATTTAAGATACGAGTTTATATATATATGAATGTATGTATACGGGAGATGCAAATAATTTAGCATTACTGGAAAGAATATGGTGGTGATTGAGAATAGGCTGAAGTAGACGACACAATACCACCTGTAGAGCAAAGGTGGGGCTCCAGTAAGTTCAGTGAGTCAGGATGTGCAGGGCTTCACTAATCAATGGCTACACACACACACACACACACACACACACACACACACACACACACACACACACACACACACACACACACACACACACACAAAACCAATATTCCATTACCGTCCCAAAATAAGGCGCTAACTTCTCATTTCAGCAACACTACTACAAGCCAAGCAACAAACATCCCTATTAAGAACTGACGCTGGAAACACACACACACACACACACACACACACACACACACACACACACACCGAGACGCATCACCGCATTCCATTACCGGTAACAATACATAAGGCACGGCATCCTGCTACACGTGTGCTCAGAAAATATATAAGTAAATAAACTATGGCGCTAATTATTCCATTTTTAAATAACTGTTCCAGCTGCTCTTTAATTGAGGGCGATATTAAACAGACTGGCAAAGATAACGCCTTTGCTTATCACTTAATTCACTTTCAGGCAATGTAGGCCTATACAACTAAGACTTAATCTGTCAGTAATATTATTCATCTGAGGGAAACACCAGACATGAGACGGATACAGTTAAATGCCTGTACTACACAACTAAATAGCAATAATCAGTTGAAATTTCTTGTATAGACGTATATCATCAACATCACCATTATCTCAATCCTATTCCCACAATTATAACCGGAAACGTGAAAAAGGAACACACACACACACACACACACACACACACACACACACACACACACACACACACACACACAGAAATAAATGAAGTATCAACGACCGTCGCACCGCACCGCGAAAATAGGCCACTCCTCGGTTCACTCCCAAGTCTTCCTGGTCGTATTTATGGAATTTCACGGCAAATTTTAACTATAAGTTTCCATAACAATTAACTATCATTTGATATTTTTCACTTCAAGATTCATTTCCTATCAATCCCTCCTATTCCAGGGGCTATATTTACAGACTTTGGCAGTTTTTAAGAGGGTGTTCACAATAGATCCCTTTAATTACAGATCGTCTTGTTTTTCGTATTTTTTCACTTCAGTATTCGCTCTGGTTTCACTGTGAAGTATTTAGTACACGTAAGGGTGCAGACAACTGTACATACAATCAGTCTTATATACAATTTAACCTCTTGCTTCCGAGAACATCATATTTTTTATCTTTATTCTCGCTTTCCTCTGACGCTTTCATGTGGATCAAGAAAGGCTTTTTCGAATCAGGGAGTTTAGATATGACGTTCATTGATGCTTTCACTATAAATGGTTTCCTCTGAAAGGATAAATTCGCCTGATGTCACAGAAAATACACAGAAAAGGAATTTGGATACATAGAAAAGCAAGTTGGCTCTATGTTATTGTTTTTTTTTGTTTTCTTGGAGGGAACAGTGTTGCGGGCTTCTGGCCTTTGGTTCCTTCTTCCTTGCATAGAAAAGGCATAGGAGAAATTTTATATACTTCCCCAGGTCTTAAATAACCACTCTCACCTTCCCATCGCCTCCCACAATCTGTTAGCTATTTACCTTGCGAGATAAGGCAGGTGTGTGTGTGTGTGTGTGTGTGTGTGTGTGTGTGTGTGTGTGTGTGTGTGTGTGTGTGTGTGTGTGTGTGTGTGTGTGTGTGTGTGTGTGTGTGTGTGTGTGTGTGTGTGTGTGTGTGTGTGTGTGTGTGTGTGCTGGTATGGGGATGGATGTGGGTGTAAGTGTAGGTGTATGTATTTGGGTGTGGTTGTGGTTGTACATGTGAGTATGAACATGGGTGTTGGTGTGAGTAGGAATGAGAAAGTAGGTGTAGGAGTGGGTGTGGGTACAGATGTGGGTGAGTTACAAGCCCGGACTTAGATGTGAGCGTGGATGTCTGAGTGTGTGTGTGGGTGGGGGGGGGTAGGAGATGGAGCGTAGGTGTGTATGTGTGGGGAGGTTATGTGCATAGGTGTGGGGGTTATGTGCGCATGTGTGGGGGGGGGGTATGTGGGTAGGTGTATAGGGAAGGGGAGAGGTGGCTGTGAATGCAGGGCCCCAAATCCAGAGATTGTAATATGACCTACCACCGCCCACATAATCACTGCATCAAATTTCGTTTATCTTGCTTCACCCTCACGTTATCACCATCACTATCCACATTATCACCATCATCATCACTAACAGCAGACAATAATAACAACACTCTTCATCCTATACATGCATATATAAGATCTACACATCTTCCATACACGCTACACACAAATCACATTCATTCCACTTAACCTCTCTCTCTCTCTCTCTCTCTCTCTCCTCTCTCTCTCTCTTTCTGATCCCATAAACTTGCCTCGTGAAAGAGATATTCTTTTGACCGGATTACCTTAAATGATAAAGCCGACATAAACTGGGGCCTTCCGTGACCGAGAGAGAGAGAGAGAGAGAGAGAGAGAGAGAGAGAGAGATCCTGCAAAATTCTCTCTCTCTCTCTCTCTCTCTCTCACACACACACACACACACAAACCCCTACCCTATCCTCCATTATATCCACTTTTGCCATAAACTCACCGCCATATAGAAAATTAAAAAAAAGAAAAAAATAATCTGGGTTAATATCCACCTGCTAAAAATAAACTCTACAACGAAAGCCGCTCTATATTTGGCAGGGCAGTTTTGACGATAACCCTGTCTACGATCCTCCACCCTTCGCTAGCCTAATCTGTATGTATATTATTTAGAATGCGCCAGAAGTCCGTATTCTCGTCGTTTAAGGAAGCTCCCTAGCACCTCTTCCTTAGTGGGTTATCCTATTTATGGTGAGTATGGTGGTACTGGAGTGATTTAAATGACACAAGAGACTGTGAGGAGTAATATAAATAAATCGCTTAGGATGAGGCGTTTGGGAACCTCCTTACCCATCGAGAATATGGACCCAGGTACGGTACGCCTTTCAGGCTAGAAGGGAGTGATTTTCTTATTTATTTTATATATTTATTGTTATTTATTTGTCAAGAAATTATAGGAATCATACGGTTAAAAGCTCTTTCGATTGGCTCTGTCGTTTCTTTAAAGTCACCTGGCTAATTGTAAGGCCAGGTTAAGTTAGGTTAGGCTTGGCTATGTTAGGCTGCGTTAGGCTAGGTTTGATTTTAGTTCTACACAGGTTACCAATGAACAATATTGCTGGGCTGATAAATCCTAGCACAGGTACAATATCGGATACTTGTGAAGATGATCCATTGTGACAAGTGGAAATGTTGCATGGGAGAGAAGCACAGGTTAAAGCTTGAATTCTTTATTTTTTTCTAACGTTTCGGGCTACACAGAACTCTCTTAAGAAGGGGTTCTGTGTAGTCCAAACCGTTAGAGAAAAGAAAGAATTCAAACTAACCTGTGTCTCTCTCCAGCCCAACATTTCTGATCACTGTTTCTCGCTAAAAATATGAACTGTAAGATAGCCTAGTAAATGAATACGGTTTACCCATTTCAATACATTCTAAGGAGGTATAAGGAAGAATGGAAGTAATGGATATAAGGATGTGGGAAAAAAATGAAATATACATAAGCAACACAGAAAAACAACGGGATTTATATAGCCAAACCGGAAGGAGCAGATTTCAAATTTTTAAAGAGAAACTCAAGGTTGTATTCGCGTGTCTTTTGAAGGTTTCTTAGCTTCTCGTCCTGATTTTTTTTTCTTATGCAACCTATTGTTAATACGTATTTTATTATATAGGCTTTTAATATTAACACATTTTGCATGCTCAAGGCACATGGGGAATGCTGTAGTAACGTGCCATATTACAACCCACTAGACTCTCTCTCTCTCTCTCTCTCTCTCTCTCTCTCTCTCACACACACACACACAATTCAGTACACTAATATACATAATACGACATACATATTTACTGGTATCCCTCTTCCCTCTCATGGTGGGGAAAACTCTAGCATTCAAACCCAGCTAACACCAAACGATTTTAATAACTGAGTATGTCACAGAAGCCACCTCGTCTGCATATACCATACAACTGAATACTAATGCGCCACATACAAAATCAAGCAGACCAAGAATATATGGAGAGCCCTCTAAGCCCGCGGGAATATATACGACCTTCGGATCTGTAATGATTCCCGCCGAAGTTTATGTGGCCACTAATCCTCCTCCTTTTGATGTGGATGGTAACAATCTTCAGCCGGAGAAATATTGCCCCCCCCCCTCTCTCTCTTTCTCTCAACAGTCGTCATCAGCCGGAGAAATATTACTCCCCCTCCCCCCTTCTCTCTCAGGGCGATTCTTGTGATAGGGTAAACATGCTGATCTCTAAGCATATTTGTTCTAAGCCCAAGATCGGCCCCTCACACGCTAAACCAGCCAGCCTCATAAAGGCTATACACATTCCTGTCGAATAGTTATGAATTTCGTACCTTACAGTTTGATAAGTCTGGTGTGTTCCGGAGATGGCAATGCTGGGTTCCGTACTTCACTGTTCACTTGTCTCGTTATCAACCCTAATTATGTGAATCGATAATTACGTCCTCGCCTGTACTTACACTCATCAGTGACCTCTCGTGCCCTACCTCACTACAATCTTTCGTATATTCCCAGGACGCGACGGCCTTCCTCATAGACTCCCATTTTAATCACTCCTTGGTGCTGGGGAGGGACGCCTTCACGTAGTGGCACTGATATGACCGGGAGGTGGGGCCGCCTGGTTATACAAAGGTCCCTCAGCTCCCTCCTTATCTCCCCCAAGCGGAGGATGGTGGGCTGCAGAAGGGCTACAACAACTAGCTACTAGTACTATTTAATCTCTCCTTCCGTGACAAGCCACCCTCCCTCATATTCTCCCCTAACCCTTTCCTCTTCTATGCCACACCACCCTCTCGTATATGCCTATGACACAACACCCTGTGATATACTCCCCTTTTAGTTTTAATCCCTCTCTCTCTCTCTCTCTCTCCACTCCGAAATATGGAGTGGATAAAACATTTTTTTTAGAAACGTAAAACACAAAATTCAGTGTTGTCACTAAATAAGTAGTAAATGGATCACATAATCATTCACACATCAATCCAGCCTTCGAAATGTCACCGAAACTATTATTAATTTATCAAAACAGAAGCATCACGTCTCAGCTTGCGCTAATCTGCACCTTATCTGCAAACTCTACGGACAGCCCACACCACTATTTCACATCCATGATGCTGCCTTAAAATATATATATATATATATATATATATATATATATATATATATATATATATATATATATATATATATATATATATTTATAATTTTCTGATTTGTACAAATTTAGTCACAATTTGCCAAACAGTAATGATGACCGCTGACTGAGGTTGGGATGAATAATGAAATGATGACAAGGAGTGGAAATAAACAAAACGGTTATGCAGGAAACATAATGAGGAAAACTATGCGGTAAAAAGCACAGAAGCTTCATTAGGTGATTAGCGGTGAAGATTTTGGGATAACATAATGCCAAGGAATGGAAATTATTCCAACTGGGCTATAAGTATGCGAAAATCAGTATATACCTCAGTATACGGTAAGTATATAATAAACATTAATATGATGAACTAGGTAAAAGACAAAGAAGTTGAGAGAGAGAGAGAGAGAGAGTCTGGCAAGGTGTGACGGAACCAAACCAATGCATTTGCACGCACATCAGGTAGTGAGCCTAACTTGCTAAGGCACGTCCAATAACATACCCCATCACCACGCACCCAAAAGTCACTACCAAAGGGAAAAAAATATGCCAAAACACCCTAGTCTTTTTCAACCCCATCAATCTGACGACGTATTTTGGAGTGTATTCTTGCCATTTAGTGTCGATTTTACTGTTTTCAGCTTGGAAGACTTGGAACTGCAAGGGTTAGATATACAGTACGGTACTCATCTAACCTTTCATACTAAGGTCGTTTCAAAGTTCTATAAAATCGTCTAAAACAGTAACACACACACACACACACACACACACACACACACACACACACACACACACACACACACACACACACACACACAGTCACTGGGTTTGAAGGGGCTAAATTCTTAGGCCTTGTGTAAAGACTACGAGTTGCTTATCGAGAAAAATATTATATTTAAAGAGCTGAGGTGTAAAAAAAAAAAGTCCTCCTCCCAGTAAAAGATAAGTTACTGGCGATCATGATTAACACACCAAGAAAATGGAAAAGTACAGAAAATAGAGTAAACAAACATAATTTACATCAGTGACTAAAGAAAGAAAAACACCCGAGTAACTCATTTTTTACATGAATGTTGGGATAAGGAAGTACAAAAGTAGGAAAATGAACACCAAGGCACGAGGAAAAACCCATAAACAAGTATTAACATCAGTAAAGAAAAACATGAGGAAAATTGGGAGTGACATTGGTAGTAATAAAAACAAACTCATGAGTAAAACAATTAACATCAGTACAGGAATAAGGTAAATCCTATAGAATTATCAGAGCATGAAAATGGAATATATAAAAGCGGAAGTGGGCAACGGTAAACAAACTCGATGGTAAACAAAACAACAAAGCATGATTCTTAGTTAACTATTTTCTTTTTTACTTCAACAATTGTACCCTAATAAATAATGTCGAAACAGCATAGAGACGATGACGATAAATTAACTACCATGATTCAGTTCCAAACACCTAGCATTTCAAATCAAGGCAGTACAACAAAGACCACTACATAGGGTATAACTCAAAATTCAAATGAACATAGGGGCAGCGAGACTACATATACGAAGTACTAATATGCTGTATACACAATATGCGCGTTTCATTCTTTCCATACCCGGTTGGTGCTAACAAAAAATACCGGTAAGGTGTACTCTCACTGGTACTTCTCATTACAGTACTAGTGTTAATTGGCTGGTACAGTAAGCTACGGTACAGCCAATGCTTCTTTGACCCCTCATCACATAATTACCATATTATAACCTATGAAATGCAAAATTTGATTTTTTAAAATATTTTCTCAGCTCAAAAAACTTGCAATAGTAGTTAGCTGGTCATTTCAGAGCAACCAAGCATTACCCCGCCTTTTTTGTGGAGTTTCACATAGTGTACAACTCACACGAGTCCATAGCCGACGATGCTTCAAAACAAACAAGAATTTTTTGTAGCTCTTACTAAAATTAAGTTACGCATGTCAATGCAACCATTTCCTCCAGCTCTTTTGCAGAACTTGAATATAAACACAGAACTTCAATTAATAACGTTAGTTTCAGCATTTCAAAACAAGCATTTTCAGCTCTTACACGGAGACGAGGTTGGCCTGACTACAACCTTCCGGGCATTTCCATGATGTACAGCATCCACGATACTGTACCCAACACCCAATTTTCCCGTAAGTTATTCGGCATATTAAGAGCGAACAGCTGTCTTGAAGCCTTTCAACAGAGTACTCACCAGTGGATGGCAGCCTGGTATCCCTCTGATGCACAGACACTGGATATAACCGAAGGAACAAGAGAAGTATGAGGATCGCCGAAAGAACTCTGCCTCACCCCTCCGCGTCTCTCGTGCGACTGACTCCCTTTTGAGTTCTGTCTGTTGCTGTTCGTCGCCCGTTCCTCCATGCTCGGGCCCCACGCTCACCTCTGTGGCTGCCACCCATGCTCCATTTGATTTCTTTCCGCAGTAGATTACACTGAGCCTTATACTAAGTGTTACTGTCTATTCCATAGTCAGGTACTTACTGGGCTGCCAACACTTTTCCAGGCTGGTTTTCACCCTACACACTTCAGTGCCTGATTTATACCTACTGAGATGCCCGGTTTGTGAAGGAGCGATAGATGGTCACTGTTATTATTTAATTATTTTTTAGGTCAGTCTAACAGAACTAAGGGATGTTCTCTGTAACATTTCTTTCGCAAATGTTTCAATAATTGCTCTGAAAATGAGAAGCGGGAGGCAGTGGCATAGACAAATGGGGTGGCGAAGGCGGGGCCAAGCCCTCATCTGGAGGGTGGGGAATAGCAACACAATATGCATACATTAAATGAAACCGAAATTTCAAATGGATGGGCCTGTGGGGAGGGCCAAGGGTCTGACACTGGGGGCCTCAGCCCCCTTCCCTCCTAGTTATACCATTAGTGGGAGAGTTCTTTCTCCCAGCTTTGTCCGCTGTCGGGGGTGGAAATGAGCTGAAGAGGCCAGAGGACCAGAGGGGGCAGCCTGATGACGGACAGGATGACATGGATGCAATTCATTTATGACAATCCCTTCGAAGATTTAGGTTTCTGGCTAGATTTACAGACAGATTTTGTGACTCAACAATTCCCACGCTTTTTTTGCAAGGACAAGAGACGAGGGAAGATAGGCTAACTGTACCTATATTTTATTCACCGGTAACAAGAAAAATCAAATAACTCGTAATACTTCTTAAAACAAGAACCATGGATAGATTCTGCATTCAATTTGTTTTTGGGATGACAAATCATAATTGCGACAGGGAACTGACCGTAAATTTTGTAAATCTGCCACTCGAGACATTTTTCCTAGCCTACGTATCTCTGGAGCCGGAGATTTGTTCTTGAACTTTTATTTTTACTTGCCAATAAATAGTTTTTTTTTTTGCCACCCCTTTTTTTTTTTTTTTTTTCCTGCAGCCACAGTAGCATATGAGATACCTTGTTGCGACGTGGAAGCTGAAGTATTGAGGATCGAAGTTAGAACAGTTCTCACTTGATGTCGGATGGAATCAAGGGAGTAGCAGATAATTCAGTAGTTTCTATGCCCTGTCCACTGTCATTTTATAATCTGCGAGTGTGAACAATTTGGCACTCTGCAATACGTTCCATCCATATACATTAGGCTTCCTTTATCTCACCCATGTTGGACCCACTTCCATTGCTGAACTCGCGCACCTCAGCCAGACCGATCCCAGTATTTTTTTTTCCTTTAAGATATTTCTCAAACATGTTATTATCTGTATTTTTCCTGATATTGCATGGTTGGATATATTGGGTAATTGGCCTTTTAACATCATGCTATTTCTGTACAGGTATTACCAATATTTCCCTTTGTTTTATGGTCTTATTACCATATCTTTTTTAAAAGCAATAGCTGTGATAATTTTTACGCACGAAAGAGCAAACATGAAGTACAGTGATATACACATTTTGTGTATATCAAATTATTTTCAGAGTTAAAGTGCCCGTTTTCTATAAGAAATACATACTACGCTCCTAACTTGTTGGTAAGACTTCTAAAAAGCAAGTGTTTCCCGCCAAATTGTGGGTGTTTAAGAAATACGACTTTAACAGTATCACAAATACGTAAATATATATTTCCAGTTACATATGCCTCAGTTCCTTTTTCACTGGAAATGAAATAAGCTACGGAAATGACTGATGGTCTCATCGGTGTTCCTGGTTCATTAAATGCTGACCGTCCTACTCCGTTTTCTATTTCTGTCATTGCTAGTAAAAGGCTATCGAAAACGGTGCAATCTCTGATATACATTTGTTTACTTTTTAATGGCTAATAATGATTAATAAAGTGGCCTAGGACTCTGCTTGGGTCTGGGGTACTCATACAATTCAATTTTTCTTTGCATGAAAAACACGTTAATGCTGAAGTAGCAGCAGCAGTAGAAGACATTTCAAACTTGGCGCCAAGGTCCACCGCCATCTTTGTTTTTCCAGACCCCGGATGTTCGACTTGCTTCTTGTTGTTTGGGGTTGAGCAGAGCCACGCGTTCCCGCCAATCAGTCACACAATGTCTGATAACACTGTAAGTACTTCCTTTTGGGCAATTTTACGTGGTTAGCAGGTTGGCTAGGATCCTGGCTGGGCTGTGAGTTATAAATAATGGTGATAAATTGGTTA
Source organism: Coenobita brevimanus (assembly GCF_032717465.1). Classification (NCBI taxonomy): domain Eukaryota; kingdom Metazoa; phylum Arthropoda; class Malacostraca; order Decapoda; family Coenobitidae; genus Coenobita; species Coenobita brevimanus. Next base: position 48,521,685 of record NC_136979.1, on the reverse strand, counting down.
GTTTTAGCAGTAAATGTAACCGAATTTGTTTCCTACAGGACGCCAAGCCAGAGGGGGAAGGGAACGAGTACATCAAACTAAAGGTCGTAGGACAGGTATGTATGAAGCTCAGTCAGTATATGAATATTTAAACAATACCAGTAGCAGTTATTCAATACCCGACCACGATTTATGCGCGAGTTTTTGTGTTGTCTCCCATGGGTATTTCCACATTGCTTTTCTCACCCAATTCCTTGTTATGTTTACCACGTGACAGTCATGAACTGTTCACTGTTGGACGATGATAATTTTGTAATTTGTTGACTGTGAGGTAATGATGAATAGTGCAAGTAAGGGGTTGAGATGACTAGCTGTTGGTGTGAAGGTTTGGTTGCATCATTGATCTTAAGTTTGTCCCCATGTCTCGTACTGAGTTCTAGCATTTAACTGTATGTGTGTATTTGGTTGATTTAGCATTTTCACTTGCATATAGAATGATAAGTAAATGCTGTAGGGTAAAATGGGGAATAAATATTTGAACTGAAGAAAATAAGTTTTTACAGGTTGCCTATACACTCCCCAGATTGTGCAGTATACGGTAGTTCTCTGGACCTAACCTAACCTGCTGCAGTGGAATGGATACCTTTGAGTTAGGTATCATACTATTCATTTATGGTGGTATAATATCCCTGAGCCGCACGTTTGCAACTTGTAAAATAATACCAAAATAAGTTTACAAATTCACCTTGCTCGTGTGTGTGTGAGAAAGATATTGATATCTGGTTAAGGTGACTGGGGGAAAGCCTGCTAGAGTGTACTGTATTCTTGGTGTATGCATTTATTTTATTTTTTTACGTTACCTTGCCTCGTGCTTTTATTTTTAGTTTACGTGAAAGATTTTCATGTTTTTAATTTTTTTATGGCAATTTTCATGAGAAGTACCATACTTTGCCATTTTTTTTTTTTTTTATCCCCCTCCCACCTTGGAATAACTTTCTGACAAAAATGACGATAAAAGAAAATTGTAACACGAAAGTCCACTTTAAAAAAAGCAGTAAATCTGGTGATACATTTTGTATTCTTGCAACCACCAAATGATTCTAGCTTAGGACAGTCCTTTGGTTGTGACAGGTTATTGAGATGTAAATCTAACCTTTATGGAAAGTCTCCCTGAAGCTGAATAGAATAGTTTGTTGGTAGCAACAGTTGATTAGAATATATGCCATTGGATTTAGTGGGCTAATGGATTTTATTATTATTATTATTATTATTATTACTGGTATTATTATGACTACACTCCCTCTTCCATCTTTTTTCCCTTCATTCTTTCCTCTTCCTTCTGCCTGTGGGTGAATCTACACTGAGTGACAAGCCAAATGGTTTCCCTTTACACCAGGGAACCATTGACTGCTGGGTGGTAACCATATAACCAAATTATGGCACTTGGAGGTATAGTGAGTAAACATGGTGCTCTGATCAGATTGAGTCGGTGCAGGTTTATATCCAAGGGGTGGTTGGGGTTCATTGCTCACATAATGCCACTCAGGGATGAGTGAGGCTGGTCACCCTCCCCTTAAATGTCAGGACCAACTTGCTTAGTGCCGTGCTCTTGCACTTCTCATGGGGCAACATAGGATTGGATGATGGCTGGATGGATGGACCACCACCTTCAGTTTAGAAATATTGTCTTCATAGTGTAATAGGAAAAGTATATGGTAGGATACTTTGACAGAGTAAGGGAAATAACAGAGGAATTAGTTGGAGAAGAACAGGGAGGTTTTAGGAAGGGAAGAGGTTGTGTAGATCGGATATTTATTCTTAAGTCTTGAGTGGAGAAGTTTCGGGAAAGAAGTTGTATGCAGCCTTCATGGATTTGGAGAAAGCATATGGCAGAGTGGATAGACAAAGAGTGTGGAATGGATAAAGAATATATGGAGTAAATGGGAAGTTGTTGAATGCCGTGAAAAGTATGTATAAGGCTGCAGTGCGTGTGGGTAGTGAACTGAGTGAATTTTTCTATTTGAAGGTTGGATTGAAACAAGGATGTGTCATGTCTCCATGGTTGTTCAGTCTGTATATGGATGGGGGTTTTTATGAGTTACAAAATAGGGCAGTGGATGTTGGAGCGGCCCTAATGAGAGAGGGCAGCGTTTGGAAACTCTGTGTACTCTTGTTTGCAGATGATACTCTGTTCTTAAGTGAAGACGAAGGGGGGCTGCAAGGCTTGGTGGATGAGTTTGGGAGAGTGTGTAAGAAATGGAATCTAAAAGTGAATGTAGGGAGAGAAATGAAGTCAGTGAATGTACAATGAGGTTGGATAAGGAGGAAATGGAAAAAGTGAGTGCATTTATTATGTGGGTAGTGTGATGAGTAAGGATGGAAGTTTAGAGTGTGACATGCCTGGAAGGGTACAACAGGGAAGAAAGGTTGCTGGTTCCTTGAAAGCAGTGATAAGAAACAGGGAAGTGAGCATGAAAATGAAAAAGTTAATGCATGACAGTATTGTGATACCAACTGTAATATATGGAAGTGAAGCTTGGACGTTGTTGGAGGGACACAAGAGTGAGAGCAGTGGCAATGAGTTATTTGAAAGGAACATGTGGAGACACATGGAGAGACAGACTGACAAATGAGGAAGTGAAGGAGCATTGTGGTGTGAATGTGGATGTGATAACATTAGGAGAAACACATTGAGTTGGTTTGGCCATGTGGAGAGGATGGAGAGCTAGAGACTGACGAGGAGAGTGTCTGTGAGTGAGGTGGAGGGAGTTAGAGGGAGGGTGAGGCCAAGGATGAGATGGAGGGATGGAGTGGAGAGGTATATAAGAGAGGGGAGTGTGATCTGGGAGCAGGGCAGTAAAATAGCGGAGGACAGGGCAACATGGAGGCGATTTGTTTGTGGCCACCCCTTACGGGATTAAGGTGTCTGGCAGTAGATAGATAGATATTTTTAACCTTCACATCAGTACAGTATGTATATATGTAACAAAATGTCAAACATCTTACTTTAGGTAATACGTTTCAGCATTGTTGTTGTTCTCTATCAGTTTAGGTTAAGAGAGGTTTTAAAAATTGATGATTGGCTTTTTGCAGGATTCCAATGAAATTCACTTTCGTGTGAAAATGACGACACAAATGGGGAAGCTAAAGAAGTCATACAGTGAACGTGTGGGCGTGCCAGTTGCATCACTACGTTTCCTATTTGATGGACGACGTATAAATGATGAAGAGACCCCCAAAGCGGTGAGTTACCAAAACATACACTGTATGTTGTTGTAAATGTGAAAACGGTCCCCCCCCCCCGACACCGATTCATTATACAGTATTGTAAGAATATGCAGTTTTCCCCCACCGTGATTAATATAGTGGCTGAGCATACTATCAAAGCATGTGCAACTTGCTTTCCAGTCAGCTGACTTCCCTTTACCACATCTTTAATATCCCTGTAGCTTTAGACCTTCTGTGCTGTACATCTTGTTCTGAAACATTTATTCCTTTTCCGGAATTTCACATTTCATTAAGCAACGTTGTGTCTGGTTAGTACTTGGATGGGTGACCGCCTGGGAACAACAGATGCTGTTGGCATAACGTTCTCCCTACATGTCAAGTGGGGTTGGTGGAGGATTAGTGCCCCTCCCTGTAAAACAATTAACTCTAAGCCCTTGGCCACCCCGTTTGGGATACATGGCGTCTGGCAGTGGATGGATGGATGGATAATATCTTGTGAAACCTCTTACTGTTATTGCATTTATAAGATTGTTACCAGGCTTACCTCCATATCCCTAGTTGGCTTCAGTATCTGCTATTTTCTCTGTTCCTCTAGCATCTCAGCTTCAGCCAGTCTCATCGTCCATCTTGCTGTTTCTCTTGGTTTTAGCTCAGCATTTAGGTTATGGGACTGAGTAGGGTAATGGCTTAAATTGCTGCCATATGGAGAATTCCTATCAGATGTAAAGACCTACTCATGCCAACTAGGTTGGTAGTCTCATTAATATAAGTGTAAATATTTGAGGCTGGATTGATAGGTTTGAGCTGAGCTTGCGTCATAGTGCTGAGCAGAATGTGATGGTAACCAATATCTGGTGGTTAGGTGGGAATTCGTGTGTGCATCTCCCAGCCCGGTTCTGACGTGTTCATTTTATCTCGGTGTTGGCATTTAACCACCTCATGCACGATGATGCGAAATGAGTCAAAATGGTGTTAGGCTGAAGGGGAATCGATGAAGCACTATGACATACTTGTCAGTGTTGGTTTGAAGGGATGGCAATTAGGCAAGTTTGGACAAAAATATTTGCCAAAAATTAAGTTTTAACATGAAATGCATCATAGGGGAGGGTGTTTATTTCCAAGGCCAATACTCTCAAGTAATTGGCTTTCAGCAGGGGGGGGGGTGCAAGTGATTTTTGGCAGTTTTGCTTGAAAACTATTGGTCGTATCAAAATTCCGAAGGCACCACGTGAAAGCTCGTGAAATTCTGCACAGAGACATATGCTTAGCTCTTGTATGGTGCGAGTGAAAAATTACATTAGGGTTTGTGAATTTTTCACTGTATTTCAGTACTTTCACTTATCATTTTTGTGTGTATTTATTAGCTTATCGTATAGTATAAACATCAGTGAAAATGATGGTGTACAGTTTATACCAATATGTATAACCAATTTCTGGGGCAAATAAAATCCATGGGAATGTTTTCCTTTGTGTGTGAGTCCAGGCTGCCCTCACGGCATTTTCTCTGATCATGTTACACAAACTTACAGAAAACAATAGGTGCTAGAAGGAGTTTAGAGGGTACAGTAGCTTGTCCTTTCATTAATTTGTTCACACACACACACACACACACACCAGAAAGTGAGAAGGACCTAGGAGTCATTATCATAAGACTATCTCTGGCAGACCTCACCAGTGAGAAGGTACAGAACATGTATATACTGCCTTCAAATATTAGAATAGCATTTGCATACATAAATGAAGATATGCTGAGAAAGATAATAACATCATATCATCAAACCAACCCTGGAGTATGCATCAGTAGTCTGGAATCCTCATCTCAAAAAACACATAGATAAGATTGATAAAGTACAAAGGGCCGCTACAAGGTGGGTACCAAGCTTAAAGGATCTAAGCAATGAAGAAAGACTAGAAAAATTGAATCAACCAACACTGCAGAAGAGAAGGAAAAGAGGAGACATGATTGTGCTTTATAAATGCTTCTCACGGAAAGAGAAAATAGACATAAATGAGTATATAACCTATGGGAATGCATCAACAAGAGGACACTGCAAAAAGCTACATAAAAAGAGAGGTGATAAAGATGTAAGGAAGTTCAGTTTCCCAATTAGGGCAGTTGATCAGTGGAATGTACTGCTGAATGAAATAATGTGTGCCAAAACAATTTATTAATATAAGGATATGTATGATAAAAGTGGCTTAATGCATGGGACAGTACGAGCTTGACTCACTCCTAAGATATAATTAGGTAAGAATGCGTGCGCACGCACGCGCATGTGCGCGCGTGCGCGCACACACACACACACACACTGACAAAGTAGTGTTTTCATGCTTATGAATAAGATGCCCTGGAAGATTTGTACAGTACAGCATGAACTTTCATAGTGCTGCTGTATTTGACTAAATCATTGTTGTTCACTCTTATTTGCTAGGTGATCATTTAAACCTTCCAACCCAGGAGTTTAAGGCTACTTCACCATGGGATATGATTCAGAAATAGAAGAATGCTTCTAAGGTCAGGAACTTATGTGAGGACTGTCATTGTCCAGGGTATTGCCATATGTCCTGAAAAAATACAGGTGCTGTACACAAGATGAACATCAAATAATTTGGACCCGTAGCATTAGGGTTATTGGTTTAAAGTAGTGTTTGTATGGCATATTGTTGGGTAGGTAAGAGAATTTTATTTTATCCCTTCAACCTAAGGATGTCTTGGATTGGTCATGCCAGCCTATTTGCTCGATGTAGAAAAGGCATCCTCAAGCTGAAGTGGACACCTAAAATATCCCTGCTTAAACCACTAATGAGAACATTTTTCCTTCTCAGCTGGAAATGGAAAATGACGATGTAATTGAAGTGTACCAGGAACAGACCGGTGGCCATTGATACAACACATTCCTGGGGGATGGTAGCAGTAAGGCATTGTTAGGTTAAGCAACTTTATTAGCCACACATGTACATTCACTTGTATAAGTTTGGAGGTGTGTGTGCACTTGGGTGAATATCCTGTCCCAACCCTTTTTTGGATTATGGGTTTCACACGTGATGTAACAACACACAGAAGCACATCGTCCATCATCCTGACCTCATTTTCCGACTTACAAATGGGATGAGCCACCCGTTGGTCGAGTGGTTAGAACGGTTCAGTTAGTGATAGTCTTACATAGGTTCAGTACACAAGATGTGACTGGAGATTTGTACACAACTACACTTAGCAGAAATGCTTGTGTATGTGTGTTGTGACTAGAAACCTGTTGTCCAAAAAAGGTGTGGCAGTTGAAATGAGCCAGGATGCGTCTCTCAGTTTATGATTACTGAAAGTTTTATTCAGCTTGGGATAGTGACTTTGAATTGGGGATTAGATGTAGCCTTAATAAATCTCTTCTGTATGAGTCCTTTAAAGCTGAATAAGATAATTTTGTAACAGCCCTTTGGATTGGGCAAATTTGGGCTGTCTGAATGTTGCTACTCCTTACCCTGCCCAAGAATGGGAAAGGAGGTCCGGATGGTGATGATGATGATGAACAGCAACAACAAACTGGAGGACGTGTGGATCGGATGGTTAATGCCCACACATGCTCCCTTGAACTTTTATGAGTGGGTGTGCCTTTTACTTTATTTTTCATCTGTGCACAAACCCATCAGTGTGCGCCAGTGATTAGTACCGTTTTTGTTTTCCCTTATACAAGTAATACATTACTGTATATGAGTTATCAGCATTTTGTGGAATACCTGATCTGTTACTCGTCCAAAGAGCAGTTTGTTAATCTTTGGGAGTAATTTTGTAGATGTGATTCCCTTGTTGTGATAGTCATCTACATGGGGGGGGTGTAACTGGGGAGAATTGAATATTGTTTCCTGATTATTAATATTGTCATTTATATCTCAGACTGGTATCTTATTTCTGTATCTACAAGTTAGCATATGTCATTTACTGAAGCTTGAACTATGAAAATGGAAAAACTGTAATATGCATGTTTTCTGTGTATTTAGATGCAGATGGTCATCCTTATTGCAGTGAAGTGACATAGACTCTATGAGTTTTACGTGTAATTCTTATTCAAATATATTCTCAACCTGCCCCTAAAGATTTTTTTTTATTATTTTCTCCATTCCAGGATGTTTAAGGCCCTCATATGTATTTTATTCTTGCTGCCACCATGTGATTTTGCTGATCTTTTGGAGTTATGGTGTTTAATGTCTTGGTGATAACCATCCAGACCTCTTTTTCCACACCGAGGGATGGGATGAGATAGGGTCCAGAGTGAGGGGGAAGGAAGAACGAGAACTAGTTAAAAGTTCACCCAGTGAAATGGGCTGCATACTTTCACTCACCATTCAAACCCCTGGAATCCTAACTCCACCTCACAAGTCATTTATCCACACTTAGGAAGAGGCCAACCCCTTCAGGCAGAGGGATTCCCTTAAGCCAAATAAAACATGGTGGCAAGTAGAATGGAATAAAAGTGATAAGGTATATGTACAGCAGGTTTTCAAAAGCCATGTGATGTGTAATAGAAATCCAGATTCATGAGCAGTGTATAAGAATAAAGTAGATTACAGGCAAAAAAAAAAGAAAGTTCCTGGTACTGATAGCACTTCTTTATTGTCATGCTGCTGAAGGTGCATCACTGCCTGCCTGTGGTGCAAAGTAAAACATGATTAAACTAAACATGTTGATTGCAACATATGGACTCCAAAAATATTTTCAGCATCTTCAACCGTACAAAAATATTTTCAGCATCTTCAACCGTATCTAAAAACATTTTAAGTAACCTATTGGTTGGAGGGGATAGTGGAGATAAATCTAATTCCTTCATCCTGGGGCATCTCAAGCTAAATAGATTTGTTTGGAGGTAAAGAGCATACAGAACCAGTCATACTGAAGGGGTTGAAGAAATTAAGACGTGGTAGACTTGATTAGTTGCCAAAGTGCAGTCTTTGTTTGAAGTCATAAGGACAGGAAGTCCATAATGAAAAATACAAAATAATCTTCCCTTGTCAGTTGTTAACTATGTAGTGCTCAAGTCAGTGCTGTGGTAATGGTGGCTGGTAGATTCCTATGACCCAAGGTGGGAAAAGGATGCCAGGATGATTATGTACTTTAGTTTTGATATGTGCAGTATACATGAACAAAAGACTAGTGATCCTATATTGTAGTCAGTGGAGAGAGCACCTGGTTGGTGTATTGCTATAAATAGTGTTGGGGGTTGTATCCAGAAGCATTTTGGTTATGTTGTATTTATCCTAAGTCAATAATACAGCTTGATAGTGTACTTTAAACTAAACTCAAGAGAATGATAACATGAGAAACAGCAAAATTGTGTTCAGGCAAACAACTAAAATTGAGAACTTGTAATGAGCTAGTGTGCTACCACAACCCTGTGCAGTTTGCCCTGTACATCTTGTCCATGTGAGCTAAAGTAACATTGTCAGTAAAGCTGGACAAGGTATATCTTAACATCAGTGGCTAATATAAGGAAGTACTGTTTTCTCATACTCTCTGAGTGCCAAGATACCAGTAATAGACAAAACCTTTATGAAAATTTCAGTGGAACTGCTTACCTGAAGGTTTGTACTGGGTTGCATAAGTTTATAGTTGATTTGTAATTTGCAAGTGATCATTACTTAGGTACTGGGGAAGGACACCGTGGTACAATGGGACTGATATACTGTGGCAGCCTGTGTTGACTTCAATGTAGCTATTTGTGGAGCTAAAACTGTTGCGTTGTGGAAGTGAATTCATGAGTAACTCTTCATGAACCATATTCCCCTGATGTTTGTGGAATAGGACTTGTGTGCAAGTGGGGGGGGGGGCTCATTAGTACAGCTCTTCTAAATCAGTGGAGTCAAAGGCTTTTTGTCTCATCAGTAACCCCCCCCCCCATCTTACTGACTTCCTTCGACCTTTTGACTCCAGTGTTACATCTCTGTTCCTGATCACAGCAATTTTGAACTGTGCCTGCATCTCCTCCATTACGGCAGGTGCTCAGTTTCCATCTGTTAACGCATCTCGCCCATTTTCTGTCCATCTCTAGTACTAGAGTTAACCAATACTTAAAGTCCTTCGTGTAGACATGATCAGAGCTGGAACAACTTAATTCCCTAGTCTGCATTTCCCTTTTTCATGATCTCCCGTCTTATGAACACCGTGTGCCCAGACATAGAGAACTACCTAGCTTCGAGCCTTTGGTAATTTTTGCACATACGTACTTAAATGTTTATTATTGTAATGGTACACAGAACACATATACTGTACAAGAATATGGAGTCCTATACTGTACATGTGAGGTCATCTAGTAAATGAGCTGAAACTGTTCTGCAAAATAAAAACTAAAACAGGTAACTGAAGAATTCCCGATTTTATTCAATAGCTTGTAGCTCAACAACTGTATCATAAATTCGCTGAAGGGCGGGGAACGGGAGGTAAGTGAACCCGAAACGTATACTATCTAGAGCTTCAGTAATCAAGAAAGAATTCGTGCCATGATCGCATAAATGGTAGACTAGGATTCTGAAATGACCAGCTTCCCGTTTGCCGAAAATGACAAACTATCCATAAGCGGCGTTACATTGTATATTTGCATTTTGAACGATGCAATATGTTTAACTCTTCCAGTAGGTGTAAATTATATATTGTATGTAAAAACATTCCTGAAGTTATATTTGGTGTTCACTTCATGTGTCAAGCACGTGGTAGAATATTCCCAATTATTCTATTGATTCTTGTAGCTTCTGCTAGTTTGTTCTGGAAGCTTCGGCCTAATGCTGGCCACTCGTCCGTATCCTCGTACGTCTTGCTACCATGTATTTAGAAGAAAATGGTGTCAGTCCTAATGTATGAATGCAACGAAGGTGTCATATACGTAAACAATTACATCTTAGTGCTAATGCAGACTCAAATTCTTATCCTGCCATTGCTAAAACTCTGTCATGAAATGTAGGGGTCGAAGTCAGGGATATAAATAAAAGAACCCAAGGGCGGGTAAGAGTAACAGGGAAGCATCAGTCTATGGTGGTTAAGGCGTCGGGAGTGGATTCTAATCCTTCTCGGTGCACGGGCAGATCCTCCACACATCACCGCACTTATTTACTTAGCCCGCACCAAACGCCAAACACGATGTCAACCACACAGTGAGTAATTAATTAGAAGCAATTAAAGTGAAGATACTTCAGGGCTTGTGTGGTGATGGAGGGAGGGCGTGGCATGGCGCAGTGATGCTGGTGAGGGAGAACATGACGGGAGTTATCATTAAATTCAAATAAACCGGCATCAGCATGGGTCTTCCTTGTTGTCCACGCTGTCTCATTTCAAAAAATTATGCTATAGTTTGTTGCTATGTAAGTTTTAGTAAATTATTGAAACCTGGGACGTAATATTTATTTATATATCGGGTGGTGACGGGTGTAAATCAGTTCATTTGCGAGATGTATTGGTTCTGAATTAGATTTCCTTCAAGTTAACATTACGGTACGTTGATGACTCATGGTAAGTCTTATCATGCAAGGAACAAGTAATTTTTTTTTTTTTTTTAGGCTATGTGAAGGAGCCAATTGCTACAGCTATTTTCCCAAGAATTGTTAAAATATGTTTCACTGAATAGCGCCTATGTACCGTATAAGAAAAGCCTGTCATAGAGTTTTTGTATATTTGTAGTTTCAGGCCTACTAAATCATCAAGTACCCAGTGGACCTATCTGTAATCTTACTTTAGTTGTCATAGAAAATAAGTAACAAAGTGAGATCAAACTGTCATTTTTAAATAATGGTATTGACACTAAAGAGTGATACAATATATAGAAAATAAAGTATCCAATATCCAAAAAATAATTTTATATGTTGAAAAACTTCAAAATATGATGGATGAGTTTGGTATCATTATGAGGTAAAGGCCTGTGTATTTTTGTGAGAACTGCAAATGTTAAAGCTCAGTTGGGTTAGGGAATTAGCTTATGAGTATTTTTAGGAATATGCAAACCTTTAAAATGTTTTTATGGTAACCCCTTTACTACAGTGACATTTTTGTGTGTTGTGTCCAGACTGTTTCATTCAGTTTAGGGGACTTTAAACTGGAGGGGTTGGTAAAGGCTGTGTCTAACTTTTCCAGTTTAGATAATCTGTCCTTAAAGAATAAAATAATATAAAGGTAGTATGAGTGAAGTGAAGAATAAGTCCTTGGGCTAAAGCCTGAAGAGGATAATTTATCCAGGATAGATTAAAGCTGTCTAGATGCTTGTCATGAAAAAGTGTTATAGAAGGAATGAAGAGCTATGGCAATGTATGCTTCTGCCATTGACCTAAAAGGATAGACATCTGGGCCAGGTTAAGGTGAAAATTGTGCTGATATAGACTTCCAGAATAAGACAAGGTTAGCAAAGACAAAGAAATGATTGATTACATTTTGTGGACTTGTTTAGATGGGGGTAGGAGAGAAATTTACCACCACTGATTAGAGAGTCCCAGGTACACATTGCCCTTTTGACCTTGTGTGCTGATTAGTCCTCATTATATTAAAGAAAATTTGCCACTTAAGTTCTAAGTCTACTTACAGTGTGAAGTTGATTTGGCATATTCCCCACTTGACAGGAGAAATTGCTATTAAAAAAAAAAAAAAAAAAAAAAAAAAAAAAAAAAAGTCATCCCTTATTGCATGGAGTGCCTGTGCTGTGTGTAAGGTGAAAATAATGCAAGGGGAGTTAATTGAGTTCAGTTTAGTTAGACAGAGGCTTTGTCTTTACAACAGCACCCTCTCAGCTCTGTTTTACTGGTCACTTGTACTGGTAGCTTTGCTGGTTGTTTCAGTCTGACTCTTTTTAGCTGGCTAGAAGAGTGATCTGAATGATTTGGTGGGGTTAAAGGAGGGGGAAATTGAAGATGAGATGAAGGGATGGAGTGGAGAGATGCTAGAACTGGGTGAATTGGAGGGAGGGCAGCTTAATGACTGAGGATAGGGTGACATGGAGGTTATTTCTTTGGGGGTAACCCCCTCACAGGATTAAGGCCTCTGGGTATACTGGAGATAGATATATGAGTACAGTGCACCTTTCTTCCACGAGTATATACCCTCCTTTTCCATTATCCTCTCATTGTTGAATAGAAAGTCTCATAATTCTCTTTTATCATTTATGTTTGGCCTTTGTAACTTCTGTATATATTTCCAACAGTACAACACATTCCAAAAAAAAATGTAAAACTCCCCTTTTTCCTCACTACAAAACTTACAATTTTCTTCTCCCTTCCATATACGGCAACTGTTTTTTCTTTGAGAGTCTGTCATTTTGTGGTAAATAAAACTGTTTGACATTACCTGGAATCAGAGTTGCCCTAACTGTTGAAGGTTTAGTTTGTTCAGGAAGATTTAACCGAGAGAGTGAATAATTAACCCCCACAGATACGGTACCTCTCCACCATATCTTCATTCCCCCCCCCCCTCATTCTACCTCGGTTACATATACCCTCTTAGTTAGGCCCTTATTCTCCATACATCCGTCTAGCACGTACTTTGTCTCATTAGTCCCCTACTTCATCTCAGTCACATGCACTTTCCTGGCCCATCTCTCATTCTACATTCTCCTTAGATACCAAAGCACAAGTTACATCTAACACTTTGTATCCATTTCTGTACCAGAGTGCTGCCACCACCTGTCACCTGGGCACAGAGGAAAAATGTGGTGTTTCTCACAATCTGCCTCGAGGACTGTAGGGACCCCACCATCAAAATAGAAGAAACCAAAGTATATTTCAAAGGCACCGGAGGCACAGAAAAGAAAGACTATGAATATACTTACGAATTATACAAAGATATTGACGCTGAGGTGAGTGTAATAAATGTTTTTTTAAGTACAGTAAAGATTTCTTGATACTCTTCCATATGTAAATTCTTCTAATGAGTACATTTTAATGGAATTAATTTTCACTTTAACCTGCCAGATATACTGTATTAATACAAGATGACCATTTCTGTAAGGATTTCCATCTGTTCTTTCATCATCCCAACCCTTACTTTCACCCAACAGATGGAATGAAATTTTATTCAGCTTTGGAAGACATAGGTTTCTAAACCACCTTAATAGTATTAATCTTATAAACTTAACCATTTTCATGAACATGTAGCAGTGCAGCAGATTCTTCTTGAATATTGAAGCTGCAACCAGATTGTTGTTGTTGTTGTTATTATTTCTGTTGACATTGTTACCTTTACTGTATAGTTGACCCCCCTCCCCCCCTCAAAAATACATGCTTGCATTTGTAGCCATAGTTACCCAATTTTCCTTACCTCTTCCCCCGTACCCGTCATGTAGGCAGACGTAAGTACAGTACAGTATACTGTACAAAGGGTTCTGACGGAGATGACTAGTGTCTGAAGAAGGCAGAATCAGGACAAAATATTACACACCAGAAAATAAGAAAATAAAGGCCTTTACCTCTAAATGGGGCTTTGATTGACCATCCAGGCAATACACCATATACCGGTACATTTATAAACTGTACAGTATACAGTAGAGAGAGAGAGAGAGAATGACTATTATTTCTGGGTGATAATTGGGTGCAGAAAGTGAGAAGCGTCCATATTAGAGGTGGGGATGCTAGGGGTAGACAAAAAAATACCTGGGATGATGTCATTAAGTGTGACCTCAGGGTTAACAAAATGAACAGGGAGGCTGCCAGAGATCGAGCAGCAGAGAGAGCCGCCATTAGGTGACCAAGGCCAACACATGCAAGCATGTTGGAGCCTTCAAAAACAAAACGAATGCAGGAGAACCTGGCAAATAAAAAATATATATGTTATGAATGTACATCTAGAAATGAGTGGGTGGGCTGATGAAGGCATGAAGGTTTTTGTAAATTCTTTCAGTCTAAGGGCATCTAATAGCTGAATGGGCTTATCAGACATTAGCCTTTATTGTATCTTATCATTACCTGGACAGCAAGGAATCACTTGTCTTTGGGTGTAATGGGTATAGGAGGTTGTTACTAACCTCTTGAGCCAGTGAATGTCTCTCCTTAGCTGATGAAAATTGTGTGGATTTAACAAAAAATAAAGGCTGAATATATGCAGGGTTTGAAGGTTGTTAATCATTAGTTTCTGAAAATCACCTTATTAACCTCTTTTCATCATCATCATCATGACCTGTTTTCCCACTGGAGAATGGAGTGAAGTATGGATCAGAAAACAATGAGAGGCCATCATTTCATTTTGTTTTTGAAGACTCAAACATGTTTGCATGCATCAGCCTTGGTCATCTAAAAGCTGATCTTCATCTTGCTCGATCTCTGGCAGCTCCCTTGTTTAGTCCCTTTTGTCTGAGGTCACAGTCAATGATCATGTCCCAGGTCTTCAGTCTACCTCTCACAACCTAACGTGAACACTTCTCACTTTCTGCACCCGTTTATCATCCCCCTTCCTTTTCACATGCCCAAACCTCTCCTCATCACAACACCAATGCACTCCCATCCCATCTTATCTCTCAACTCCTCCATTGTAAACCTAGGCTCCCCCTCCCCTCCAAGCCTTGCACTCAGGGATGCACTACACATCCGCGTAATCATTGTCATTTCTATACATTTGAGCCTGCGAATATCATCTTCCTTTACTGTGCAGGCCTAACTACCACACAACATTACACTTCTAAGACATGCTGCATACGAAGATCCCATGGCACGGAGGGAGAGCCCTCTCAATATACAGTATTTTATTTTTATTTATTTTATTTTTATTTATTATTTTTTTAAGAGGCCTTTTGAAACTGAAGAGTATTCAGATACTTGGAAGATTTTAGTAACACTGATAATTGTGCAAAAATCAGAAGAAAAGATATTTTGTAATCCCAGACATCATAAACAGTATCACTAAATGTACGGTACTGTACACAATTGCAGAAAAGCCGCAGCTTTGTCCGTGACCGAAACATTGAGTTGATCCTAGTGAAGAAGGAGGAGGGACCATTCTGGCCACACCTGCTTAAACAGAAGGTGAAGCAGCACTGGTTGAAAGTTGACTTCAGTCGCTGGAAGGATGAAGACGATAGTGATGATGAGGGTGAAGGACAGAATCAGGATCTTGAAGAGGTGAGACACACTCTCAAGTTATCTATGTATCTTTTGTTGTTTTGGTGACAGACATCCCCAAGCTACACAAGTATCTTCACTTGTTTTGGTGACAGACATCCCCAAGTTACACACGTAGCTATATTTACTTGTTTTGGTGAGAGAGAGCTTCCAACATATAATCTTCACTTGTTTTAGTGAGGTGCACATCCTCAAGTTGCACTTGCATTTTCACTTATGATGCCCAGTGGATATGCCCCAGTTTGAGTGACAGCCTTGCATAGGTTTGATCGCCAATAGTGAGTAGATGTTTTTCAGTTTTGAAAAAACACAGCCTAGCCTTAAACCGTCTTGCCTTGTTTCATGATCTGGTGTGTAGGATACGGTAAGCCTGTAAGAGTGTGTGGCCATTATGAGCCCACACTTTGTCTCCATCCACCCCTCAGTCTCCCTCTCCTGCTCTTTCCATCCACCACACTGATATACTTTCTATACACTGGATTTTGGGGGCATTAAGAGTATAATAGTAGTAGGTGGGTGAACCTACTGTCCACTCCTTGTATATAGTACAGCCTTCAGGTGGTTATGCATGAGTGATGATCCATATGGTTTCCTGTGGCCTAGGAAAATACTTAATGGGTGAGGTGGTAACTATATAACCAGTTGCATGCCAGGTGGTCTAGTGCTACAAGTTGCACTAACTGGATGGGGCCTGTAAAGGTTTTATATCCTTGGGGTGGTTAGGGTTTATAGCTTGAAAAATGCCACTTAGGGGCAAGTGAGGCTAATCACCCTCATCTTAATGTTAAATAGCGTAGCTGTGAGCCCCTGTGTACGTGATGGAATAGAGAGAGGATTGGATGGTACAGGCTAATAGATAAGTATATGAAGCTCCTGTAAGCTATATATATATATATATATATATATACTGTATATGGTAAATCTGTTTTTCAGATGATGCGTCAGATGGGTGGTCTAGGTGGAGATGACAGCCGACCGTCTTTAGATGACCTGGAAGACGAAGATTCAGATGATGAGGATCTCCCAGACCTGGAGTAGTAATGTTGCAGCTGCAGGTATACTTCCGTACTCCTTAACACACTATGGGGTGTAGCTATCGTAAGTGGCTTAAAAAGGTTTCACAACACCTTCATTATCATTATGCACATTACATCTTACACTATGGGTTGTATTGTTAGTAGCTTAAAGAGATTTTACAACACCTCTTTCATTATTATTATGCACATTACACCTCAAGGTCCTTATGTAGGTTATTACCTCAACCAGCAAAGTTGGATTGAAGTAATGTATTTACTCATGTCTGTTTGTGTACCAAATATCTCAGGAAAGCTGTTAACTGATTTTAGTGAAATCTAGTGGGTAGGTGGGCATTGTGTCAAGGAACAGTTGCTTAGATTTTGAAGTGGATTCAAATCTGGATCAGGAGTAGGTCATAACATTTTATTGGTATGTGCTGTGTGAAATGGTTTAACAGAGAATGCTAAGACCATACAATTAATAGACAAAGTGGGACCGTAAAAGAATATGTCTGGTAGGAAATAGGAATTACAGCAGCAAATCATAAACTATATTGCCTTTGCCGGAGAGAAGAGCACTCTGAATATTTTCTAGGTTGATGCATGCAATGTTGGAATGAAAACAATAAAAAAAAAGTACAAGAGTGTGTTATGGTGTGATGTGCAAAATATATTGGTAAAGATGATGTACCATCCAAAATATGACCCTATAGTTCATCCACTTTAAGTACCTGGTAGATAGAGGTTACCATAATATTTGCAGTATATTTTTGTAGTGGAGTGGCTGAATGCACTACGTCCATTACATAACATTCTCGGGCCAGGCACCATATTCTGGTATTACTGTTGTTACAGCTCACTGTTCAAGGTGGAGAGATGTCAGTTTTAATGAAGAGTAAGTTTTATTTTTCGTTGGCTTGGGAGATTGTGTAGACCCTTTTCCTTAGTGCTGTGTTCTCCACATTGCACCTCAATATCCTATTGTTTGTTATTAATTCAAACTAAATTAATATTAAAATCATATTGATAGCATAAAAGAGAATGTTGAGCTGTAATATGGAAAATAAATCACAAAGTAAGAGGGGCAATGAAGCTTCCAATATCTCCTAGACTTTCGTAAAGAACAGCATAATGTATTAAGAGCAGTTTGCTTTTTCAGCAAGCCTTCGCAGACCACTCCTGTTTGGGCAAGGAAGCAGCATGTCACTCTCTCCCAGATGGCCCAGGCTTGTATATTCCAGTCACTCATCAAGAAACCAGTAATAGGAGTCAGAGTTGGGACAAAGCAAGATACGATGTGCATGTGAAAGAGACTGTGTCGTATTCTTGACGGTTAAGGATTTTATTTTAACACCTCTGCCTTAGTGATTTGCTTTGGGTAGTACACCTGTTTATATCATTGCAATATTGAAATAGTTTGCATCAGTACCATAAAAGAAGATAGTGAGGGGCAATGTTCAGAGTAAACCACCAAGGAAGAGGTGTTACAAAATCTCCAGGGCCCCTTAGAATATGACCTTTTGTACTTGCCCTAACGCAAAGGATCGGTGTGAACAGATTAATTGCTCTGTTGTAGGAGACGCGACCTTAAACCTTCTTCATTTAGGAGATACCACAGACATTACATAGCCATGTTGTAGGTGGCAGAGGAGACTTCTTAGTACCTCTCTGTCAGCGATTTCTTTTTGCATGGTACACCTTTTTATCCTCTTGATGTTACTAGGGCAAACTATGTTGATACTAGAAACTTTTACATAACATACACGAGTATATTAAGGTGTAATATGCTTAATAAATCGGCAAGAAAACGTACTACTAAGTTTCCTATAATGCCTGGAATATGGCCCATAGTCCTAAGCTGCAAAATGCAACCATTACATTTTTTTGTAATAAAATGAATGAATGACCTGATTTACCAGTGGAGTTCCATTACGGTTTAATGTTAGGTTTATGCCAGGAAAATATTGTGGAATGTGAATTAATATTACTCATCATCTGTTACCAAAAATTATGTTTTCTCTGTACAGAAGAAAGCTTAGTCACTCTCTGGATATTTATAGGAAGTGTTATCAACCCTTACAAGGAAATGGCACCCATAATTTGAACCAAGTTGTTGACTCAGTGTTTGCAAATCCTTTCAAGAAATGGACCATATTGTTTATGAACCCCCGATTAGTTTTCTATGCATCGTGGTACATGAGTGAGCAATGAGCAATGTGGTGAGTTCATTTCATACATTTATAGAGGAGTGAAAGACATAAACGTGTGTGTTTATAAGGACAAACTTAGAATGCAAACTCCACTTCTTTGAGTTTCTTTTGAGAACCCTGTCCCATTGTTTGAGACATAAGGCAAACCTGTTGGATCTGGGTGATGTCCGTTTTAGTTTATTCACGTTACTGGATGATTTTATTCCGCTTATGAAAGGCCTTTTGTGCAGGTGGGGTTTATTAATGCTGTATCAAACCCCTCTAGTTCTAAAAGTCTCATAAGCCAGTAGAGTCATCTGGAAAGGGAGTAAAATATAAAAAGACATCTCTGGACTCAAATGGCGAACCCAGACAAGGCCTGATGGTGCCTCCCCTCCCCTGTCCCACCCCTACTTAGTTTATTTTTTCAGTGGAAAGAACAGCATTACATTGCTAATAAGGAGTGACACATGATCAGTTTGAATATAATTTGAACAACCACATGCCTAAAAGTTACCCAAAATAAATGAACCTTAATTGATGTTTGCTTTTATTTCCCTTGCACTTTGGGCAGAACGTGCTTTTGTTGATTTGGCTTCAATTTTAGATAATTTGCAGTGGCTAATGGAAAGACTGTCAAAAAAGTCAGGCCTCCCTATTCAGTTCCTTTTTCTTAGATCACACTCGATGACCTAATTCCAGGTCTTTTTTAGTCTGCTTCTCACAGTTCCATGTACAACATTCACACTTCTCACTTCCTCCCAACTGTTTTGGGTTTTGTTGAATGTTATACTCCTGTTGGAGCATTATTGTACTTCCTAATGGTGACAGGAAATGAACCCAGTCATTGAAAAGTGGCACTAACATCTCATACCATGAGGTAAGGTATATAGAATAATATGGTGAGGGCAGTGTGGGTGGAGGGGTGGTAGTACTGAAGGCTGTGGGTGCTATATACAGGACATTTCCTGGAAAGGAAGAAGAGAACAACAGGATACTGGTGAGAGAAAGAGGGGAGTGTTTGAAACTGTGAGGGAGGGATGTAAGAACAAAGTAACCTGGAGTCACTTCTATCATGGTACCCAATAAGAAGCAAGACACCTAATCTGATGAAATTGATGATGTGTCTGAAGTATAAAGCGTGAGGTCAAACCTATACTGTATTTCAAAACTGATAAGGTGATCATAAGAGTGAATGACATTATTCCTTATAACTGAATGAAGCATATGAACAATGAGACGCACAAAGAAGTTTGCGACAGGAAAAAAAAATGACATTTAATTTGAGCGCTTTATAACGTCACACGATGTCTTTCATTAAACATTAGTCACTGGGTAAACTAATACAGAATATGTAGCTTTTAAATGGAATCAGTGAACGAAAAATATGAATTTTTGTGGCTAAGTTTAATTTTATTGACTTGTTTTAATACCCTACAGATCAATATCAAGATATGCTGTGCTTGCTTCAGCGGTACATAAATACTGAAATTGCGTCCCGGGCGCGATGACATACGAAATCGTTAAGGGCAAGGCTTTTCATTGATACAACGGAGACGAAGCCGACTTCATTTTAGTTCGTTTCCTAGTCAGGAAATATTCCTTTACAACGGCGTCGGTTTTTCGTACTGTACTGTTCACATTGTCGAACAATTTCAGTCACGACGATAAAATCCTAAGGAAAAAATAAAAACCGTGAAGATAACTGCGAATGACAACAAATGATGACAGTACCACTAGTTTCCCTTATTAGCTTGGCCACTGTATTATATATAATTTTGTAAGTAGAATAATTTGAAGTAAACCGATTCACTGTAAAAATCTAGCGTGGTGAAAAGGATGTGAATCAAAACAGTGAGTCTGCACATCGGTGAAATTAACTCCTGTGTTGTGTGGCGGTAATGGAGAAGCTTGCCAGTCATTTTAGCAGGATTCGCGTCCCCAGGGGAGGTGATAAAGTGTACAAGGATGAGTGTATGTTCTCCTTTGACACTCCGGTAAGTCTCTGCCGAAACTGAGCGCGTCACATCAGTTACTAGAGTGCCAGTACACTCACCTCTAATTACCTTGCAAGTTGCCTTTCCATTTATTTCATTAATAGGCTGTAGCGGTAGTTATGGTGAAGCTAGTAGTTTGACGAGTAAATTTTAAAATTTTGGTATATATATGCACACGTTTAGTGCCATCTCAGCTTTGTCAGCATTTTCATTTCTTTCACCCAATATGCCAACAGTAGACAGATGAAGTTTGATGAAGGTGCGTTTATACCAAATTGCAGCGGGGAAACATTTGTTTAATTTTTGACAATTAAAAAAAAAAAATACTCTTTGATTGTTAAGTCTGTTTCCAGTAATGTTTTAGGTATATGAGTCAGTCAAGTACTGCCTTAAACAGTAGAAACATGCAACTACACGTGTACTTTTGGTTCTGTCATTGTTTCACCCAAAAATTCATTTATGAGATTCCCTCCCCCCCCTTTTTTTTTTTGTATTACGCAATTCTAAGACACTTTTCATGTATGGCATTTTTGTTGCAAAGTATTTTTATTTTACCCCTGATGGTTAGGTTAGGTTAGTTTGGATAAGATTATCTTCAAGAGTAAAATAAAATAAGTTGCAATGAAAATGCCTTAGAAGAGTGTCTTAGGATTGTTATTAATACCAAAAAAAAGGATCAAAATCTCGTAATCATGTTTTGGGTTGAAATTATAATTTTACCAGATTTTTCCAGTCTTCCCATAAATTGATTTTTACATTTTTCTATCCTTTTTTTTTTTTTTTTTTTTTTTTTTCTTTTTTCACTATAAGGGAATAGTTTCCTGTGATTAGTGCTTTTCAGTGTTTTCAGTTTCTTCCAACCTGCCTTTTTCCTTTGTCATTTATGGTGGCAGAGGCTTCCTAAAACTCTCCCATATTCCTCTTAACCAAGGCATATCAAACATAGACCTAACCAAGGCATAATTTGACCTAACCTGGGTAGGCCTATAATTTAACCAGACTTGGGATAGCATAGGTTATCAGTGGTAGGGAGTTTAAAGGGTTGTACATCAGTGAAACGTAGGAATTTCTTTTTTTCCAAGTCAGTGTATCTCACATTGAACAAATTGACATTATTTATGAAAATATGCATGCAGATTTATATTAACAGTAGTGAAAATTATATCAGAATATTGAGTTACGTGATGAACAGTATGTTTAACAAGGGAGCCTGGTTATATCAGTGTTACTGCATGAAGTCATTCTTCTCCAACACTATGTTATAAAAATAGGTCTCATTAATCTAAGATATCAGTGCTATAGTATGCAGGTTGTACCAAATTGAATATTAGCTGCACATAATATTTCCAGCATTTTATACTAAGTGGAACTTGATATATTTTTATGGTTCAGAACAGATGTTTCAGTGTACCATACCGTATCTCATTGCACACAGGAATCTGAGTCTGGGCTCTATGTGTGTCTAAATACTTTCCTTGGCTGGAGCAGAGAACATGTGTCGAAATACTCTGAGCGCACTGGTAACCGTGTCTTCCTCCATCTCAGGCGTAAGAAAAAGGAGGTAAGAGGGGCATCAAGTTACTGTCATTATTTTGTAGTAATAAATAGTGTTATTATACCCTAATGCTAAGTAAGTAGCGTTAACACAAACTCAGTCTGTTTACTGAATATCAGATGCCAATTTCTTTCCCCTAGGGAGAGAAGGAGGGAATATGGTACTTCCCCAGTATCCCTGCTTGTCATAAGAGATGACGAAAAGGGGCCCTTTTGTCTCCAGTCTTTCTCACCTTACTCTCTTCTGCTCTTCTGTCCTACCTCCCTTGATATTTCTGTGTTTCTTCAGGCCTTTATTTTCCCTCTACTCTCACAAGTACCATATAGTCATGGCTTGGTGCTAATTCATCATTATTCCTTTGTTCCTGCGTCCAAGGCCTGGAAGGGCTGGGTTTACGATGGAAGAGTTGAGAAGTAGGATGGGACGGGAGTGTATTGGTGTTGTGATGAGAGGTAGATTGAGATGGTTTGGACATGTGGAGAAGATGGGGGATCATAATTGGGTGAGGAAGGTGAGAAGTGTTAATATTGGGGGTGGGGTTATGAGGGGTAGACCGAGAAAGACATGGGACTAGGTCATTAAGTGTGACCTCAGGGTTAAGGGACTGAACAGGGAGGCTGCAATGGATCGTGCAGCGTGGAGAGCCGCCATTAGGTGACCAAGGCCGACACATGCAAGCATGTTGGAGCCTTTAAAAATTAAACGAAACGAAACGAAACATTCCTTAAAATGTCAGTTTATCCCCTTTAGCAGAAGCCCCATATTATATACTGTACAGCCCTGAATCGTACACTGTTATCTGGTACTTTTATACTTGTTCTCTCCAAGAGTTATAATAGAACTCTTTGTCATACAGTACATTAATAAAAAAAAATCCATACTACGGTAAATTTTTTTTTTTTTTTCAATGGAACAAACTGAAAGACGAGGTGCCCCCATTCATGTATAATAATGAGTTGCAAATGCTGTTTATATCGAGCACCCAGGCAGGCATGATATAGCCATTATCTGCACCACACAGTCAAAAATTACATCACCTCTGCTCAGAGTGTTCAATAATTATGAGAACTGATCTGCACATTATCGTTCCAAAGGATAATTACTGTTTTTTGAGTTGTAATGTGACAGAACTTGAATGTGTGGGGAAAAAGAAAGGCATTTGCCACTGAATATCAACAAAGTGTGTGTGTTTTTGCAAAAGTGTGAAGTGGCAGCAGCTGTCCTCCACAAATATGAACATTGATTGAACTTAGGATGTGTTGACATTATTATGAATTTCTCATATTCTGTGCTTGGTAATCAGTCTACAGTAGTTTAAAATGGCAGTATGTGATGTCTTAGGTGGTTATTAACTTTAAATTGGTACAGTATTGGACTTGAGTTAGGTGAAAGTGCCCCCAAAAGGGCCACCCATGAGACTTTCTTTTTTTATGCGAAGAAGAAGGAACCAAAGGCCGTGAGCCCGCAATTATTGTTCCATCCAAGAGAAAAACAAAATACAAGAGAGAGCCAAATTCAAGATCCAATCATTTCGAGATGCCTGGACACATTGCGTTTGAAAGACTGGAGATCATAGGAAGCAGGAAACACAGACAGAGGGAGACAGCTCCAGGGTTGGCCTGTTGCATAAGTGAAGGACTGGGAGTAACAGTTAACTCTTGCATTAGAGAGTTGGACAGAAGAGGGATGAGAGTTTGCTGTTAGACGGGTGCTATGCGCCCGTTGTAGAGGTGGAGGAATGCATGCAGACAGTTCAGAGGAGCAGTGACCATTGAAGTAGTGATAGAAAAGAGATGAAGATGCAACAGTGTGATGAACAGACAGAGGTTGAAGGGAGTCAATAAGAGGAGAAGAGTTAATGAGACGAAAAGCCTTTGACTCCACCCTATTGAGAAGAGCTGTATGTGGAGAGTCTCCCCACACATGAGAGATGTACTCTGCACAGGGACGGATAAAACCCCTGTATAGAGTCAACAACTGTGCAGGGGTAAAGAAGGAACAGAGTCGGCTTAGCACACCTAATCTCTTGGAAGCAGATTTTACAAGAGATGTAATATGATCTTTCCAAGATAAGTCCTGAGTAAATGAAACCCCAAGGATGATACAGGATTAAGCTGAATATTATTATAAACATTAGTGGGTATACCTGTGGAAGATTTTGTTGGGTTGATAGGTGTAAAAACTGAGTCTTTGATGTATTAAAAACAACCAGCCTGTCAAGGCCATACACTCGTTCGCTTCCCCCCTCACGCTCGCTCTGCCTCACTCTGCCTGTGTTCCTCACCCAGTGCTGTACATAGTGAAGGCATTTTGTAAATATTTTCATGTAAATGTAAGTTGTAAATAGTTTCTTGTAAGTGTAAGGACTATATAGTGAAGTCAAGTTTTAAATACCTTCTTGTAAGTGTCAGGACTGTATGTAATGAAATCAGGTTGTACCTATCTTCAAGTAAGTGTAAGATAATGCATTCACAGTGAGAAACACACGCAGATTGTGATAGATGCTGAAGTAATAAATGATCAGAAAAGTGTACTGAACATTACCATACCTTCCCAGCATAAATACCTGAGTATACCTTACATAGAAAACGGCTTTCTCCCACGTATGTGGTGAGCGTGAGAGCGGCTATACCTGTACACGAGAATGCAGGACTCGATAAAATTAATTTTCGAGCCTTGGTGAGCATTTTAATGGCGAAATTCGTTGTTTCCACATCAAAATCTATCATTTTAGCCAAAAAAAAAAAAAAAAGTTGAAAAATGGCTGGCACTGGGGTGACCCAGAAGGCTAAAAATAGCTGGCACGTGGCGGGTTAAGGATAGGAAAGGTGTAGGCTTGTTCACCAGGTGGATCAGTGAAAGGAGAGGAGAGCCAAAGGCGGTGGTGAGTTTTGAAATCTCCTAGAATGGAGATTTCAGACAAAGGAGAAATGGATAGAATGTGTTCCATCGTAGAAGTAAGATAGTCAAAGAAATTTTGATAGTCATTAGAATTAGGGGATAAGTAAACAGCACAGATGTATTTAGTCAGAGAATGACAGGAAAGCCGAAGCCAGAGTGTAGAGAATTCAGAGGAATTGAACCCATATTATAACACATCAGATTAGCAGTAATTTGCTTGACAATACTGTCTGGGACAACATAACCATACTGTAAGGTGAGGGATCCCTGTAGTGCATAGTACTGTATTTCTTTTTCTCTACTGTTCCCGGCTAATGTGTATTACTGTATTTAAGATCATTTACCATACTTTCTTGAAACCTTTCAGCTTCCTCCAGAGAAGGAAATGGAGCCAGAGAAGAAAATTGCCAGACTAGCAATAGGAGTGGAGGGAGGCTTCAACCCAGATGCAGACAAGAAGAGATATGAATATGAAGAATTTAACTCGGTGGTAGTCTTGCCCGAGTTTGATGTCATTCCTCTACCTAACCCAGAGTTGCCTGAACTTGTGAGTATATACTGTAGCTAGTGATACAAGTGTTCCCTGTTGGCAACCTTGTGGAATTCAGACAACATGAGGTGTCCTATTTGATTAACTTTGGTGTTATAACGTTTTCAGGATGCTGTATCCTTGTACACATCATTATTCTTGCAATTGTACTAGCACCCCTCATTCTTTCAGATAAGATACATTTCTCACTTTTTCTTGTAGCTAGCTATATACTGTATTCTAACATTACTTAGCTACTGATGTTTCTTCATTTCCAAGCAATATTAATTTGTCATAATGCATTTACAGTATTTCCTATCCTTTTAATCGTTGATTATTTTTAGTGCCTGTATTAACATACAAATGTGAGACAGTGATGTGGCATTTAAATATAAAGTCAAGAGTAAGAGCATAGTGGTAGGTGGGGGTGCCTCATCATCCACTCACTCGATGTAGTGCTGCTCTCGGGTGACTGCCCAGTCCTCTCTTCCTTCCTTTTTCCTTCCTTCCTCTTGTCTTCCTTTCCTTCATTCATTCCTTTTCCATCTGTCTGCATGTGACTCTACACTGAGTGACAAGCCAAATGGTTTCCTGTACACCAGGAAACCACATACTGTGCTGGGTTGTAACCGTAAAACCAAATTATGGCGCCAGGTGGTTTAGTGATTGATTAAGGTACTCCAGTTGGATTGAGCCAGTGCAGGTTTATATCCAAGGGGTGGCAAGGGGTTTATTGCTTATGTAATACCACTCAGGGATTAGTGAGGCTTGTCACTATTATCTAAAATGTCAGGACCAACTTGCCTAGCCCTGGGCTCCTATGCTCCTCATGGGGCAACACAGGTTTAGATGATGATGATGATGATGAGTAAGAGCAGGGGTAATAAGGCTGGGAAGAAATGTGTATGGAGTGCAGAGAGTGAATAGGTTAAGGAATAATATGACACATGGAAGATGTGGAGTAAGGAAGTGTGTGGACACCAGAGCCAAAAAGAATGTGTGCTTAGGTTGTATAGTTGTGTGGAGAGAATGGATGTGAATAAGGTAGTGAAAAGGTTGTGTCTTTGTGAGTACGAATGTATGAGGAGACACAGAAGGCCAAAATGAAGGTGGATAGAAGTGGTTAATGAACGTGTGAGAAAGCAAGTGTATTGAGAATGATGAGGCTGGAAAACTGACAGTGAATCATGCTGGTTGGAAGAATTGTGTATGGAGGAGTGTATGACAAGGATTCGGCACCTTTATTCTCTCCTGATGAAGTGATAGTTGTTAGATTGACTCTAGCTGATAGGTGATATGAAGTTTGCAAATGTGATTGTTTATGCTTGTGAGGTGAAATCAGAATTCTGGGGGCTTGAATTGTGAATGAATGAGAAAGCAGTGTATTCACTTGAGCAGGCAGTTAGTTTCTCTTTGCTCTCTTTTTTTTTTTTTTTTCCTTAGGTGAGAAAGGGAATTTTGATGATATACATATGTGTTATGTATAAACTGGTGTGTGTGTCTGTCTCTATATCTACACCTATATCATATCCATCTATCCATCTATCTGTCTGTCTATCTATCTATCTATCTATCTATCTATCTGTCTGTCTGTCTGTCTATCTGTATATAACTACCTAGTAATAGCCAAATAAAACTATTGATAAAAATGATATGGAATGCATGGTGTACATCTCAGGTGCAGCAGTGTGTGGAGGGTGTGTTGAAGGCAGAATCAGCATTACACCTGGCTGAAGCTGCTGCTGCTGCTGGTGCATGGGATGGGGAGGTGCGCCAGATCACCAAGCATGCCCACACTCTCACACAGCTTAATAACAATGTCAAGGTAATGTGATGCAACAGATCAATTGGGCGTTGTTTATTCTGCCTATCTCTTAATTTACACCATACGTAGGTAGTACAATAGATTGATGGCTATGAATAGCCCTGGAGGATAGTACTATTAGAGTTGTTATTTTTGTAGCTGCAGCCTTATTTGAAACATGAACCCAGTGGACTGCAAGCTAAAGTTGTCCCTCTCATACAGTCCACCATCCTGCATTGGGGGATAGGGAGGGAGTTGAGGGATAGTTGTATAGTCTGGCTGCAGAGCCACCGAGCTATTCTGTTGTCATCACCCTCTCAAGCACCTGCATGAGAGCAAAGTATGGCTACTTGCTAGGTAGGTAGCCACAGTTACCACTTTGGCAGGAAATATTCAGCCTCAGATAAATAAGAGTCTAAGTCCAAGTTGAGAACTCATTTTGTTCATTATTATCATTATCATCATCATCATCATCATCATCATCATCATCATCATCCAGACCTCCTCGTGAAGTGTCCAGACAGCCAATGTTTGCCCTGTGCAATAGGCCATGCTTCCATGAACTCATCATCCAAGCCCATGGAATCCTGGCTCCATCTGATAGGCCAAAAAAAATTCACCACGTTCTGTAGCTTCACATATATTTACCAATAGAGCCAGTCTGAATGCTGTTGTGTTAAAAAGGGGTGCCAAATCCCTGGTCATGCACTTCTTCACCCAAAATTCATCCAGCCAGCTCGATCTCTTGTCAGTCCCTTAGCCTCACCAACTTCCATGCCTCTCTTCCTCACGCACTCATCCACCATATCCTTCCACATTCTTCTTGGCCTACCTCACCTCCTTCCTCTTGCAGATTTGCTCAGGTTATCCTTTTCACCACTCTGTCATCCATTCTCTCCACATGGCCATACGATTTCAGTACACCCTCTTCAATTCTGGTGTCCACAGACTTTCTCACTCCGCTTCTTTTACGTATCACATTATTCCATATCCTATCAACTCTCTGTACTCCACATAATACCACAGCAGTCCCATCTCCTCTGCACTTACTCTTGACTTTTCATTTTCATGCCACACCATAGTCTTACACCCATATGTTAAAGTTGGCCTTAACGTTCTTCATGTAAGCCTCGCACAGCTGCAGCTATCAAGCCTCTGTTTCATATCAAAGCCTTCATAGCACCAGCTACTTTCCTTGTTTTTGTCACTCTACTTTCCACTTCTTTTTTACATTTTCCTCCCTTTTCTATCATTGTACCCAGGTATTTGAACTCACTCACCAATTCTAGTCCCCTTTCACTGTAACATCACACTGAGAGTCACCTTCCCTGTCAGTAACCATCACTTTACTCCTCTCTACATTTCCTCTCAAGGTACGACGCTCTTACCTCTCCTCTGGTTTTATTAATGGGAAATAATTAGATGATGTAAATAATAATGATTATGCTGCTGTTTGTCTGGAAAGTAAAGTAGAATGAGCAATGAATCATGGACTTGAAAACCTGTAAAGGGATTAAAAAGAAAAACTAACTCCTGCAGTATTAGGAGACTTTAATACTGTTCTGGTAACCACCAAACAATTTAAAAAGAATAAGCTAGACTGCAGTTGACTGAGAAGCTAATGTCATCAAAGGTAGTATATTTTGAAAGAAGAGGTATTCAATATTTTCGTGACAGATTTGCTAATTTCTTAACATTGCTTTTCTGGGATAGGTTCCCCCAAGTGGTTGGAAATGTGAGCAGTGTGACAAGACTGACAATTTGTGGCTAAACCTGACAGATGGAAAAATACTCTGTGGGCGACGGCAGCTGGATGGGTCTGGAGGCAACAACCATGCAGTTGAACATTATGAAAAGACCAGTTAGTATTCTTTAGTTCTGTTTTGCTAGAATAATCTCCCACATTCAAACATTAGGTGACCTGGCTGAGTTTAGATGATGAGTAGTTTTCAGATTTTGCAATCAGAGCAAAAGACAAAGAGGAGAAGGTGAGACACAAAGAATGGTAGAACAAAAGACAAAGTGGAGAAGGTGAGACACAAAGAATGGCAGTGGTAGTGGAGGAGTTAGTGTGAGCTGAACAACTTTTGGAATGTGTATAGGGAGTGTTTGATGAGGAATACTCAGACAGTGTGTGGTGTTGTGATGTTAGCAAATAATGAGAAAGCTACAGATTTCTGGGATGAAGAGATTGAAAGGGCAGTTGAGGAAAATAAAAAAAGGTGGTTACAGTGAATGCAAGAAAGAGGTTCAAATAAAGGAAGAAAGGAATGCATTGAGAGTAAGAAGCAAGTGAAAAGGTAAGGGGGAAAAAAAAAAAACAGGTAGCTAAATAACAGTCTCAAAAGGAAAATTAATGTAAATTACTCTGATAATAGAAAACTTTGGAAAGAGTTGTGAAAATGTAGAAATGAAGGTGGAAAGAAGTATGAAAGTGGAAGGAATGGAATTGGATGACTCTTAATGAATGGAAGCAAAGCAAGGAGTGGATTGAAAGACTGATGATAGAGAATGTTGCACGGAGAGTTAGCAAACATGATTGGTTTTGGTGGTATGCAGAGAAGGAATATACTGCCAGGAAATAGCCGTAACATTGGTTGAAGTGAATGCTATGATGTGGTTGAAGAATGCGAAGGAGCACTGGAAAATTATCTGATGTTAGCTGAAATAAAATGCAAGTAGGTATTTCGTACCATAAGTTTTAAAGACTCGGTGTGTCTCTCACCTGAAAAAAATTGTTTGGCATTAGTTAGAATAAAACCCCAATCTTCCAGCTACTCTCTGTGACATAAATAAATAGTATATACCGTATATAGGGGTTTGATTAAATTTTGAGATGTTATTTATATACAGTATCCGTATTTCATTTGCAGCTTTCTGTATGTACTTAATAGCTTGCGTATGTGTAAAATTTATTGTATGATTGTATTTCAGAGTATCCACTGGCTGTAAAACTTGGAACCATTACACAAGATGGGACTGCTGATGTTTACAGCTATGATGAAGATGACATGGTTCTAGACCCCTGCCTTGTCCAGCATCTGGCAGTAAGTCCTCTCTTGTTCTCACTGCTGCACACTGTTCAGTATTTATGTACACTTATAACCATCTGGAAGAGTATAAAGCACTGGTTTTCCATGTGGGTATGATGAGTAAGGAAAGTACAGTAGAAGTTGGGGCAAACGCTGGAATCACAGATAATAGACAAGGGCAAAAAAATCGGATGAAGGAAGTATACCTGTATCATCTTCATCGTCATCATTATCATCATCATCTTGACCCTTTTTCCCACCAAAGGCTAAGGTGGAGTAGGATCCAGAAACATGAAGAAGAAAAGCACAAGATTTTATTTATTAGTTTATATTTATTGTATATATAAAGACAAAAGAGGGATTGTAAAGTCACCTGTAGGCAGAAGGAGGAAAGAATGAAGGAAAGAAAGACAGAAGAGGAAAGATGGAAGAAAGGAAATGGCAGACACCCAAAGCAGCACTACATCCAGTGAGTGGATGGTGAGCTTCCCCACCTCCCCACCTACCACAGAATAATTCTATGAAAAGTAAAATATGTGGCATTAAACCTAAATTAGATTTTTTAACAACAGGACTCCAGAATGTTCCATTGATAATCTACACTTGTTTTCCATTTTCAGCTCCATCAGACAACAGCCTAATTGGATTGCACTGGCTAAGCATTAGCACAGTTCTTTTTCAACTTTAACATTGACTGAGTCACCTGAAAGTCCATGCCAAACACTAGAGTCATCCTGAGTCACTTGAAAATCCTTGCCAAACACTAGAGTCATCCTGAGTCACCTGGAAGTCCTTGCCAAACACTAGAGTCATCCTGAGTTGCTTGAAAGTCCTTGCCAAACACTAGAGTCATCCTGAGTCACCTGAAAGTCCTTGCCAAACACTAGAGTCATCCTGAGTCACCTGAAAGTCCTTGCCAAACACTAGAGTCATCCTTTAAGCAGTCTCCAGTTAAAAGTTAAGTCCATTTTCTATTTCATCTGTAATGGGTGATAGCCATCTTCGATATATGCATATTCTGAGATTTGTCCAAACTTGTTAAACTGACGTCTGATTGAGTCTGCATCTCATACCCTTATGGTGCATGACTCTATCAAAAGCCATACATTTTCAGCAATGTCTTTATTGGGAATGTGGCTAGTTTTGCTTCAAGTTCATCTCATAACTAGTGGAAGTGTTTGTATTTCTAAACCATTTTACCATGTTTCTTTTGCAGTGTCCCTGTGGCTGACTATCTTGTACATCTTGTGTCCTTTTCAGCACTTTGGAATTAATGTTAAAGTTATGGAGAAGACAGAAAAGACGATGTTGGAACTAGAGATCGACTATAACCAGAGAGCATGGGAGTGGTCCCGACTCACTGAGTCTGGCACCAAGCTAATACCCAAGTTTGGACCTGGGTTTACTGGTAGGTAATGACTGTATTTATCATCATCATCATCATCATCATCATCATCATCATCACCACATCATCATCATCATCATCACCACCACCATCATCATCATCTAATCCTGTGTTGCCCCATGAGGAGCGTAGGAGCCCGGGGGCTAGGCATGTCAGGCCTGACATTGAACCCTATCAGGTTTCTTGGCAGGGCAGTTTATGTCTGTGCTAGAGCCTCCACCATCACCACGCTGACCCACATCTTCGTGGCCCGATATTTTACTTTGATCGCTCTGTGTAAATACACTTTTCATGATAGAATGTTGGTTTTGATGTCATTATAAAGCTGAATAGTTGTACTTCATCGTAGTATGTTCAAAAAAAGAGAACAAAGAAAATAGAATGTCATAATGACGAGTTGAAGTTGGGCAAAAAGCAAGAATTTTATACCTTTCCGTAGCAAAATATACGGCAAAAAATAACGAGTAAAGATATGTAAATTTGGTTTAAGACATGCAAAAATACAATAAATTACCTTTACAGTGATATATAGATTATGGTAATACTTGCATTTCATTGTGCAGTAAAGCAAAAGGAAAGAGATGCACAATTTTATTTTAGTCTCAGCCGCATATTTGCTTAGCGATGTTTTTCTTTGATCGGTCAGTGTAAATACACTTTTTATGATAGGATGCTGGTTGTGGTGTTATTTTGAAGCTGAATAGTTGTATTTTATCATAGTATGTTCATAAAAGGAAAACAAGGACAATAAAAAGTCAAAGTGACGAGTTAAAGTTAGGCAAAAACCAAAAATTTTATACCTTGCTGTAGAAAAATATTTACCAAGAATAAAATTATAAAGAAACAAAGCCATGAGTCAGACCAGCTGTGCAGTACCGCCACGCATAGAGCAACCATTCTGTGACATCATGCTCGAGCCTCTTGGTCATGATGAGTAAATGCAATTTATGGTGAATATTTTACAAAAATTTTGTAAAATGACGATGAAAATCGTCATTGAAATCTCTGAGGTTGGATTTGAAATGACGATCGAAATAGTCATAAGAATCTCAAAGGGTTAAGATGAGAGTGATGACCCTCACTCATCCCTGAGTGGCATTACGTGAGCAGTAAACCTCAACCACCCCTTCACTACAAACCTACCCATTGTCATCTGATTGGAGCGCCCTAATTACCCACTAAACCACCAGGTGCCATAAGTTGGTTGTATGGTTACCACCCAGCATAGTAATTTTTTTCCTGGTGTACATGAGACCAATTGGCTTGTCACTCAGTTTAGAGTCACTCATAAACAGAAGGAAGAGGAAAGAACAAAGGAAAGAAAGAAGAGGAAGGATGGAAGGGAGGAAAGGGCAGTCACCCGAGAGCAGCACTACATCGAGTGAGTGGATGGTGAGCGTCCCCACCTACTGCTAATTCCATTTGTTAAGGAGTACGTTATTTTCACTCATTGAAGCCAGTAGTTGAGACACATGAGACACAGACAGCTGTAGAGGAAGGTCCTTATGACTTTGAGACAGTATAACCGGAGACAAAAAGCAGTGAATCCACTCCTAATCTCAGTTTGTGCCAACGGCCATACCACGTTGAGTACACCGCTTCCCGTCCGATCAGCGAAGTTAAGCAACGTTGGGTCTGGTTAGTACTTGGATGGGTGACCGCCTGGGAACACCAGATGCTGTTGGCATCCCTACGTGTCAAGTGGGGTTGGTGGAGGATTAGTGCCCCTCCCTGTAAAACAATTAACTCTAAGCCCTTGGCCACCCCGTTTGGGATACATGTCGTCTGGCAATGGATGGATGGATGGATTCCATCCATCCACCCATCCATCCATCCATCATCCAATCCTACTTCGCCCCATGAGGAGTGTAGGAGCCCGGGGCTAGGCAAGATGGTCTTGACATTTAAGATGAGAGTGACCAGCCTCACTCATCCCTGAGTGGCATCACATGAGTGATAAACCCCAACCATCCCTTGGATATAAACCTTCACCGGCTGAATCCGATTGGAGCGCCTTAATTACCCACTAAACCACCAGGCGCCATAATTTGGTTCTATGGTTACCACCCAGTGTAGTAAATGGTATCCTGTTGTACAGGAAACCATTTGGCTTGTCACTCAGTGTCGAGTCACCCACAGGCAGAAGGAAGAGGAAAGAATGAAGGAACGAAAGACAGAAGAGGGAGTGTAAAGTCACCTGTAGGCAGAAGGACGAGGAAAGAATGAAGGAAAGAAAGACAGAAGAGGATGGAAGGAAAAAAGGACAGAGGAGAGGAAAGGGCAGACACCTGAGAGCAGCACTACATCAAGTGAGTGGATGGTGAGCGCCCCATCTGCCACCTCGATCAGTATTTTTGATGCCTGGGTAGTGTTTAAAATGGCTTGAAACCTCTTCCAAAGGTTCCTCCAAAACTCCCTCACTCTGAATAAAAGGTGTGTGTGCATGTTTGCAGGCATGCATTTTTTCTTTTCTTTCTTAGCTTCTCAAGAAGCTTTTTCAGTAGGAGTTGCTTTCATAATGACTGATAAATGACAGAGAAAAATGAAAAACCGGCATACCACGTTGAGTACACCGCTTCCCGTCCGATCAGCGAAGTTAAGCAACGTTGGGTCTGGTTAGTACTTGGATGGGTGACTGCCTAGGAACACCAGATGCTGTTGGCATAACGTTCTCCCTACGTGTCAAGTGGGGTTGGTGGGGAATTAGTGTCCCTCCCTGTAAAACAATTAACTCTAAGCCCTTGGCCACCCCGTTTGGGATACATGGCGTCTGGCAATGAATGAATAACTATGTCGTCTTAAGGTGTATGTATGTCTGATTCCAGCTTGAGATGGTGAAAGTGATGCTGATTGTTGCATACACTCCATGTAATGATAGGAGTGATGAAGAAAAAGATTGTGAGACCAGTTGGATGGAGTGTTAGGACAAATGCCCAGGAGTTATAGAGTGTATGTGATATGGGTGACTTGAATGGGAGATTTAACACTAGTCTTGTGCATGATTTAATAGGTCATTACAGAATAGCTGGGGAGATTGCTTGAGTGGTTATGGTAAAGGATTTTGGAAGAGCAACAGCAAAGTTCACTTGTACAGCTAGAGTGAAATAAAAATAGTATCATTGTATATACAGTTCTATAAATTGTCAATTATCTGTCAGCGCATTTAATTGGCTTACATCATTATCCATCACAGCAAATGGCTGAATTTAATAAAGTTCCTGGGAAGCCAAAAAAAAACAAAATCCGTGCAATTCATCATGTCACTCAAACACAATTTCCTGACAGCTCTACTAGTAATAAAGGAATAAGTCAAGGACACTGGCATGAATTGGCATGAGGAAGTGGTGGTTAGTCTCTTTAGGTTTAAAGATTTTTTTTTATATAACCATTCTGGATAAACTCAGGGACTGTTTGCCTGTAGATAGATGTATATAACATCTTAAAGCCTGTTTGTGAATTGTTTTGCTTACAATTTGCAGGAATGAAGAATCTGGGAAACTCATGCTACATAAACTCAGTGATGCAAGTTCTGTTCATGGTTCCTGGATTTGTGGAGCGATTTTATCGTGGTGGC
Source organism: Coenobita brevimanus (assembly GCF_032717465.1). Lineage (NCBI taxonomy): Eukaryota > Metazoa > Arthropoda > Malacostraca > Decapoda > Coenobitidae > Coenobita > Coenobita brevimanus. The sequence goes on along the minus strand of NC_136979.1, from coordinate 48,486,407 downwards.
CAAGCAGTATTGGAGAGCTACCAAGGCACCAACCCTGCTGATGACTTTAATGTGCAGATGTCCAAACTGGCTCATGGTCTCCTTTCAGGAAGGTTAGTCCTGTTGGAAAATATTGAAAGCTCAGAAGAACCTAGTTTATTTACATGTCCTTGCATCTGTGGTGCCACAAAATACAGCATTTTGCCCCTCTTTAGGTACTCCGTAGGGCCTGAGAACATTGAAAATCTCCCTGAAAACGAGGATCCCCAACCAGGCGTGTCCCCACTTATGTTCCGGACTCTTGTGGGCCGTGGTCATGCTGAGTTCTCCACCAAGCGGCAGCAGGATGCCATGGAGTACCTGGAGCATGTTCTCAAAATGACAGCATGCAACTCAGCTGGTACCAGTGACCCAGGAAACTGCTTCAAATTTGAGGTTTGTCAAGATCCATTTCATTGCTAAAAGTGAAACAGTGTTAGCCTACATTACAGTTGGACATTGACATTCCGGAAAACTTGTGAAGTTAGTCTTTCCAGATTAAGAGCCTTTGTTTCCTACCCTCTTTGTTGTGTTATACTGAAGTGACTACACAGAATAACAAACTCATAGGTTTCTGTAATCAAACAAATCTACAGTAGTGACTCAGGCACTCCAGTGGGATGTGGCCCATTAGGTTTACATCCAAAAGTTTTATTGCTTACATAATACTGCTCATGTGAGCAAATGGTCACATGCTATAAATGCTAGGACTGAGTAGCCTAGTCCCTGGTCCCTGTGCTCCAAACAGGACAGTAAAAGACTGGATTTTTTTTTTTTTTCCTCCCTATAGTGTAATAAGTGACTATGAGAGGCCCTGCAATAAGAATGATGCTTGTAACAAGCCATACAGTTGTCACTCAAGCTGGAGCTTAGCCTTGAGTGCACAGAATCGGCATCCAAGCCGAAGACTTACACTCTTACAACTCCAGGTCTTACAACCAACTCAATCTACTGCCAGTTCCCCAGCCTCATCACCCTCCAGGCTTGCTTTATGAGACACTCATTAACCACATCTGTTCAACATTTTCTTGACCTGCCATTTCTCCATCCACATCCAGGTTTGCTCAGATATACCCATTTCAGCACTCTTTTGTCAGCTGTTCTCTCCACATGACCATACCATCTAAGCACACTCTTTGTTTGCTTTATTTCTTCTATAAAGGCTCCAACATGCTTGCATATGTCGGCCTTGGTTACATCTTAGAAGAAACTTCTTAGAACAAAAGTGATGGTATGATTTTTAAATGGGCCCACCACCATAATTAGTGATGGATTTTACAGTACCGGTATATATTTAAATACATAGGATCAAACACTTCCTATAACACCATAATGCAGTACTACAATGTTATAACACACATTAGAAGCCCGGCCTCAGACCATGTGTCACCACATTTCAGAAGGGGTTGTATTAAACTGCCGATACTGTTTCACTGCACATTTTAACTTGTTCACTGCCATGGACACACTTCAGTATTTTCTGTGGGCTAATCTAGACCATTTTATTTAGCTGAAGGATTGTCTAGCCATCCAAAGTGGTAATCTATAGAGTTTTCAGTTCTTTGACTGCCAGGCTTCCATTCAGGTTAACAAAATGGTTATGTGGTTGCCCAGATAATAATTGCTTAATGCACCCGTAGAATCTGAAAGAGTTAAAAGGCAATTATAAAATCTAACAGACATTTTTGAATGACATTATCACTGTCCATATTTACCACATGTTATGTTTCTTATATTGCTTAGGTTGAAGACAAATTCATCTGCAGTGTTAGTGGAAAGGTGCGCTATGTTACACGACCAGACCAATATCTGCCCTTGCCGGTGCCTATGGATGAGGCTGTCAACAAAGAGGAAGTTGCTGCTTTTCTTGCCCGAAAAGCAGAGGCACAGGCTGCTGAGAAACATATGTGAGTTTATTGTACTAAAGTAATTAAATAGGATCAATACTGTATTTAGACTGTTCACTCTCAAATGTCAGGACCAACTTGCCTAGCCCCGGGCTTCTACACTCCTCATGGGGCAACACTGGATTAGATGATGGATGGATGGATGGATTTAGTTTGTTCATGTGCTGATTGTTAGTCAGTGACTGGTGATATGGAAGTGTCCAGTGAGAAAACAGAAGGAGGTACTGTACAATAATACAGTATTAGTAGTAGACTGGGCTGTAGATTTTATATAAAGCTAATTTATGCAGATGAAGTTATATTTATGTTGTTGATTTAATGAAGCAGCAAATTGGTGGTTTTAATTCATATACTGTAAATCATTAAAGTAGTTAGTAGCAACTCCGAACTAGCTCGACAGGATCCAGTTCTCTCGCGGTCCACGTGGTTGAAAGTTTAGGGTAGAGAAGACCTGTTGGATGCAGCCTTGCTAGACATAACATGTTCCCACAAAGCATGCCTGGGACCATCATCATCTGAGCACAAACACCACTCTGTTGTAGAGCCAAGTCATTTCCACAATTAGCGGCCATTAAGTTAGATAAATTTGGTTGTACTACTAGTGGTTAAAAGAGGTAGGTTGGCTGATTACAATCAACCCCTCAAAAGTAATAGCAGCTCTTGTAAATACCTCAGATAAGTTATTCATTACCCTAGAAATGACTATTATGATCAAAATTAGCACTAATATACAGTTTGAACTGCAGCATACAATCCTATATACTCCCCATCATGGAGCTGAAGTTGCTGTGAAGTTATTAAATTGCTGTGATGTTATGCGATATAATTTATAACTAGAGAGTTTGTAAGCTCTGATTTCCAAAGCATTATTGCCCAAATTTTGGCTCCTGGTGGTTTAGTGGGTAATAAAGGTGCTCCAATTGGATTGAGCCAGTGAAGGTTTATATCCAAGGGGTGGTTGGGGTTTATTGCTTACATAATGCCACTCAGGGATGAGTGAGGCTGGTCACTCTCATCTTAAATGCCAGGACCAACTTTCCTAGCTCTGGGCTCCTACGCTCCTCATGGGGCAACGTAGGATTGGATGATGGGTGGATGGGATTGTCAGATGTTTGAGTGCCAGTGAATTGAAGTTATACTGTACTGCCATCTTTCCTAAGCAGACCCCAAGAGGAGCAAGTGCGTGCCAAGATTCCATTTGACGTGTGCCTCTCTAAACTAGCTGCCTCAGAGCAGATAGTAGCATACAGTTCAGCAGCAGAAAAGGAAGTTACAATGGAAAAGATTACCAGACTGCGTACTTTCCCTGACTACCTTATTATACAGGTTAGTAAGAATCTTTAAAAAATGCTGTATTTATACCACGTTTTTGTTGCTTGTAATCTTGTTATAAATAAATTTAATGCATTTACTGATATGCATGTTACTTATTAAAGTTTTGGCGAAGGAAAAGATAATATTAAGAGTAAGACTTGCATGAAAAGGTCAGGGAAGTAAAAAGTAATGAGGAGGTAAGTGTTGAATTTGGATGAAAACTTAATGTAAAATTTGGTGCTGAGAATAAAGAGAATATCCATTACATAATGATTTGTCATATATTGACACACCTATAACATGGATTCAGTGGGGATACCTTTTTTGTCCAAGGTTCACCCACCTAACAAATTTTATAAAACATTTCCATATCACTTAAACTGGTTGTTTTTTCAGTACATTACACTTAACTTTCAGCCGGCCACCAAAAATAAGTCTGAAAATAAGTTTCTAACTCACCTGAACTGGTAGTTATTTGGCTGAAGTGTCCTTCACTTACTGGTTGAACTCCAGTATCAGAAAGTGGGGTGATGAGTGAATGAATAGGAGTCATTTCGTGGGGTACTCTGATGATTGTTGTAGTGTTATGATATCATGGTCTGTTTCTGGGATCTTCCAACTGTATTCATTAATGGGAAATGAGAATATGGTATATAATTTTTATCAGTGTGCCCTTTTTTCATTCATTCGTTCATCATCCAGTCCTGTGTTAAGCATAGCCTGGGTCTAGGCAAGTTGGTCCTGACATTAGAGTGACCAGCCTCATTCATCCCTGAGTGGCATTACATGAGGAGTAAACCCCAACCATCCCTTTGATATAAACCTGCCCAGGCTCAATCCGATTGGAGGGCCTTAATTACCCACTAAACCACCAGGTGCCATAATTTGGTTGTATGGTTACCACTCAGTGCAGTAAGTAGTTTCATGATGTACAGGAAACCATTTGGATTGTCACTAAGTTTGGAGTCTTATGTAGACAGAAGAAAGAGGAAAGAAAGACAGAAGAGGAAGGAAGGAAGAGAGGAAAGGACAATCACCTGAGAGCAGCACTACATCGAGTGAGAGGATGGTGAGCGCCCCCTTCTACCTCTAAGTGTGCCCTTTTTTGATTATGTCTCAAACTTTTTTGTTTTATTTTCCAGTTAGTTAAATTTGGAATTGGACAAGATTGGGTGCCAATGAAATACGACGTTTCAATTGCAATGCCTGAGACTTTAGACTTGTCAGTACTGCGAGGTGAGGGACTACAGCCAGGAGAGGAGGAGCTTCCTGACACCCCTGCCGCTGCACAGTCTGAAGGCGAGTCATTGAGAGTTCACTAAACCCTGTGTTAACTTTGTCATCCCAGTGATATATGCTGTGTTTTATTCTAGCCCTTTTTTTTTTTTTTTTTTTTTTTTTTTTTTTAAGGGGCAAACGTGGATTGTCTTACTTCAGCTAGTGTATGGTGTTTCTGTCTTATCAGAACCATGGCTGAAGGAGCAGTTCTTGTTAATTTTTTTCATTCATTCATTCATTGCCAGACGCCATGTATCCCAGACGGGGTGGCCAAGGGCTTAGAGTTAATTGTTTTACAGGGAGGGGCACTAATCCTCCACCAACCCCACTTGACACGTAGGGATGTCAGCCGTCCCAAACGACTGGGTCAAACTCGGGACACCTTTATCAGAGTCCCAGTCAGCTCCACCATACATCAGCTTGGCTCCTAAATTTTATCAACCAAAAAAAAAAACTATGTTCTGTACAGTCTCCCTGGGTCCCAGTTTCAGATGTCTTCTTCCGCTTCTGTTTCATTTTCTCCCTCCATAATACTGGGCTGGGTCAGGATTTATCCTACCATGCTAAACATTTGTTTCACAAATTGAGGCCCCCATGAAGTGAGAATCTACTGTATATTATATGCAGACACTTTGCCTAGAGAGAGGTAAAGTGGAGAATGAATGGTTGAAGCCCCTTTTTGTGGAACTCTTGAGGGAACTGCTCTCATTTGTCTCATGAGTACTTGGGCACTCTCTAGTACCTTTCTATGTTAGATGTGGGTCCACAAGTCATGATGAAAAATAGAATATTGGCCTACACGGAGTTCCTTGTAGGGACTACCTCAGACAATAGATTGTTCAGACCAGCAAAAGTATGTGTGGTAGTGAGTGTTTTTTCATTTGATTAGTGTATACTGTATTTATGTAAGTAAATGGGCAGCATAAGTGTGCTATGTATGAAATTATATGCTAGTGCAGTTAATGTTAGAGAAAAGACTATTCACTACAATACTGGTCATACTAATTATTAAATATTTTTGGCTGAAAGGCTTGTATTTTAGATAATTTTACTTGAGAAGTCTTAAATTCTATTGTTTTAATGTAATAATATTGTGTATAACAGAACCAGAGATCAATATGGCAACAGTGCAACAGTTAGCAGACATGGGTTTTCCTTGGGAGGCATGCAGGAAGGCAGTACACAACACTGGCAACAATGGGACTGAAGCTGCAATGAACTGGGTCATGGAACACATGGATGATGCAGACTTTGCAGAGCCTCTTGTTCTACGGAATAAGAATACTAGTGAGTAGCAGAGAGAGAGAGCATCAATGTGTGTGTACTGTACAGTATCTTGAAACTGTTGAAAAACCTTGTTTTAGGGACTTCTGCAGCAAGTTCAGCCACTCCTATGTAGTGTGACTTCAGTTCATTCATAGGCAATGCACCTTCAAAGCAAAAAGAGGTGATAGCAACTACATCCTCTTCAGTTTTTCAGGAGCCAGAGTTATTACTTTCAGCCATCTCTCGTCAGTCTTAGTGGCTGAGTAACATAAAATGCTAATCTTTTCCTGTGCTAGATATTGCTGTTGGTTATCTTAGGGAAGCGTAGTTGACTCATACAAGCAAATTATGACAGATTGGTGCAGGAATTCTTTGTCACAGAAGTTAGAAGAATTTCATATCTCTTAAGAATATACTGGTAGCAGTTATGAGAGCCATGTTTAATTCCATGAATATGGTGCTGTATTTTTGTACTTTATTCTTGGTCACATCATATGATTTTATTCACCTTAGTGGAGGCTTTCAGAACTGCAGAGGTTAGATGTAGCCTTCATCAGCTTTAATACTTGAGTTGAAAATAATCATTGTGTAAAGTTAGCTGGTGGTATTGTAATTAAAGTGAAAAGTATGTCATTGAATTAAAGGAGGTAAATAGTAAGTTATTAATTTTCTACATATACTTTACTGTATTAACTCTTTCTATCCATGCTGTAGCTGGAGGAAGTTTCACACCCAATGAAGATGGTTTGGGAATGCTAATGGGAATGGGCTTTAGCCGAGAGCAGGGGGTATTAGCGCTGAAAGAGACCAGCAACAACCTAGAGAGGGCAGCAGACTGGATATTCTCACACCAACATGAACTAGACTCTCTTCTGGCAGCCCAGAGTGGAGCTGCTGCAGTCCCACCACCACAGAAGCCAGTCTTCACCAACGGGATCCCTAAGTCAGTTATAGCTTGGTCACTGTCAATCATCTCAGAATTATTGTCACTTGACTTGAGTTATCTTGGTTTTTGATCTTTGTACAGTATAGTATCATGATGCATTTATTCTGCCATGGCACAAAGTTTCCCATTCTGTGTTTGTCTGTACTTGATTGATTCTGAATCCTATCGTACTTGTATGAAATGTTTTAACTGTACTGTTGGGTATATAGTATACCAGGCTTAATTGATGAGTGAATTAATGTGTGGCCTAGTTTACTGGTCTCTGTATAACTTCATGTGGCTTTATGTTTTCATTATCCCATAGCATTTCTGGACTTTACGCATTCTGTTGATAATGGTTATGACATATGTTGGCTTTACAGCTTATTAATCTTCCAAGAACTGACTAATATTTTACTATTTTCTTTTACAGGTATGAACTCAGTGCATTCATAAGTCACATGGGGACCTCAATTTTTGTGGGACATTATGTATGTCACATCAAGAAGGATGGAGAGTGGACCATTTTCAATGATAACAAAGTGTCCAAATCTGTAGACCCACCACTTGATTTGGGTTACATTTACCTGTACAAGAGAGTGGACCAATAATGCAGGTCATATAATTAAGAGCAAACTAGTTCTGGAAAAGTTGAAAATGGGCTGTGTTGTTGAAACTACTTTTTTCTTATGATAGCTGCTACTTTAGGCTTATAACACAAAATTTAGTATTGTTTCTATTCACAGTTTCCATGATCTTGATAAGATATGAATCCTCTCCTCTGTTTTCCTTGTGGCTCAACACAACTAGGGTCACAATAACAGCTACTACTTGTGATCAGTTATAAATCTATTCCAGTCACTGTAATTAATATTGATTTTCTAGTGTGCTTATAAGTAATTTCTTCTTACAATAAAAGGACTACATTTTATTAGTTGTTTTGTATGCTTAGGAAAGCTTTTGTTTATATATGTAGCTTAAAACTGTGGTTTATTTATATTTTTGATTTATAGACAAGGCCAGGGGTTCTTCATCTTTAATGACATGTGACCCTCTTAGTATGACATCCATTTTTCTGCAGTCAGTCATAGTTAACAATGCATCCCTTCACATCCTTCTCTCTCAGTTTCTCCAACTGCAGCTTGTATTCAAAGAAAATAAATTATCCCAGCAAACACAAGACACTCTTGATATTATCTAAATCATCATTGAAGTGGTAGGTGGTGGTGAATCTACACATTTGATTTAGCACTGCCTATTTCTTTCATTTTTTTTTTTTTTTTTTTTTTTTTCTGTCTTTCTCTCTTCGTATTTCCCTCATCATTCCTGTCACTGTTTAGTTCTCGTCTTTCCAGTTCAGGTGGCTGTACAATGAGTGACAAACTTAATGGTTTCCTGTAACCCAGGAAACCACTTACAACGCTGAATGGTGACCATACTGCCAATTAATCGAGTAATGTGGAGCTTACAATGGTGCCCTTATTAACTGGGTAGAGAGATACAAATGGGGTAACCTTCCAATACCAAACATCCAGACTCTTTCCCCCACCTTGCTGTGGCAAGGCATTGACTGCTGCAGGAGAACATCGGATCACTGCATAGGACAGTCCTTTAGAAACAGTTGCTTGCCAGCAGTTAATGGGTCTGCCCAACTAGAGAGACTGGGATTACTCAACAAGATAACCAGATGATGTAATTCTATCTGTCTATCTATTGCAAGACGCCTTAATCCCATAAGGGGTGTCCATAAACAAATCGCCTTCATGTCACCCTGTCCCTTGCCATTTCACTGCCCTGCTCCCAGCTCACACTGCCTTCTCTCATATACCTCTCCAATCCATCCCTCCATCTTATCCTTGGCCTCCCCCTTCCTTTCCTCCCCTCCACCTCACTCACATACACTCTTCTCATCAGTCTCTCACTCTTTATCCCTTCCACATGGCCAAACCACCTCAGTGTGTTCCTCCTAACACTTCCTATCACATCCACATCCACACCACAATGCTCCTTCGCGTCCTCATTTGTCAGTCTGCCTCTCCATTGTTACTCCATATGCTCCTCTCAAATAACTCATTTCCACTGCTCTCACTCTTGGCTTGTGTTCCTCCAACAAGGTCCAAGCTTCACTTCCATATGTTAGAGTTGGTATCACAATATTGTCATGTGGTAACTTTTCACATCCTTGCTCTCTTCCCTGTTTCTTATCACTGCTTTCAAAGCACCAGAAAACTTACTTCCTTGTTGTACCCTTTCAAGCACTTCACCCTCTAAACTTCCACCCTTACTCATCACACTACCCAGGTACTTAAATGTACTTACACTTTCCATATCCTCCTCATGTAACCTTACTGTACATTCAGTGACTTCATTTCTCTCGGAGACCATAACTTTTTCTCTACATTTCTTACACACTCCTAAACTCATTCACCAAGCCTTACAGGTCCACTTTGTCTTCGCTTAATAACAAAGTATCATCTGCAAACAACAGTACAGGGAGTTTCCAAACACCGCCCTCTCTCATTAGGGCCACTCCAACATCCACTGCCCTACTTTGTATCTCTTTTATAACCCCATCCATATATAGACTGAACAACCATGGAGACATGACACATCCATGTTCCAATCCAACGTTCAAATAGAAAAATTCACTTAGTTCACTATCAACACGCACTGCAGCCTTACCACCCTCATACATACTCTTCATGGCATTCAGCAACCTCCCATTTACTCTGTATATTTTTAATACCTTCCACAATCCTTGTCTATGTAATTAATTATAAATAAGTTAATAGATGAATAAATATCAGTAGATGAATAAATACCTATCTGTGAGGACCCCCAGATATGCACAGCTCTCTATATATGTGAAACTTTGACTAGTGGGTGATAGGAAAACACAGAACAAACAAGGAACTTGCAAAAACATGAGGAGCTGGGCTGCCACACAGCCTGAGTTGAGTTGCCCATGAGTGTGTTGGTTAGAATGCACAGAAAACAGATATCCCTTGTTTCTTTTGCTATTTCACATATCTTTCTTACTGTTAATGGTATGGTAAGCAAATTCTGAATCTAATCCTGTGTTGCTCCATGAGGACCATAGAAGCCTGGGGCTAGGCAAGTTGGTCCTAACATTTAAGATGACAGTGACTAGCCTCATTCATCACTGACTGGCATTGTGTGAGCAATAACTCCAACCACCCCTTGAATATAAACCTACACAGGCTGAATCCAACTGGAGCACCCTAATTACCCACAAAACCACCAGGCACCATGATTTGGTTATATGATTACCACCCAGCTTTGTAAATGGCTTCCTGGTGTACAGCAAAACAAATTGTAGTCACAAATTGTGACAGAGATGCAGAGGGAGTTGTGTCATACTCTCCTGGTTGGGGAAGGTTTGCTTTTTGTTTATTGACTGGCCAGTGATTCATCAATTAGGTTTTCCCATTTGAGCAAACAGTTAGTATGGGACCCAATCCTATGCTTAACTGAGGATAAGTAGCTTTTAACACTGCTCACTGTACAGTAAATAGAGGGCTTTATTTTAAAAATTAAAATTGGTTAGTTGAAGCATCCATAAAGTGTGTGTCTGAATATATAATAAATACTTTTACTTCTTTCAATTTTAATTGAAGCAAATACATTAGGCATAATTTGCTACCCTGTACTTTGAAACTGATTAGTGTAAATACATTTAAGTACAGCACTGATATTTGTTGGTAGCTAATTGTTAATCTTAAGGCAAATGTACACTGTACTTCATTGAATCTGCTAATTAGTGAGGGGGAAGGCTCAGGTTAACCTTTCTAGAGGGTCTCACATGGGAAGGTTGCAGTTTGTCATAATACAGGATTGTACTGATGTCATTATCAGCTCATACACCTCACCAGCCTCACCAACAGCATGTGCATGGCAAGGGTATTTCCACTTTGGGCATACTGAATACACTTTACTGCTGATATCTCCCGGTGGCGACCATCATCCACTCACTTGATGTAGTGCTACCTACTTCCTCCTTATCCTTTTTCTGTGCCTGCCCTCCTCTCTTCCTATATCTCCCATCTTTCCTGTCACTTCTTATTGTTCTTCTTTCCTTTACAGGTGGCTTTACATTGAGTGACAAGCCAAATGGTTTCCTGTAAGCCAAGAAACCATTTACAACGCTGGGTGGTAACCATATAACCAACCCATACGTGCTTCCTACGTGTCAACAAGTGGGTTGGTGGAGGGTTAGTGCCCCTCCCCATAAAACCAATAACTCAAAGTCAAATGGCCACCCCTTAAGGGATTATGGCGTCTGGCAATAGATAGATAGATAGATGTTACACAAGACTGACATGCTAATTATAGATCCTGGTGCTGGTAGGTGGGGGTGCCCATCATCCACTCACTTGATGTAGTGCTGCCTATTTCTTCCTTCATGTCTGTCATTCTTTTCCTATATCTACCCTCCTCCCTGTTTATTCCATCCTTTCTGTCACTACTGTATTTGTTACTCTTCTTTCCACTTTAGGTGGTTATACACTGAGTGATAAGCCAAGTAGGTTACTGTTATTCAGGAAACCCTGTACAGTGCTGGGTGGTAACCATATAACCAACTATTGGGGTGATGTACAGCCTACTGTGGTGCCCCTGTTAACTGGGTGGAAAGCTGTAAATGCAGCATCCACCCAGGAACCAAGCCACATTAATCGCTGCACCTCGCTGTGGCGAGGCATTATCAACCACATGAGAACATCAGTTCACTGCATAGGCTGGCCCTGCAGGGGCAGTTGCTTGCTTGCAGTTGATGGGTCTGCTTGATCAGAGAGACAGGTAGCACAACAACAATAACAACAGATTTTGTTAAAGAACTTGCCTGTAATTTTCAAATAATTTTGCCACCCACTTCAGCACCCTTGAGGAGCAGCAGTTTCAGAATGTTTGGACTATGCATTAACTTGAACAAAGTATATATAATTAAATCAAGAATATAATTATTAATTCAGATCACTGCCTGGTCAAAATATATACAGGAGGCCCTCCACATTCGCAGATTCAACTTTCGTAGGTCTCACAGATTTGCGGATTGCCTCTGTGGAGCCAAGAGTCCGTTAGCAGCCACAAAATTTAGCAATGCAGATGCTCGCCGGTCATTTCGCTCCAAACCAGGCCCGCACCAAACCACCGGACTCCCACTCTCCTCTGTCTCTCCCGCAGTCTGTGTCCTGCCACTGTCATGGTCGCTTCGCTGCCTCTCTGTTGCCACGCCAAACCTCCCGTAATTTCATTATTGTGCCTAATAATTGTGCTGTCACGTGTTCAAAGGTAACAAGTATACTGTATTGCTGTGCTATTAGGTGAGTGAATTAGCGCTCGATTGTGCGATTTACTTGTGATAACTGTGTCCCACATGTGTCTGTGTTGTCCAGCAAGCATGGGCCCCAAGCATCCCGCATCCCCTAGAGATGAGTGCATCCCTAAATGTGCAAAGAAAGAGATGAGCCTGGAGGAGAAGGTGAAATTGCTGAACAAGTGTAGGGAGGGCATGAGCTATGCTGCAGCTGGAAAATTTTTTAACGTGAACGAGAGCATAGCTTTCAAGTCCCAGATATGATTTATTAGGTACAGTATGTGCACACTTGCTCACAGGGGGTGATCTGTGGTTGTGGAGGCATTTATGGAAGGGTGCACCAAACATTCACGGAAATTCCGCGTTTGTGGGGGTCTGTGTCCCCTAACCCCGACGAATGTGGAGGGCCACCTGTACAGCATCAGGATACCGGAATGCATCTTTTTCAGTTCAGTACGGTACTTTACTTATGCTAAGTTTGTACTACAAACCTACAGTGGAATAAATTATCAGATATATTTAACAATTAGCATGCTTACTCCAGACATTATATAGAGTTGACCCACATTTTATGATTGTTTACTTATACATTAGTAATGTTTTAGCACCATTTTTCACTTTATGACATTTTTTTGCCAAGTCAATCACTGATGCGCAATTTCTCGTCATATTATTTTTCTGATTATGTTGTTGTTACAATGCTGAATTAATTATAAAAAAAAAAAAATATGCATCCCAGTTGTAAAACTAGGGTGTATTGTACTAATGACTGACTGCACTCTTTAGTGAAATAGCAGTGCTTCAGAATTATAGGTATTTTGAAAATACAGTAAATTGCTGGATATGAAGCATCTGGTTTTCACCACAACCTACAAACATACAAGGAAACCACCAGTGTACATTGGAAGACACCCCATTGCTTATTGTATTATGAAGGGAAAGGGAGTACCAAGGAACTGTTTGCAATAACACAAAACTTGGCCAAAATGATGTGTCTTGCTTTACGGTTAATGTACAGTACTGTATTTTGTTATGGCAGAATTTTTCTATTAAATGGCCATATGAATAAGATTTAGATGGTGGTGTGGATGAAGCAGCTCAAGATATGAAAGGATACACAGGGGATTTGCATATGGTTTGAAGAATATTGAAGGGGAAATGATACTTGAGTATGGGGAAGCAATGAACATGAATGTGTGCAACAAGTATTTTAGGAAACGAGAGAGCATGCTGAGTTCATATGAGTCTGGGAGTAATAGTGGTCAGATTGACTTCTGGTACTTCCTGGTCAGGAGGGCTGATAGGAAGTTAGTGAACTTCCAAACTCTATCCTACTTCACCTGCCAATTTTATCTAACTTTACCTCACCAAAAGCTGTCATTCTTTAGCCTCTCTAGCCTGTCATTTTTAACACTCTCCAACCCACTCAACCCCACCATTATTCCACTCCACTGCCCCGGTCTTGCCATACTAGCCTACTTCCTACCTCCTGGATCAGTTTTCCCTCTCTCTCTCAGTTTTATCCCATTTACTCCACACAAGCTTGCCACCCACAACCTTGCCATTACCCCAGTTTATCCCATCCAACCCTTCCATTTTCTGACCTACCTTAAGCATCATGTTTAAACCACGTCACCCTACATAGCTCTGCTATTACAGTGTACCAGAGCCCACTCTATCCAATCCTGTCAATTCCCCATCTATCTTGTCCACCCCTGACCTATTTTGCTCGACCCCACCTTTCAATATAATCCCAATCCATCCCATCCAACCGCACCATCTCCCCATTCCACTTCAGCCAACCTCAGCATACTCTGCCCTACTGCACTTGTTAGTTTTATTACATCCATCTCAAAACTGCTATACCTTACTGTATATTAATTCACCTGTCGTCATTTTTACTTCATCCCACCCATCTCCACCATTACCCCACTCCACACCACCGGAACCTGCCATTCTGTACTGTACCTCAGCTATCAGTTTTACCTTAGTCCACCCCACCCAGACTCGTTATTACCGCACTACACCCGATGCAACCCCACAATTGCCGCACTTAAACATTTCAGCGTACACAACCCTGTCATTATGCCACTCCACCCTACTGAATCCTGCCATACTGAATCCCAGTCTCACCTCTCAGTTTTACCTCACTGCGCTCCACCCATCCCTGCCATGCTCTACCCCAACTCACGTGTCAGTTTATCCCCCTCCTCCCCATCCAAATCTCCTGTAATTAAAGTTTCATTACCTGTCAGTTTTAACGCACACAAGTCCACCCAACCACACCATTATCCCACCTAATCCCATAAACCCTTGGTGTACCCTAACTTTCCTGTCAGTTTTACGCCAATCCCACCCAGCCCCACCATTGCCCAACTAAACCGTACGAAACCCTGTCAAAAATATTCTAGTGTGTGATATCTTTTAGTAATTAACGAGTAATTTAGTGACGAGAGGTCTATGCTCTTGCCAGATCTCATAAGTTTATCCAGACATATAAGTCACGATACCGAGTCAGGCTCGCCATCTAGGTAGCAGACGACACTCTCCATTCATATTTGGCGGGTATGATTGTACACAAACACACAGAGAGATTGCCATGGTAACGGCGTGGTCGCTGGCTGGGAGGCAGCGCACAGCGGACGTAAAACAGCGTTACTGTAAGCTGTGCTCTCTTGTAAGGATGTGGCCCTATGATTGAGCTTTTCTGTTGGGTAAGTAATGAAGCTGGAGTTAATAAACTCTGACGGGAATTCAAACATTTATGGTTCAAATGGTTATAGATTCAAAGTCAGCTCGAAGAAAAACTTGCCATTGGTGACCCATATGTGTCGTGGAACTTTAGAGATATAAAGCTTGGAAATATTAAGCAGAACCCTGGAAAAAATTCGTGTGCATAAAGATGAGTTTAATTTCAGGGGAGAAGTACTGTACTGTACTCCCAGAATATCAGGCATTAATAAAAAAGAAAAAAAAAAGTAATGTTTCCCTTTGTGGTCAACAACTAGTTTTTATTCTTCAGTCTTTTATATATATATATTTTTTCAAGATTGTTTTGAGTGTGATTTGAACTTAGAATATCATCTTCAGCTGCCAGATCATTTAATTCTGCATAGAACATCTTTGCAGTGCATGGATTAATGAAGACAATCAGACTAATTTTCCTTCATTGTCCTCACATCCATCAGTTGTTTCAGTGTACTGTATGACAATATCCCAAAATAAAGGGGGGTGGTATTCTCTGTGGCATATCCATTGCAAATGCATCTTTATGGTAGTTTCAGTATTGTTCCGTAAGTAATTTCTCCAGCCATGACACAACCTTCACCCTGCAATAGCTGTGAAATTGTGAGCTCAGATGGTGCCGCTGCCTGATGGTCTTCCTTGAAACCACCTAACCCAACACGACCCAAGTGATATCTTGGGTGACATGCACTTTAGTGTAACCAATGATGGCCCCTAATCAACCTGACCTGGCCCAACAGAGGCCGAAGCAACCCAAGGGCCACCCCTGTTGAGAAGTAGCGGGTAATTTCAAGGTATCCTCGTGTCGCGATTGCTCTGTTCTTCCATATAAAGGTATCCACATTTTGTGTAAAAATAGCATGGCACTGCCTGTTTTGACATTTTCTGCAGACGGTGTTTTACCAAGTGATTCCAAGTGCCAAAATTGTGGTAATCTGTGTTGGTACTGAAGACAGTCGTGTTTCTTGGTGTAATCATGCATATGTAATTCCAAAGACCAAAAAAAGGAAGAAAATGTGGTTATCAAAGAAGTGAGATATGCCTCTCACCTGATTGCTACTACACACTGTATACCTACTTTTTCTTCTTTCAGCTAAGTTTTTTGGTACTTTATGCTATCAGAATAGGTTTTCACCTACCTCTAGGTAGATACATCATCTGAAGATACTCCCTTCCCCAACACCCAACCATTGCTCTGTCCCTGTCATGATAAGTAGTCACCATATACAGGTATTTACTTTTGTACACTCTAATTAACCCTTTCTTATGCCCATTGATGCTCCTAAAGGTTGTATATCTGTATTTGCCTGTTTGTATTTTACAGGATTTGAGTACTATACTCCTTTTGACCTGTCTCCAGCTTTACAACTATCCAAGTTTGACTTGAAAGCATGGATATTCTTACCACGTAACACACATTCATCTGATTGGTTCCATTAAACTCTACTTCTGTTTGGTGGTAGGTGATGACAACCATCATCCACCCACTTGATGTAGTGCTGCCTACTTCTTCCTTCACCTTTATCATTCTTTTTCTGTGTGTGCCCTGCTCTTGTCCTATTTCTCCCATCTTTCCTGTCACTTTTTATTACTCTTTTTTTCTTTACATTGAGTGACAAGCCTAATGGTTTTCTGTAAGCAAAGAAACCATTTACAGTGGTGGGTGGTAACCATATAACCAACCCATATGTATTCCCTACATACCAGCAAGTGGGTTGGCGGAGGATTAGTGCCCCTCCCCATAAAACAACTAACTCT
Source organism: Coenobita brevimanus (assembly GCF_032717465.1). Taxonomy (NCBI): domain Eukaryota; kingdom Metazoa; phylum Arthropoda; class Malacostraca; order Decapoda; family Coenobitidae; genus Coenobita; species Coenobita brevimanus. Next base: position 48,469,861 of record NC_136979.1, on the reverse strand, counting down.
TATGACAGACGGCCACCCCTCATGGGATTGCGGTGTCTGGCAATAGAGAGAGAGATATTTTCTTATGTCACGCAAGCATCCTGGCAACTTAAGTTTATAACCACTGCATGTTCTTTTATTCTTCCACCATACCCTGTGATATAATCATCTCTATCAGTCTTTTCAATACTGTACCATGTGTACACATATATAACACTCATGTCTCCTTTTTCTCTTCTGTCTTGCAATGTAGGTTATTAATATGGTGGGACACAGTTGTTCCCCCACTTGTGGATGTGCCAAAGCATGGAATGATTGATGAAGGAAAAAGTAGGGATGTTTGAGGAGCTGATGGATTTTTTTTTTTTTTTTTTTTTTTTTTTTTTTAAGAGCCAGAAAAATTCATTAACTTACACATGCAATTCCCAGTGAGGTGCTGGATATTAGAGGTTCTGTTATACTGTGCAGTGCTCATGATGCCACTGCTTAATTTGCTCCTCTCTTCCTATTTCTCCCATCTTTCCTGTCACTTCTTATTGCTTGGTTTTACATTGAGTGACAAGCCAAATGGTTTCCTGTAAGCCAGGAAACCATTTACAGCGCTGGGTGGTAACCATATAACCAGATCATACATGCTCCCTACGTGTCAACAAGTGGGTTGGTGGAGGGTTAGAACCTCTCCCCATAAAACAAATAAAGTCAAATGGCCACCCCTTACGGGATTGTGGCATCTGGCAACAGATAGATAGATAGATTATCGGTAACGTAAATGTTATTGTAATTCATAGCCTGACTATCTAACATTTAAGAGTAACTTTTCCAGATCGAAGAGTTAAAAGCTGACCATCATGAGACTGAAAGAGTGTGATGTTGAGGGCCAGGTGGAAGACAGTGCTGTCAAGTTTGTCCCAGCAGCACCAGACTCACAGGCACTCAGGCAGGTTGGTAAGGAGGGAAGGAGATCATGTAAAATATAAATTTCAAGAAGAAGCAAGAGAGAAGTAATAAATCTATCACTTCCAGAAGGACGTAATTGTACATGTATATGGTATTTTACTGTCTTCAGTCTTGTAATTTAATTTTTGATTAATTCCTGCAATCTCTAGATTGTTATATTGAACTTTGGGATGGATTTTCTGTCTGGAGAGGATAGTTGTAGATTTCATACATTCCTTCACTAATGCAGTACAAATCTTTCTTAAGTTCTATGAAATTAGCAAGAAGAAAGTAACAAATACAGGCAGCATCCTCCAGTGTGAAGCTCATTTATTCACAGTTGCATATATTCAACTATTTGTGGTAGGTGGTGGCGACCACCATCCACTCACTTGATGTAGTGCTGCCTACTTCCTTAGCTTTTATCATTCTTTTTCTGTGCCTGCCCTCCTCTCTTCCTATTTCTCCTATCTTTCCTGTCATTTCTTATTCCTTTTCTTTCCTTTACAGGTGGCTTTACATTGAGTGACAAGCCAAATGGTTTCCTGTAAGCCAAGAAACCATTTACAACGCTTGATGGTAACCATATAACCAAACCATACGTGCTCCCTACGTGTCAACAAGTGGGTTGTTGGAGGGTTGGTGCCCCTCCCTGTATAGCAACTAACTAAGTGTCAAATGGCCACCCTTTATGGGATTATGGTGTCTGGCAATAGATAGATAGATATATTCAACTATTTTATGCATTCCTGTTCAGTTTTTCACATATCAATAGTTTGAATTGCCCTCTTTGGGAAAAACTCTCCCAGTCAGCCTGCCTCCTCTTCTTGTGGATAGTTATGGGTTTTGGCCAGCAGATTGCTAACCCTCTACCCTCATGTCACACTTGGAGTGGAGGGGACATTTGGCCTGAACTTCTCAGGAAGGCACAGGTGAGATGAGTGACACAGTCATGGAGGTTTTGGGCAACTGGACTGCCACCTAGAAGTGTAGGCAAATCAGATGTGAGGACTCCTATTTGGGTCAGACAGTGGTGGAGGGATGGCACAAAGGGAGTAGAACCTGAGGCAGCAATACAGTATGATAAATGATACAAATAGGCATGAATCTTGTAACCAAGATTGTGCAAAAAGCAGACTGAAGTCTGAGCCTTCCACCCCCCTCCTCCCCTGAAAAAAGCACATCTGAATTGGCAAGAAGTAAAGTACTGTACCTGTTTATGATTTCCGCTTTTTTCCTGTTTACTTTCTAGAGTGATTACCTTTTACACTGTTTGTTCCACCGTACCTCCAGACTGAGAGTGAGCGAGGAGTAGTGGATGGTGGTGGTGGTGGTGGCAGACGACAGGAGCGCAAGAGACCTGGTCGGCTCAGGAAGAAGTTGGCTGGTCGTACCCTCGCTCGATTTGAGGAGGTGAGGTGCCAGGTGTAATTTTGGACCATTCTTTGGTGGTTGTTGATTTGTAATAAACATGGACCACAATCAGACATGCAGAAACTTTATTTTAAAGTTCATCATATTTCCTGTTGATACTATGCAGCCCTGTAATTTTTAGCAGATTTTATTTAGTTTTCTTCTTTCTGTGCTCCTGTATTTGGAGGTACCCTTTAGGAAAAGGCTTGAAGCATCTTTTGACGCCATACATTCACTAGAAAAAGTGACCTGAGGAATCATCCAAGACCCAGGGCTAAGGAGATTGTGCTTTGCCATTTGTTTCTAGTTATAATGCATCACAAGGCATAATGGCCTTCCTCTGATACCACTGATGTCTCTTCTGCATGAAAGTGAACTCTTGAATACTGTACTAATCTCTGCTTACATGTGAAATATATACATGCATCAGTCCCATTTGTGGCTGTTCTCTGCTTGGCCATTAATTACTGCTTTTTAATGAGTCTCAGTCCTTTTAACTGGCAAGTTGTACTGAGTTAGAGCATATGCGTCCTTCTTTGATAGTTGGTGGAACCATTTAGTGAGTGACTGATTTGTATGTTTATGGCTATGTACAGTAGGTTTAATTAGAATTATATATAGAACTCAGAAGAACTGTGTGTGATGCTAGAGTGTATCGGGGATTGGGCACTGGCCTGTCTGATCATTTTGTGATAGATTCATTTATAAAGCTGAAGAGTTGAAGAAGTGTTGGATGAACAACATTGTTAAAGGAAAGCAATAAGAATCAGTTGTTGCAAGAGAGCAGAAAGGCTGCAGCAGGAGAAAAAAGAATGGGGTATAAGAAAGAAGTGGAGAAGTGACTGGGCAGAAATGAATTTGAGGAGGTGGAAAGGTGTAAGTTGTTCACAGGAGATTTTTTGTGCAGCTGGTGAGGTGGTGTGTGGGGTTGGAGGAAGAGGTGAGGAAATGAAAGGAACAGTGTGGTGGAATGAGGAGGTGAAACCAGGTGTGGAGAAGAAGAAAGCATATGGTGACTGGATGGGAAGTAGAAGGATTGAAAGACTGGAGATGGGAGGAGCACCTGTATGTTGAGAAGAGGAGAGAGCTAAGAGATTTGTGAAGTTGGATAATGAGTTTGTGAAAAGCCTAAATGCAGAATGGTGGGAAGAGAGATCTTTATTTTGACAAGAGTCCAAAAGGTGTCGAGACCACTGGGAGAGGAAAAGAGTGGATTAGGAGTTTGGGCAAAACTCCCCATCCACTTCTCTTGTTTTGTGAGATCTTCACATGTGAGCAAACAGATGCACAAGCCTTCTAGCCTTGGACCCCTGTTTTCTCTTCCTGCAATATCTTTCCTTCATCAAGGTACAGAAATGGCAATGATTAGGTGGATGTGCAGTGCATCCTTGGGTGCAACTCCTGGGGGGGCTAGGTTTACGATGGAAGAGTTGAAAGGTAGGATGGGACTGGAGTGTATTAGTGTTGTGATGAGGAGAGGTAGCTTGAGATGGTTTGGGCATGTGGAGAGGATGGGGGATGATAATTGGGTGCAGAAAGTGAGAAGTGTTAATGTTGGGGGTAGGGTAGTGAGATGTAGACTGAAAGAGACCTGGGACTGGGTCAATGAGTGTGACATCAGGGTTAAGGGACTAAATAGGGAAGCTGCTAGAGATCGAGCAGCATGGAGAGTCACCGTTAGGTGACCAAGGCTGACGAATGCAATCATGTTGGAGCCAACGAAAATGAAGGCCGTGTTCAGAACATCTGTTTAAGCATCTTTTGTATGGTGGTTTGATTTTGAGTAGGAATAGCTTCATAATGTATTGGCATTAGAGGTTGGTTTCTGTGGAAAATTGTTTGTGTGTTTTTAACACGTTCGCCGCGTTTGGCAACGCTGCACTCTCGCCCTCCCAGCGTCAACTTCACTTCGCTCCCCTGCCAGTGTCCATTGGACTTTCGGAGGGAGAGGGGGTATGATTCACTCTTAGAGGGTGGTGCATTGGTTAGAGCAGTAAAAGTCGTGGTACATATGTATACCGAATCGCCGACCACTAATATATTTTTCTCCCCTCGTGTATTGGTGCATCGATGTACCGAGGTTGCCTCGGTGCATCTGGGTACCAATACGCGACCTACTGATGATATCTTGTTGCTCTGCAAATTGGTGCATTGATGTACCATTTCATTACTTTAGAAAAATGTGTATTTTCTAATGTATATACCTGTTAGTACCTATAAAATATGTCTTATTATTTCAGTAAGCTGCACATCTCTCTCTCTCTCTCTCTCTCTCTCCAAGGAGAGTATCAACCTTCTGTGTTGGGTGTGATGGACAACCCCACCTTTGTATTTCATGTTTCAATGAAAAGCATGCAGCTTCATACTAATAGGTTATATAATACAGGGCAAAAATTAGATATTTGGATATTCAGTTTTGCAAATTACGAGTCATATAGTGTAGTAGTTAATTATTTTTGTATGTTTTATATAACCTTCATTTATCATAAGATTTAAAATTTTTAGATTTTTTTAAAATTTAGCAGTATTTTCCTTTACAGTTACTTACTGTTACATTATGTAATTCATTTACTTTGTTTATAAATTGTTACCAGGCTTCTTGTGCATCTTGGAGCTATGTTTTATTTTATGAAATATTATCTCAATTTTTTTTTAAACAGAGTGTTGATTTTTTACTTTTTATACAAGAAATGCATTCATAAGTGTTATATTTGATACCTGCCTTTCTATGATATTGATTATAATGCATTTGAGCTAACTGTATTGTGTGAAAACTGATTTTGTATAAAAAATGATGAACGAAAAACAAATAAATTTTTAGCTGATTATTAATCAAAAACTTACCTATGTATAAGTATTTTTGTATTAAATAATACCATTGCAGCACATCTGTAGCTTTAATAAATGCAAATGGAAATAAACATTGATTATATACTCACGTTTTCAAAAGTTTTTGAAAAGGGACATTCGGGTCAAGGATGTACCAATATGCTGAGGGGGAAACTTCTGCTCGGTACATCGATGGCCCGATAAGCGGTCAACGTGTTAATGGAGATGTTGTGAGAAAAGGAAAGGATCTCGCATTGGGGTTCAGCTTGAAATACTGTATGTTTTAAAGTCATGTTAAATGCAAAAATGGCTAACTTAATGCATTGTTCTGATGCAGTGTCACATGGGAAGTGACACTTGTACTTAAAAGAAAAAAGTCCGACTATTTTTTTTTTTTTAATAAGAGATTACACAAAATGGTTGAACATCAGTGACAGAGTGTGGCACAGTAAAGTTTACAAAAGAAAAAAATGAGAAAAAAAGAAGTGGCAGCACATGAGATGCAGCCACTAAATTGAGAGGTTGGGAACAAAGTCCTGGTTACTCTGTAGGAAGATATGTGGGAATTATGTCATCACACACTCATTTCAAAGTGACCAAGAAATCTATGATCTTGTGAGAGGGTGATCTTACCTCATGAGACATGGCAGCTGGAAGCAAAAGCAATGTGCCCATCACAGCAATAAGCTCAGTGAGTCTACGATGATTCATGTCACCATTTCAGATGTCCAGGTGCTGTCAAAAGTGGCTTACTGCATCTTGCTAAGGTATTTCCAAAAAGAGAGAGAGCATAGCATGAAAAAAAGATATTATTTTGCTATGGTGGTCTTGTCTCTTCAGTCCAAGAGGTCTCCTTTAAACCCATGTTAATTATCTGGCAGTATCCCCCCATTCCAAGAGGGATCTTTTAAGCTGAATATGATAATTTGACAGTAGCAGAAGTAAATGGTGGTAGGTGGGGGTGCTCACCATCCACTCACATGATGTAGTGCTGCTCTCAGGTGACTGCCTTGTCCTCTCTTCTTTTCTTCATTCCTATTCTGGTTTCTTTCCTTCATTCTTTCCTCTTCCTTCTGTCTGTGGGTGACCGTACACTGAGTGATAAGCCGAATGGTTTCCTGTACAATAGGAAACCATTTGCTACACTGGGTGGTAATCAGATTACCAAATTATGGCACCTGGTTGTGTAGTGGGTAATTAAGGTGCTCCAATCGGATCGAGCCTGTGCAGTTTTATACCCAAGGGGTGGTTGGGGTTTATTGCTCATGTAGTGCCACTCAGGGATGAGTGAGGGTGTTCACTCTCATCTTAAATGTCAGGACCAACTTGCCTAGCCCCGGACTCCTATGCTCCTCATGTGGCAACACAGGATTAGTTGATGAATGAATAAATGAATGAAGCAAAAATAAAACTTATAATTTCATTATACCCAAAGTTACTGGAAATTGATTTTACTCATAGTCTGGAAGGTCTCTCCACTTATGCTTAGTAGTTTTTTGGCTGTTACTAGAATAAAATATAAATGTCATCATATTCAAGAGGTGAATTTAATATAGGCTTTTAGTGTGCCTGTAGAGAGCAGCACTTAGTCACACATTCACTCATTCATTTGTTTCCAGGCAAAGACAGCATCAAGGATAGAGAGCGAGGAGTTCTTTACTCGAGTGTATCCCTTGGAGCGGCATCCAACAGTCCCACCACCCAGACCACCCTCACCTCCCTCCCCAGGTCAGTTATGAGAGCAGGAGTCAGAAGAACAATAGAGTGTTTATCTGAACCTTGCAGTTGAAATATACTGTACCTGAGTTTCAGTCCTTGCAGGTGATTGGCTGTCAGTAGGAGGAGAAATCAAGTAACAAAAAGCTCATCATGTTTTCATTTCCAACCTTTTGCTTTGTAGCTACAATCTCAAATATTGACCCAAAGCTGGGAAAGTGATAAAATGTATGAGGGACACTATCATGGGGAAAGGAATACACTTATGCAGCTGTACCTGTATTACTAGAAGGCTGGCACAGAACAACAAAATGGAGGAGTGCTATATTAATCCACTTGACCCATGCTACAAAGAAGGTAAATGGAGAGACAAAAATGATGATGAAGAGCATTTATGTCTTGATAAATACAGTTCACTCATCCATTTCTTTCCTGTGTTACTTGTGACTGCCTTGAAAAAAGATTGGTGACACATGACTATCTAGCTCTAAAGCCAAATTGTTTATTTGTGAATAATTCATGTCATATGAAATGAACAACCTAGTTTTCCTAATCAGTTTTTATATTTTGTATAATCAGCTGTATGTGAGATTGGCTTTAAATGATCAGTTGTATGAGAGATTGGCTTAAAATGAAATGAGTTTTATAAGTTCGTTTTTGAAGAGAAGACAATTTTTTTTTCCTTGATGAATTTATAGGTATGGTGTACAGCAGTGCACTTAGATCCTATACTTATTCTTGTAGTACCTAACATGATGCACTCGCAGGGAAGTTTGCTTATTTATATTTAACCTTATCATTACATTGTATTTCTCATTTCTTTCCTGTTTTTGCTCATCCTCCATTATGTTTCTGCATTTGTGGTTTTGTTGTTTACCTTTTACAGCATGTTTGCACCTTGTTATACATTTCATGTAATGTATATAAAGTCTGTTTTCTGCCAGGCACTTCACCAGAGAAACCAGAAAAGTCTCCACCCCAGGCAGGGAGGACAAAGGTTGATGAAGATAGGGAGGAGATCCTTGAAGGTCAGGTTTTTGTTGAAACCTTATTAAGTATTTTATTTAAACATTTGATTGCTTGTTTTTCTGGGTATTGATTTGAATGTGGATGGATGAGTAGGTAGGAGGGTATGTAGCCATCATGATCATCATCATCATCATCATCACTTTACTCTGGTGTTATGAGGATTCAAAAACAAGTGTAGTAAAGCACAAAAGTTAAAGTGGGATTTTTTTTTTCCCCAAAATACTCAGCAAAATGGGCTGTGTTGCAGTTGAAGATGGCCCTGGGGACAAAAAACCAAACTCTACACTGAGTGACAAGCCAAATGGTTTCCTGTACACCAGGAAACTATTTACTATGCTGGGTGGTAACCATATAACCAAATTTTGGCGCCTGGTGGTTTGGTGGGTAATTATTGTGCTCCAATCGGATTGAGCTGGTGAAGGTTTATATCCAAGGGATGGTTGGGGTTTATTGCTCATGTAATGCCACTCAGGGCTGAGTGAGGTTGGTCACTCTCATCTTAAATGTCAGGACCAACTGCCTAGCCCCGGGCTCCTACTCTCCTCATGGGGCAACGTAGGATTGGATGATGATGATGATGATGATAGGCACATAAATGGTAATATTGATTCTAAGAGTGAATCATCTCTTTTCTTGTACTAAACAGATTCATTTTATCTCCCAGCAGAGAGTGAGAGTGAGAGAGCAGGGCTGATTGGGATTGGTGGTGGTAAGGGTGAGACATGCATGGTGCCAGCCTGTTACTTACCTCTTCACCAGCGTAGGGAAGCAGACCATGCTGTCCTCTTTATGCCTTCGGCCCTCCCTAGTAAGTCCACTCCAGAAGGTAGTTTGAATAAAGGATTAAATTTACTATGGTAAAAAGTAGCTCCTGTTCAGTGGGTAAAAGTGTGTGTATGTTTGGATGATATGATCACATAAAGAGAATGGATATACAGTACTGTAACTGGGATGGAAAAAATGATGACCTCCTGTTTGAATTTTGAAGGTAAGAGGATCCATGGAATGCCAAGAAGATGGCTTGATATTGTAAGCGAATGTGTGGGAGAATAAGATCTGCTTGATGAGGATGCAGAATATTCTTTTACTTTCATGCTGTCTTGTTCCTGTTTATAGATCTTCCCAACTCTGTCATTGAAATACTAGGTTAGGATGATGATGGTGATAATTCCTTATATAAACACAAGAATATTCCAAATTATTCCTCCCTGCATTCCATCCCTCAGGTGAAGCACGAAATAGAGCAGTGGGAGCAACTAGGGACCCCGGGGAGGAGGGTCTGTATGTAGGGGAGAAACCATACCTCAAGCGCACCAACATTAACATTATAGAGAACCGGCTCTTACTTCAGGGTAACAGGTGAATTGTGACTTTGGTAAAAAAAAACTGTTAAACTCATGCACTTAAACAAGTATAATTGGTTATTTGATATTCGCTTTGAAAATTTAGTGTAAAAATGTGTTTTTAGCTCTAATATTGCTCTCGAATTTGTTCTGTGTTTAGCTCTTTAATTTTGTGTGTGTTGATTATGTGTTGATGAGCACATGTAAACACTGGGCAGCCATTTTGGCTCAGACAACTGACTGTTGGCTTGCGTGTGTTACTGCATCTTCATGAGATTCTCAGAGGTGGTTGTCGCAGTTATCATTGAAGTGAAATCGTGATCAGTTCTTTATTGTTATTCTGAAAAAGGATATAACTTTTGAAATATTGTTGTGGTGACTTATCACAGCAAACAGCTGTGTGCTGAGACAGCTGTATATACCGGTACTGTATTGCGACAGAAATAAACAACAGAAACTACTACAATATTTGCCTTTTGTTTGGTGTGGTGGCCATGTTCCCTTTCTGTATCAACCCTTTGTTTGATTTATAATGAAGTTTGATAGGGACAAGGAGGTCAGTATAAACGAGTTTGGTTTAATGAGGATTGATATAGAGAGGGTTAACTGTCAGACTAGGGTAGATATGTAACTGTCATGGGTTTGTAAATTATGGTGACTCTTAAATATCAGATTTTAAGTTAGTTTGTAATATACAGGATTTACTTGACAGTATTCTACTTTGGTGATTTTTTTCCCCTGGTGTAACACATGCTTGACATAAGGCATACAGTACAATGCCATATTCCTAATCAGTTTTTCCACACAGCCAATGGTTAACAGAGACTGGGTCAGTGGAACAGCTGGATATGCCAACCAGTCAACACTTTCATCACCATCGCCCCCCTCCCCATACAGACCCTGCCCAAGCATCACCCATAACTGCCTTCATTCAGGTATTTCCCAGCCATCATTAGAAATTCAGATTTAAGTAGAGTTACTCAGACCTCTTGTGCTTCCACCAAAATATTAATGGTTAAGTTTTTTCTTTTTTTTAATGTTCCATGAAAATAATGTTTCAGGTTATCAGTTTTCTGAGACTGGAGGTTTTGTGTGTGTGTGTGTGTGTGTGTGTGTGTGTGTGTGTGTGTGTGTGTGTGTGTGTGTGTGTGTGTGTGTGTGTGTGTGTGTAAGAGAGAGAGAGAGAGAGAATGAATCAATTATCCACCCATTCTGATCTCAAACCCTTGATGGTCATACAGCCTCAACGGCGTGAGCAGCTGCAGGAAAGTAGAGGAGGGGCAGCATTGGGTGGGATGCTGGACCTGGAACTGTGCACCCTCATGTACACTCACCATCCCCTTTTTTCACCGGAGCATGTCTTGTGTACCCGTCTGTTGTCCGCCCACACTACATACACAGAGAGGGCAGAAGTGGGTGCATCCAGAATACTAAGCAGTAAACTCAAGGTTGGTAGCTAATGTTGCTTCTCTGTACCTTTTCATTGAGAAGAATAGTAAAAGGAGCTACTGCATATTTGTGGGGTTGCAGGTAGGAGTTATGGTTGGCCTCTAAGAAGTTGGGATGATATGAAAAGAAAATATCATCATCCTAACATTGTTTCTCACCAGTTAATCAATTCGATAGTATCCACAGACAGGGAAAGAAAATTGTATCTTATTGTTAATAATGGTTCCAACATGCTTGTATATGTTAGTCATGGTCACTTAATGGCAGCTCTCCATGCTGCTCAGTCTCTGGCAGCCTTCCTATTCAGTCCATTATTCCTGAGATTACACTGTATGAACACATCCCAAGTCTTTTTCAGTCTGTCTCTCTCATTCCTACCCCTGACATTCACACTTTTCACTTTCCACACCCAGTTGTCATTCTTCATCCTCTCTGCATGCCCAAACCATGCAACTGAAAAAACATGAATATATCTCTGGAGGTGTGGATTCAGTATTATAAATGCATTCCAGCACCACTCCTGCTTCTCTCATCACCAGGTATTGCGGCAGGCAAAAGCCAAGCTAACACGCAAGGTTGAAAAATCGTCCATCAGTCAGGGTGGGAAATCTGTGCTGGCAGAGCTTGACAGGACCCGACGTTTAGAGATATACCGACAGGAGATCAAGGAGTGCCGGGAGGAAGCCAGGGCAGAGGCAGAGAAGGATCGGGAACTTTTGGCAACCATCTTGAAGACTTGGAGTGAGATTAAACAGCTGAGGAGAGCAAACAGATACCACAGCACTTCTCTCAAGCTTGTCATACACAAGGAGGAGGTGGACAGGGAGGAGGAGGAGGAACAGAGGAAGAAAGACCTGGAGGAGGAAGTAAGGGAGGTGCTGGAGGAAAGGGAGGAAGATTACAGAGCCAAGAGAAAGAGGTATGAGAAGGAGATGGAAGAGTGGAAGGAAGCACACAAAATGAGGGTTAGTAGAATTTGGAATAAGGAACACGTTCATCTCTGCAGTTTTCTCCTTCATCATTACCCCTTTAGACTAAGAGTTTTGTACTAAGCCAAATAAAGTCCTTTAATTGTAATAAAAAACAGTCATCACCAGAGTATCTATCTGTATTTATATTTATCTATCTGTGTATATTGTATCATATTGTTTATAAAGGCTCCAACATCCTTGCATGCGTCGGCCATGGTCACTTAATGGTGGCTGTCCATGCTGCCCGATTGCTGGCAGCCCCCCTGCTCAGTCCCTTTTCCCTGAGGTAACACTCTGTGACCTCGTCCCAGGTCTTTTTTGGTCTGTCTTTCGCAGCCCTACCCCTGATGTTCACACTTCTCACCTTCTGCCCCAGTTGTCATCCTCCATTTTTTCCACATGCCCAGACCATCTCAGTTTACCTCTCATCACAACCCTAATACATTCAGGCCTTATCCTTCCTATCGACTTTTCATCCATAAACCCAGCCCCCCCAGGCCTTGTATTGAAGGACATTACACATCCTTTTAATAATCATTGCTGTTTCTCCATCTTTTCAACAGAAGGAGGCCAAGAAGCGTGAGAATGAAAGACAGAAAACCTCATCCTCAGAGATCAGCATCCTTCAGGCTACCCAGGATGATGCTACCTTGGCTGCCCCAGAGCTGCCCCGCCCTCGCCCACCCTCACCAATTAACAGGCAGAAGGTAAATAGGTGGGCAGAGATGAAGATCACAGCTGGGATAATAGAGGAGTGGGTTGGTGGAGGAAATGATGGACACAGGTAAGGATTAACAGAAAGAAGAAAATATAGATGAAGACACAAAATAGCATTATCCTCATTCAGTATGATGACATAATACTGTATATTTTATTGTTGCTACCTCCAAATGATTTTATGTGGCATTGGAAGGGTTTCTCTTTCTTGAGAGGTTAAAAGCATTATCCATTACTCTCCTTACTGTAATTAAAACTTGCCTGTTTCGACATGTGGAGAGCATGTGGAGATTGTCAGGCATGAATGGATTGATCTTGCTGGTGAGTGTGTTAAATGTGTGGAAGAGTTTTGTTATTTGGGAGACATGTTATGTTCTGGAGGTGGGGCTGGAGCTAGCTCTGTGGCTAGGGTGAGGAGTGGTTGGGAGAATTTCAGGGAATTGTTGCCTTTTCTGACATTGAGAGGGCTGTCCCTCCGTGCTAAGGGATCTCTGTATGCAGCGTGTGTTAGGAGTGTAATGCTGTATGGTAGTGAGACCTGGACGGTAAAAGAAGATATTCGCAGACTCAGATGTGCAGAAGTGACAATGATTAGATGAATGTGCAGTGTGTCCTTGAGTGGAAAGCCTGGGGGGGCTAGGTTTACAATTGAAGAGTTAAGAGGAATGGTGGGACTGGAGTGTACTGGTGTTGTGGTGAGGAGAGGTGGATTGAGATGGTTTGGGCATATGGATAGGATGGGGATGACAATTGAGTGCAGAAAGTGAAAAGTGTTAATGTTGGAGGTAGGGTTGCCAGAGGCAGACCAGAAATGATCTTGGACGAGGTCACAGAGTGTCACCTCAGGGATAAGGAACTGAGTAGGGAGACTGCCAGAGATTGAGCAGGATGGAGAGCCACCATTAAATGACCAAGGCCGATGCATGCAAGCATGTTGGTGCCTTTATAAATGAAACAAAATGAACATGTATGCTGTCAGATTTTATTGAACTGAGGAAAGTTATCCTGGAGTAAAGGAAGTAACTTCTTTTTCACACCTTTGCACATCCACCACAAAGGTTGAGCTTGAGGTGCTGGATACCTTCTCCCGCTCACATCGGCCTCCTGGTGAGCCTCGCATCACTCAGCTGGAGATTTCACAACTGGGTACCACGTCTATACCTGCTACCACATCCACCAGCGCCTGCCCAGACCATGAGAAGAAACGGCGGCAGGCTGTTAGCAAAACTAAAGTGTTTGTTAGGGTAAGTTGGCTAATATGAATAGTTTTAAGATGTAATGTTGATCATTGTCATCATCCTAAATGTGTTACCATACCTGTACTTATACAAACCAGAGTCTTATTTTAGTAGCCATTTCTTGCAGGAAGATTGACAAAGAAATGTAATAATTTTTTACAGTAATGGCAATATTAACAAGAAAAGAAAAATCATAAAAAGTGCTGTATTCTTGAAATTTGTGAATACTGGTAACTGAAAACTGGAAGATTGAAGCATCACCTGTATTTTGCTTGCCTTCCCCCAACCCCCTGTATCTCACAATATTTCATCTGTATTTCCTTGTATATCCTTACCATTTTATTTTTTCTCTCCCATTATCTCTTTTGTGCAGCATCATACCCATTTTCGTTTCTTTATCTTCATCTTTCTTTTCCCAACCAGTCACATAATGTTTTTTTCTTCATCTCTCTTCCTCTCTATCATCTTACCTCTGAAGTTGTCCTTCTTTTAACTCCTTTTATTATCTGATTTCCCTCAGATTCTGATCAACAACAAGTTAGTGACAGAAACTCCTGCAGCCCATTTAGATGCAAGCACTTTTTCTGTGACCCTTGGTCAGACCTTTCGCATGGCCCTGTCTTCCTGGCCCCGTTCCCTAAGTCTAGAGGTGTGGGAGGCTGGGCCAGGATTGAGGCGGGCCACCATAGCCACTGCACTGCTACCAGTTCCAGCTCCAAACACCACCCTGGCCACCCAGGAGAAACCCCAGTTGGTGGAATTCAGTGGTAGCCAGGTGAGAAGTACGTGGTCTGTCCAGAAAGAAATCAAACTTTTTAAATGCACATCAACTAGCCAGCATAGTGTGATTTGATGTGAGTGCTGTGTAGCGGCAATTTTCAGCATTAGTCTGAGGGCAGGGTCGTTCAGTGGTAGAGCGTCGGACTTGGGACCAGGGGGTCGTGAGTTCGAGCCACACCCGGTAGCTGCCATGCCGGGAGGGGTAGTGCCCTCCTGTCACCTTGCAGGGCTATATGATCTCATAAGGTCTAGCTCAGGGGAACATTTTACTTTCCCTTTCAGCATTAGGCTAACACTAGCTGCATCATGTCACGTAATTTAGTCATTGAGGTACACGCGCTTGAGTGAACACATTTAGTGTACTGGGTGATTTGTTGCAAGCTGAACAATGAAGGATCTTGAAGAGCAGAGTGTTTGTGTGAAATTTTCTAGCCTTTGGTTCCTTCTTCCTGGCCTTAAAAGAAAAAAAGAAAAACTTTCTCCTCCCACTGCCCCAACATATGTAAACACATAGTGGTATGGGTTCTTCTAATTGATGTATGAAGAGGGTCCAAGTCAGGCCCAGACAGTTGTATCTCCCTAATAAGTAACTTTTCCAAAGTTGGATGTAATTCTACCACAGTAGCTGGGTATTAGCTGATGATGATGTCCTGTTGCAGATAGTGAGTGGCAGTGATGGGGGGGTTGGCTGTGGACAAACTGGATCTGAATATGGACACAGTCTAACTAGTGGGCAAGTGATGCATCGACTGGGATGGGCAGTAGGGCATGATGGTATCACACCCCTTGCTCCCTCTAGCCACCAACCCATACATCATACCCAGGCCAAGGTAAAACATGCTTATGGATTAAACCAGCCCTGAAGGTCAACTTAATAACTTTGGCAAGGCTTCTGTTGGGTCATTATCTTTCTTTAAACCATGGCACAGAGATAAATCAGACACAAAACTCAGCATGCTAGCAGTGTTAATACCACATAGACAGCACTGAACATCTGTTTGTTCAGTGTCTAAACTTCTCTCTGAAAAGATGCACCATTAACTTAACTTCCCTGAGATATCTATGGGAGCACTCTCAGCTCATTCGAGTTGTCTCCAAGTAATATTGGAACATTCATGGGGAGCATGAAGGCTCCCCAACAGATGACCCAAAAGAAATAATATAAAAGAATCATTGTCTGATGCACCTAATTATCAGCATTTTGAAATCAGATACCCAATGTAATATTCTGTCCATGTAATATTGCTGAGATAATTATACACCCCATAAAGATTGTACCTCATTTTTTATATTTTTAAGAGACTATAATTAAACCAGAACACAAGTGATCTTATCACTGTGTACTTCAGAGCCTGCTGGAGGCTTCAC
Source organism: Coenobita brevimanus (assembly GCF_032717465.1). NCBI lineage: Eukaryota > Metazoa > Arthropoda > Malacostraca > Decapoda > Coenobitidae > Coenobita > Coenobita brevimanus. The sequence continues at coordinate 48,454,093 of NC_136979.1, read as the reverse complement.
AACAGGTGGACCCAAGAGATATAAAAGAATCGTTGTGTAATGTATAGTTTCATCAAAGTTTTAAAAGCAGATGCCTGATGCATTATTGCTGGTATAGCTAACCCACACCATTAAGAAAACACCTCTTATTTATGTACTACTGTATTACTATACCCATTAATGAACCAAACCAGTTCCTTACTCATTAGACTTCATATTTCATATTTGTTACTTCTCCATGGTTATTTTTACATATGCCTTTCTTACAACATTCAGCTTTCATCACATTTCAATTTTCAATGTTTCAGGTAGGCACGTGGTGAGATTGCTGTTAGTTAGCCTCTTCAGTACAATAACATATCCTATTCTTTATTTTTGCTGACTTCAGATGAATCTCTTCACTCCAGAATATATTGGTAGGAAATGTGTGGAGTCGATTTTTCAGCAAAACTGTTTACCACATTTTTACATTTGAATTTCTGAATTTTCTCAATGTGTGGAAGGTGCTGGGTGAGGTGTCTTTTCCTTTTAATAATGCACTGTACTACATTTGTGTTTTGGCAGCCAAAAACTACCAACCCTGCTGTATCAACACAGGCAGATATCCCCATGTTAGTAAGCTCCTGAAACCCATTCGGAAGGGCTGAAATTTGAAGGTGCCATTGGTTTGGGCCCGAGTGTGGGTTGGGCCTGAAAGGTTAGGTATGACTATGAAAATTGTCCTAAATAATTTTGTCTGAAGATTGGAATGATAAGGTAAAGAACACAGTACAAAATGTCATCAACTGAGGGGTTAAATGACAGTTTACTGTTGTTAAAAATTGGGTTTGGATGATAATGTTGAATTGATGCATATTTTGCCTGTCTTTATTGCACATGCTGTCATTTCCAACCACAGAGATGTCTTGACCCCAAATGTGACCCCAAGGTAGCACGGCAGTGGCTGAACTCAGCTCGACTCGATCCCAATGACCCGACAAACACCACCCTCATCAGTCACTTAAAGGTCAGCCTAATTCTAATTTTAAGGAAATTGTGTCAAAGTATGATGGGAATCTGTATGATATTATGGATGTATATGTGAACATTTGATATAGATTGATATAGAAACATAGATAGATTGAAAAATACAACAGTTAGATATATAGATAGATACATACATACTGTATAGAGTATATTGAGGGATGTGGAAGCCCATTGAGGTGTTTTCATTATTCACAGATTTTTACTATTCTTATTTGTTCTGTAATATCAGTAGAAAATAAGAGATGACTTGACTGTATATACCAGTAATGACATAGGCCTACTTGTACACTCATAAAAAAGGTATCATTAGGTTGCTATGTGGTCAAAAAATACAAGGCATTGAGGCAGTGTTACCCAACCTGTTTCTGTATGGCTGGTATCTCTACATCCTTGGCCTGTGAGCTCGAATGAGTTTTTTAATTCTTGGAGATTGTGAATCCAACAAGTCTTGAGATCATACATTAGACGACACGGAGGTGATGTTGTTGCTGGAAAGTAACGCCAAGCCAAGCCCCAACAAGATCTTACATCGACTGGACATGTCATGGCATGGAAACACACAATCATTACTAAAAAGGGATGGAAATAAAATGCACAGGTGCTTATCTTTCTTCATCATCCTCTTCATTATTCACAGCACAAGAAAGTGGGAGCTCTTAGTGAAATATGTTTTTTTTTATTAAAGCACTGTCCACTTATTCAGAGCAGTACAACCTTAAGTCAACTTTGCACTAAGAGAAAAGAAAATGGTTTCCTGTAATCTAGGCAACCATTTACTACATTTAGTGATAACCACACAATTTAATGGCAGCAGGGTGGTGCACTGGTGTCATGAGTTAGGGCACTTCAGTCGAACTAGGCTGTAGGGGTTTTTATCTGCAAAATGGTTGGGGTTTAATGGTCACATAATTCCACTCTGAGATGAGGGAGGCTGGTTATCTTTGCCTTAAATGTTGGGACTGAGTAGCCTAGTCCAAGAATGCTGCAGACCTGACATGGCAAAAAAGACTGGATGATAGATACACAGATAGTATTATTATTATTATTATTTATTGTTGGTGGGGGCACTCACCATCCACTCACTTGATGTAGTACTACTCTCAGGTGCCTGCCCTTTCCTTTTTTCCTTCTTACCTTCCTTCTCTGTATACTTCTGCCTCTGTCATTCTTTTCTTCATTCTTTCCTCTTCCTTCTGTCTACAGGTGACTCTACACTGAGTAACAAGCCATCTGTACATCAGGAAACTATTTACTACGTTGAATGGTAACCATATAACCAAATTATGATGCCTGGTGGTTTAGATTGAGCCCATGCAGGTTTATATCCAAGGGGTGATTGGGGTTTATTGTTCACTTAATGCCACTCAGGGATGAGTGAGGCTGGTTACTCTCATCTTAAATGTCAGGATCAACTTGCCTAGCCCCAGGTTCCTGCGCTTCTCATGGGGAAACACTGAATTAGGTGATGGATGAATGGATGATTATTGGGCTTTCTCTTGTTATTAGTACTAACACTATGTTCTTGACATTACTGTAACTGGTATCATAATCCTTATTCTCTGCCTGTCTCAGATGAGATCTGTCCTAGTTATAATGTTTTGAAACAGTACCATGAAATGTTTTTATGAGTCTCAGTTTTTCATGACGACTGTATATGCCAAGCCCATCTTGCAAAATTCGCGTTATACTAAAGAATCAGATAATACCATGCATAGGTCACCCCATCCCTCTCACCTATACTCCTACTCCCATCTGCAGCTGTTACTGATGTGGCAGGCAGACATACCAAGTTCAGGAACTGTATCACCTGCTTTGTCTGCTGTTTCAAAATATATCGATGGAGAATCCAATGATACTTTTTTTTTATGTGTGTCCATACTTATTGCTCATCTTTCCAGAAAACAGCTGTTCAAGGAAATTATCCTTACTTACATTATCAAAAGATTTTGAACAACTTAGCTTATCACTATTTTTATTGTCAGTGAATGGATGCATGGGCATGTTGATAGGTAGTCAGGTGATGGTGTTTCCATTTTTTTTATTTTTTTATTTCTTCTTTGTATGCTGATTCTGTTCACCCCCCATTTATATATATATATATATATATATATATATATATATATATATATATATATACTGTGTATATATATATATATATATATATGTGTATATATATATATATATATATATATATATATATAGTGGGAGATATGGTTAGGACAGTGTGATTATTATAATTAATGACTTTCTTTTCATGCTTTCCCCATCTCCTTTCCTCCCTGTTTTGTTCTGTCATTCTTTTGCCATACCTTCATTCATTTCTAAAGGCCTTGTACGTTATATACAGTACTTGCATGTATCAGCCTCGTCACCTGTTGGTGGCTGTCCATACTGTATGATTTCTGTTCAGTCTTCTGACCCTGAAGTAATATTATGAAAACCCATCCTTAGCCTTCCTAAGTACCTCTTGGCACTCTGCCCTTTACTTCTGCATTCCTAGATCCCCTTACCCAGTTTCATTCATCTTATTCTTCTTATGTTCAGGTCACTTCAGTCTCTTCCTACACATCACATTACTTCTGTAAATTTTTAAACCTCCAGAAAGCTGCAGCTGGTAGAAATGACCCCACAAAATACTTAGAACTGGAGACTCGAGAGGGTGATTTTTGTCCTGAGAGTGCCCTGGGAGACAGTGTGCGGCTTCGGGTGCTGCGACTGAGAGACCAGGGTGTACCAGGATTTACCTCCCAGAGAATGGTCCCTGCTGCTGATTCTGAGGTCCTTCGCAAGACTCTGGAAGTAAGGAAACAGAGAGAGAGAGAGAGAGGGAGAGGGAGGGATTCACATAGTTATAATGACAGTACTCACCCTGCGATCATTCTTATATGTTCCAGTCCTACTAGAAAGACTTACCTTTTAACCATGGTGGGTTAGTCTCAGGTTCCTTCATATATTGATCCACCAGCTTTCGCAAGGGAGTCATAACGGCGTGGTTTTTACTGTTTTTATTACTGTATTTTCTTACAGAAGTTTGATAATAGTAGAATAACGTTCGAGGTTGTTTCCTTCACCTTCCAGACCCCTTGGTGAGCAGTTACACAGGAAAATAGAAGCAACATTACTTGGAGTGAAAAGTCTGAAGGAAATTTTATAGGAGTGACAGAAAGTACAGTAGTAATGAAATGACATTACTAATTATTAGATAAGAGTAACAGTAATACTACCACGATAATGTTTTTTCCTTCATTGTCTTTGTCTTTGTCTTTTTAGGACACTTGAATATGAATATTATTTGTTATTGTCTGAAATTATTTTTTACAGTGTTTTATTCACTTCAAAACAGAACTATGAAAACAGAGTCTCAAGTAAGGAGCCACTCAGTGCTTCAGAAGGTGAGGTGGTGAGGACTGGTGAGGAGTGGTGGGGCTGGCTAGAGGGACGAAGGGAACGCGCGGAGCGACTACTCTCTTCTCTCCGCCTCCGTCTTCAACTTCGCCAGGCTGACCCATCCACTACCCCACCGTGCCTAGAGGACTTTGTCAAGGAGGAGAGCATACCAGACATTGGGTGAGAGAGAAGAGATAGATTTAGAGGAAAATGGGAGTGTGTGAAGGGATAAGAGAGAGGGGCAGAAGAAGGAGGAAAAATAAAGGGAAAGGGAAATGTGCTGTATGTATATGTATGTATATATGTATGGAAAGACTAGAAGAAAGAACAAGTGGTAGAAGGAAGATGAAGGGTTGGACTGAAGATTTAGAGATGGGGAAAAGAAGGAGGGAATGGAAGGACAAGCAAGGGATAAATGAGACTTTGGGGGTTGGAAGATGAGGGAAGGTTGTGTGGATGACTGAATATGTAAAGTGTAAACTTCTCCTCTCTGTATTGGTTAAAGGGAATGCTAGGGATGTGGCAACCTCATCACCCAGCACTTGTGTTAACAAGCTGTCCAGTACCTTCCACAGCAGAGTGAGGGGATATATATGTAGGACTTGTTTGTTCCTTTGGTTTATGTCCCCAGTTTGATCTGGATATCTCTTCTGCATATGAATGTGGAAAAGTAGAATGATGATAATGATGCCTTTTTACCACAGGACACTTGGCACCAACCTGTTGGGAGTTTTTCGTGCTCGTCGTCCTCTCAGGCCTACACGCCGTAAGCGAGACCGTGTGCGTGGAACTGCACTCACAGATCAGTCTGTGCGTCTTCTGGTGCAGATAGCCCGAGCCTTCCATGTGCCTACACGGACACTGCCTCGGGATACAGGTAGGACTGTCCTTGCCTTGACCCAGAATACACGTTGGACTGTTCCTGACTTTAATCAAGTATGTAGTCAAGTGTTGGAGAAGGATTGATTCACATGGTGGCATTAGTATAAGTGGATAGTTCCGATCATTCCATCTAGTCTCATCATCTTCCTGTCATCCAAATCCCTCATCATCTGCAACAACTCATTCTTCTCAGTTACTGTCTTGGTCATTTGCTGGTGAGTCATGTCTTTATCAGGTTCCATAAATTCATCACCTGCTACAGATACAGTACATTCTCCTGTAGTGCAACATACTGATCCACATTAGTCATCATGTTATGGAAATTTATTATTATAAAAATAACAGCTTATGAAAAAAAAAAAATGGTGATGAAGTATCTCCTTACGTGCATAGTGTTACATTACCTTCTCACATGTGCATAGCCATTGGCCCACCATCATTATAGTAATATTGCAGTGCTAGTGCATGACTGACAGTCTTATATGTTATTTAAAGTGGGAAGTGCATGAATTATTTATGAATTACTCTGTCAATTAGAAAACATGTCTGGAAAGGGTGCAGGTCCAATGGAAAGTGGGGCAAGTGAAGGTGCTGAAGGGAAGGCAAAGAGTGGAGAGTGAAGCCTTTTCCTTGATGTTAAGTTGGACATAAAGAAGCGGCATAGACCAGACAAGGAGCCAATAGGATCCCTGACACCCGTAAGCTCCCTGGTCAACCTACTCTTCTACTATAGTATAAAAAAGTCTGGTAGGTTTCCACTAGTACAGTGAAGTTTAAGGAGAGGTTTGCAGTGCTCTGCTGGAGGTCATAAAGTTTGAACCAGGAGACACCGTACATGTCAGGTCCTCATTGCTGTATCAGGGATCATAGAATTGTCATCCACAATGGACAACAGTCTATAAATTAGAAATTTGCCACAGAGGAAGGTGATATGGAGTTGGCAGAAGCAACAGCAGCATCAGATGTCTGGCAAGCCATTACAAGGAGACAAAAGAGAAGGGATGTCTGATGGACTGGTATCCCAATGGGCAGTTGAGTTGAGGGGAGGTCCAGTGGTCCTTTATGTGTGGGAGAGTGGTTCAGTGAGCTGATTTTGGGAGAGAAGGACAAAAAATGGCTGCCCTGGAGTTGCTGGTTTTCCTTGATATTTTCAGCATCTGTGCTGCAGTAGTCCGGATACAAACTCCCTGGTGTGAGTACTTGTTTACTGTGGTTTGGGGAAGGCAGGGTAAAGGGTCTGTTTATTGCCAGAAGTCTTAATCCCGTAATGGGTGGCCACAAACAAGTCGTCTCCATGTCGCCCTTTCCCCCGCCATTTCACTGCCCTGCTCCCAGCTCACACACCCCTCTCTCATATACCTATCCACTCCATCCCTTCATCTCATCCTTAACCTCCCCCTCCCTCTCTTCCCCTCTACCCCACTCACATACACTCTCCTCATTAGTCTCTCATAAGGGTAAATCTCATTAAAATCTCTCGAGCACTGTATCTGGGAATGAAAAAGACCACGGGAGGCCAGCCAACACTTCCCAAATTGGGTCCATACTTTGTGGCTCACTTGGTGGACAGCTTTGCTGGCTCCTTTGCCTCATGATGCCAAGTTTTGTTTTCAGCTCAAGGTCTACTTTATTGCCTTCTATACAACGACAATTTTCTAATTACTGTATTTGTACTCTACCCCAAATATTTTTGTCCAGCTTTGGAGAGACCTTTCTTTATGAACAGGTGAATTTACTATACTATGTTATATTCTATGTGCTGTATGTTGACCTTACTTTATTTTGCTTTGAAATTATTCACTGTTCTGTGACAGGTGTGGGTGTGGGTATGGTGGAGAGTGGAGGGATGGAGGGGGATGGAAGGGAAGTTCGACCATATGTGGAGGGCAGCTTCCAGCGCACCTCTGCCCGCACCAGTCTGGCTCACGGCCCTAATCCAACCTGGAATCAGCAGCTGTCATTCCCATTCAGGTATGTAGCCTATGCAGATATTCATAAATCATCGTAATCCAATTTCCAGTGTTCATGTTGAGTGGGGGAGGTCCCAGGCAGTTACAGTCAGACCTCTTTATTCACAGTTAATTGGTCTACCAGGCTATCACAGTAATGAAAAAGTGCAATAACCAATTGATATAGCATATAGGAAATTAAGTAATTGGCTCAGGTCTCAAAGTACACACTTTTTTTCTTTTTTTTTTCCCCTATTTTTTGGATGTTTACCCCAAACAGATTGCAGGGACTGGGTCAGTGGTGTTGTACTAATTCTGCTACTCTCAGCCTTGAACCAGTCAACCCTTTTGTCTCGTGTTTCCCATAACTAATTAGCCAACATTTTAGCCATTAGTTGTTGTCCATGTGAATACAGAATTCTCTTAATCACCATTTTAACCATCTTCTGCCCCTGAGAATACAAAATGTCTCATACGTCAAGCAATAGTTCGTGTTAATTGAGCGTATTTTTTTCCCAAAAAATCATAATAACAACAAGTGATGATGTTGATGATGATGATTATGATTATTATGATGATGATGATGATTATTATTATTATTATTATTATCATCATTATCATTATTGTTATTATCATTATTATTATTATTATTATTACAGTAAACTGTCAGTTATCTGTCAGTGCATTACCTGGCATGTGTCATTATCTGTCACAGGAAATGGCCGAATTTAATGAAATTCACTGGGGAGTCCAAAAATCAAAATCCATGTCAGTTATCTCACCCAAACACAATTTCTTGACAGCTTTACTTGTAACTTGGAATTTTGGCTTACAACACATAGCTTCATTTTGTTCTTGTTACTGTATGAACAAAATCAGACAGATGCAAGCAAAATATGTTTTGGACTTAGATTGCTCAAGATTATGTTACCTTATATTCTTTCTGTAGCAGTACTGATACTGTGTAGCCAAGCATGTGATTTAAGGATTGAATGTATTTCTACTTTTACTGGGCATTAGTATTACTGAAACAAACAAATGAATGTATCTTACTTAGCTCAGTTCATGTATTTTTTAATACTGTCCCTTCTCCCTCCAATGTATATTTATACACAGGGTTGGCATGCAAGGATTTCTGTACATCATCATCATATTGTACTGAATTACTTATAAAGGCTCCAACATGCTTACATGTGTCGGCCATGGTCATCTACAGTAATCATCTATCTATCTATCTGTTGCCAGACGCCATAATCCCGTAAGGGGTGGCCATTTGACTTTGAGTTATATTTTACAGGGAGGGGCACTAACCCTCCGCCAACCCACTTGTGAACACGTAGGGAGCACGTATGGTTTGGTTATATGGTTACCACCCAGCATTGTAAATGATTTCTTGGCTTACAGGAAACCATTTGGCTTGTCGCTCAATGTAAAGCCACCTGTAAAGGAAAGAAAAGCAATAAGAAGTGACAGGAAAGATGGGATGAATAGGAAGAGAGGAGGGCAGGCACAGAAAAAGAATGATAAAGGCTAAGGAAGAAGTAGGCAGCACTACATCAAGTGAGTGGATGATGGTCTGCTTGGAAAAAATCGTCATGCAAGTTTTTCATCTCACTTGTCCCTCTACCACTGGAGAGAGAGAAAGAGAGAGAGAGAGCGAGAGAGAGAGAGAGAGAGAGAGAAAAAAAAAACCTATGGTAATGCTTTTGTCAGCTGCATAGAGACCAAAATCACCTGTGTTGGCTAAGGTAAACATGCTGTTCATCTTGCAAATTGTCTTTTTCTTCCTTTACTAATTTTCTCTTCATTGCCAATGTGGGCTTAGGTAAACATGTGATAAGTGATGGGGTGGGGTGGGAGATGGACAGTGTATTAAATAAATTTTCCTTTTCTATTTTATTTTCACTCTCTGTTACTTTCTTTTATAACCCTTGGGTGTGACTCAAAAATGAACAAGAGAGAGGGATAGAAGTAACAGGAGGAGGAAGAAGAAAGGAGAAACGAAGAAGAAGAAAAGTGGGAGAAAAACGGAGAGGATGGAGAGAAGAGAAACAAGTTATGTAGTGTCTGTCAGTGTGAGCTTTTATAATGAAAAACGTATCCCTGCATACACAGGACCGGGTTGCATGGTACAGTACCCCTAATTTAAATAATGGCTGTGTAAACTGGTAACTGTCAGAACACATTCTGGGTAAGCATGGAGGGTTTACTGTATGTATGTTTTATATGTAACTAACCTTTGTTTTTATTTAAAATTGCCTTATATAGTACAGTATTATAGGTATAAATGGTGGTCAAACACTGAACTCCATCTTTCCCATTGGTTACATACTCCATAAGTACCTGTAACATTGGGACCCCCCTGTACAGTGCAGTTACTTTTATCATGCATATTACAGTACAGTATTTAAGTATTTTTTTAAGTACAGTATTTAAGTATTTTTTAAAGTTTGAAATTATGTACAGAAAAAGTTCTTCGGTCCAGCCACCAATAATCTGAAAATCCCAATACAGTACTCCGATTTTGTCAAAGTGAAATTTTTCAAATTTTTCTGGGCTTTTTTCATATTTCTCTGGGCTTTATTTAAGGATTTATCGGGCTTGGGCTTGCTCTTCGACTTTGATGTACCTGCCTGCAACTAGGTTATTCATCTACACTTCTATGCATTTCCGGTGTGTAAAATAATAACCCGTATAATTTTAAGTGTTTATTTAATGATCATGTACATATTTCTAATGTTTTCAAAGATCCCTCCCAATAGTCCAGAAAAAACAACAGTTCAAAAGACCCTCGGTCCCCTGCCATTTGGATTACAGGACTTTTACGGTAGAACAGGTATAGCTTTTGAAGAGGGCTAGACCTCCATTGGGGGTGCCTTTGGAGTACAGTCCTATGTCACTGTCTGTCAATACGTCACCTTCTGATACCATCTTGGCCACTATATGCTGGATGGTTGAAAGTTTGCAGTACTGTATTATTATTAATATCATTATTATTACAGTACTATTATTATTATTATTATTATTATTATAATTATTTTTATTGATGATTTATTAGTGCATTTTTGTTCTTGTTGATTGTACAGAGCTCCAAATGACAACTTTTCTGCAGTGAGCTTACAAACAGTGAGAGACAGCCTTCATCTTCACCTGTATGATCAGACTACTTCAGACCTTGTGACAGATGATCGTCTCCGACCCTCCACAGTCCATGCCCGGGTGGAACGACGCTGGCTTGGCTCACTTCATATCCCCTTCTCCACTATCTATGCCAACACAAAGGTAATTTGTTCTTTCTGCCGTTGTTTCATGGAGACAGTGACTCTTTAGGAAGAGTTGTGAAGACCACTGCCACCCACTACTGTTGGCATTTAGAGGGGTCAGGAATAGTGTCCAGCCTTAAACAGACTAAGGATAAGGGTACTGTACCCATTCACCTTAGTGATTGACTGAGAGCCTGCTAGGTTTGGGAAATGACCTTTTTCATGACAACTGTAGGCATAAGCTTGAGGAATGGTGTGAGTAATGGAAACATTTATGAGTACAGTGTTTTCAAAAAGATAAAAAGGTGATAGAAATAAGATGTGAAATTCATAAGTTGATAATGAGAAGATGGATGATGCAAGTAATGGTGTTGAGATGGTTTAGGCTTGTTGAGAGGATGGAGGATGACTGTTGGGTATGGAAGATGAGATGTGTAAACACTGGAGATAAGGCTGCAAGAGGCAGACCATAATGGACTGGGACAAGGTCATAGAATGTGACCTCAGAGATAAAGGACTGAATAGGGAGGCTGCCAGAGATCTAAGCAATGTGGCGAGCCACCATTAGGTAACTAAGGCTGATACATGGAAGCTTGTTGGAGCCTTGGTGTGATACGATATGATATGGAATGAGAGAAATAGCGGTAGGAGTGAGATGTGGAGTTACAATGTGGATAAAAATGAATACATTGAGATTGTATGGGCGTAAAAAAAGAATGCACATAGATAGTGTGCCAGAGGTTTATGAAAGTGAAATTGAATGTAATAATGGTAGAGGCAGACCATATGTGGTACAAAAGTAGATACTAGAGCAGTATATTAGTGAGAGAGAAGGAAGAGGAAGAGGAGTAATTGATAGTGTGAGAGAGATAAGTGAGGATAAAGTTTCCTGGAAATGGTTGTCATGGCCATCCCCTGTTCAGGGGTTTCCAGGAGGGAGCAAGGTATAGTAGATGATGCTGATGAATGAGGAGGCTTCACTGCATATGTGTTATACAGTACATTATGATTACAGAAGAAATGAGGTTGTAAATAGTCATGGAAAACAGTGAATGAATTTATAAGTGGTTGTTTTTGCAAGTATAAATATTTTACCTACAAAAAAGCATAAAATATTCTAATAGTTCACATTACACTAAGAAATAAGTTTTAAACTCATCATACTCCATCTCCCAGTACATCATTGAAGTCAGTGGGATCCAGAACACTTCAGTAATGAGTGTATCAGTATAATGGCAAGTGAAGTGGACCATACATCTGTTATTTATCATGTAAGACTTCAGAATTCTTGACTCCATCTCACAGAAATTAAAGAAATGCTTGTTCATTCTAAAGTTATAGCATAAGTAACAGTATCAGTTAAGAAATATTTGCATAACAGATTGAGGGAACATTTGCTTTGGAAGAACCAGCGGTACTGCTAGGATACAGCCGAGAGGGAGAAATCACACCTCACCATTCTGGCAGTCCCCTTCGCCATCACCCTCACCTGCCTTCACCTCCACCCCCCACCCATCTGTCTGTCTACATCACTCTTGAGCCCACTCTGTCACCTCCTGAGCCAGTCCAGGTGGGTTTTCATAATAGAATGTATTAGTGTAATTTGGCAGCTTTAGATTAAGGTCCTCTGTTTGCCGACCTAGATAGTTAAGTATACATCTGGTTGTGGGTGAAGCTCCCCTGTTTTCTAATAACTTTAGCATGAAAAATATAAATTGCATTGATGCTGAAAATGCTGTATGGGCACTTAGTACTCCTTACACTACTCTTTTCTTTCCATAATTAAATCCCCATACTATGAGATACAATACTGTACTGTAGTATGCAAAGCACCCCTCCTTTGTTGTCATTTGTTACTACTCAAGTTACATCTAATATGGAAAAAAGCTGTGAAGGAGGGAGGAAAGCTTGAATAAATGGCAGACCACAGAAGGAACAAAATCCTTTTGAACCATCAAGTAGAGGGTATTATTCTAATACCTGTCAATTTACCAGTCTGTATGGTTTCAGTGCTTTGGTTGTTAGCTGAGGGTTGTGCCTGAAACAGGAGATTCAGAGCAAAATGTAGGATCCCTAGACAAGGAAAAGTTATTTTGGCACAAAGACCAATCACAGAGCCCCAAAGACAACTGGAGAAATAGCAGAAAAACATGAGTGTTTCAGATAAGGAGCAGAGAAGAAGGAGTCATCCCTGCATATCTTTTTGGTCCAGAGTATAATAACAATCATATAACCAAATTTGCTATAATGCATTTAGCAGACTATAAGGAAAAAAAAAAACCATACATCAGACTAAAAGGTTAGACATATAATAACAGTCACATAAACAAATTTGCTGTAATGCCTTTAGCAGGCTATTAGGAAAAGAAAATACATACATCAGACTAAAAGGTTAGACGTATAGTAACAATCACATAAACAAATTTGCTATAATGCCTTTAGCAGACTATAAGGAAAAAAAAGACATACATCAGACTAAAAGGTTAGAGTGTGTCAGAATGATTAAGTTTTAAATTTAATAGGTGAATGTTTTTTACACTGAAGTCATGTGAAAAATTTCTTTTGGGATCTGGAGAAGTATGTCCAATGTGGACACCTCCTGATAACGAGCTCCTGGCCTGTGGTTCGTTCTTCCTTGCATTAACAAAAAAAAAAATAAAAATAAAAAAATAATAATAATAATAATGCAGAATCAGTGCAATGTACAAGCAGTGTGTGACCATACGGTCTTCATAACACTACATGAAGTAAGCCCACAGGTACACAGATGTCTCTGCTAATAAATTTTAATGGATGTTGTGGTTCTCTGCTTAGCAGATGTAAGCATAGGTTGTCAGTACTAGGCTGGGCAAAGAATAAATAGCATTCAAGGGCACCGTACTCCTTGAGCCAGTAGAGCGAGGATTTTTGTCTAATCTGTGCATACAGTACATCCGTTACACCTCCATCTTGTTTCTTCATCATTGACATTTTTCTTATAATCCCTATGACTTTGCTCCTGATTTACATGTGTTTGTCAGGGTCACTTTGAATCCAGTGAGCCGGAGGAGATCATCGAGGCTGGGAGAGTATTTGTATCCACTCTTTCCACGCGCTATCCGACTCGACGTTATCGAACCCATGCCCTTGACCTGTCGGGCAGACTTGTGGCACTCAATCGGTTCATCCGTCCCCTGAAGCCACCACAGGAGCTGATAAGTGAGTGTGCATGAAAGGAGCCCTTATAAAATTTTTCACATACAGTAGTAGGTGAACTGTATGACCTTTGACCTGCTACAATTTTTCTCAGGTAAACTTTCTTATTTGATGTTAAAGCACGAGTACATCCATAATAATGAAAGGATTAATTAAGATACCCTTTTACCCTCTGAAAATTGTGATTTCTCTCAGATGTCAGAAAATGTTTGACGTAATTTAAGCATGTAAGTACTCTACTGTGTATTAATGAGTGAAAGGGGTAATCAAGATAAATTTTAATTCTACTGATTGTTAAGATTTCTCTTAGCTGAATAAACTTGTGTTTCTTAATCCTGTGGGAAAATGATTCACAGTACATAGTTATTATAAATATGTGCCCCACTGTATCTAAGTTTTAGAGTACCCATCTTGTTATTCTTCCCTGGGTTTTTGATAGGTATCTAAGTGAGGTGGGAGCTTTAGGTCCTCTTCAGTGAGATGATAATGGCCTAAGCATTTTTGCTAGAGGTAACCATAACTCCAGGTTGCTTTAGTCAGCAGTAATAAACTCTGACTTGAAGCTGTGCACCGTAGCGTCATTCATTGTGTAATTGTTACTTCAAAGTTAGTTTACATTAGATTTTGCAATAGGTTGTATATATTCACAATTTTACAGTGTGTGGTTTTGTTGATAGATCACACCTTTCTTGGCAGTCGTTGGAATCTCTGTATCCCACGGTACCCCACGGCTATTGTGAATGTGTTTGCTCTTAACCCATGAGACAAGCCAAATGGTTTCCTGTACACCAGGAAACCATTTACTATGCTGGGTGGTAACCATATAACCAAATTATGGCACCTGGTGGTTTAATGGGTAATTAAGGCACTCCAGTCAGATTGAGCCAGTGCTGGTTTGTATCCAAGGGGTGGTTGGGGTTTATTGCTCACGTAATGCTGCTCAGGAATGAATGAGGCTGGTCACTCATCTTAATGTCAGGACCAACTTGCCTAGCTTTAGGCTTCTACACTCCTCGTGGGGCAACACAGGATTAGATGATGAATGTCTATCTATCTATTGCCAGACGCCATAATCCCATAAGGGGTGGCCATTTGTCTTTGAGTTATTTATTTTTCGGGAAGGGGCACTAACCCTCCACCAACCCACTTGTTGACACGTAGGGAGCACGTATAGTTTGGTTATATGGTTATCATCCAGCTTTGTAAATGGTTTCTTGGCTTCCAGGAAACCATTTGGCATGTCACTCAGTGTAAAGCCACCTGTAAAGGAAAGAAAAGCAATAAGAAGTGACAGGAAAGATATGAATGAATGAATAAAAAATGAGGATATGTCTCAAGCTGAAAAAAAACTGTCTGGCTGTAATGAGAATAAAAAGACAGATGTGCTCAAGGATTTAATGTAGATAAAGTGTATTTGTTAATGTTTTCATTAGTGGGACAGAACTGAAAATGTTTTGTTTCCAAATCCCACTCACCCCACTAGATAGAGAGAAGCTGGGTTAGAATGCATGATAGATTTGGTACCTAGCAGTTGTGTGTTGTTAATGGAAGATTCTTTACAGTGTTTATTCATTGTGGTTACATGCAAAGTGGCTGACTGTATTTGGTCCTATATGAATTCAAAAATGAGAGGAGAACTGGAACTAACGAACATTATTTATGGGTTGTTGTTGTTAATGTTGTTGTTCTACCCTGATCTGTCAGACCCATCAACCACAAACAAGTGGCTGTCTTCCTGTGAGTGACTGTGTTTCATGAGGATCGGAACTTGGTCCTTCCACATGGTGAGGTGCAGGGAAAAACAAAGGAGGCATAGCCCCGAGCAGAACAGTCTGTGTTGTTAATGTGCCCTTTCATCATTGTCTATTAGCTAACCATGCCTATGTGTGTTTCAGGTACCTAACATTGCAGTATGTATGTGATTAGTGGGTCTGAATTGTCGTTAGATGGCAATTTCGGGCTTGTACATGGGGTGCTTGGTACTAGTTAGGATAAATCCCATGGGTTCTGCATATTTGTTATCGCGCAGTTCTGTTGTCATGTTCAGTACCAATTATGCATAATAACCAAGGGATCAGTGTGCTGTAGATATAGATCACAATTTAATTCCATTGTAATGGAGATACTCTCTCAGTATCAGGCATACTCATACCTCGCCATACCCTCTTTCTCATCATGGAGTAAATTTTATCATGGAGTAAAATTGGTTTTGATAAAGTTCAGAAACTGGTGTGTTGTGCACACCATGGGTACAGCAGGAAATATTGATAATGAAACTTATAGGTTAATTAGGTGAAGCAAGTTGTGTAATGTGGATGGTTTTTGCATCATTGGTGGAGCTGATAACTTTAAAAGCTGGAATAATAATTTGACGGATTCATGGTTCATTTTGATGAGCACTGTGTTTATGGTTCTCCTGCCTCTGGATCCTACCCATACCATAGGAAATACTGATGGGATGTTGATGATTATTAATGATGATGGTGAATGGACTATTGCATGTTGGTTATTACCACAGTCTTCTTATCCTCTTTAGGCGACGATGAGACCGAGACCTTGCATCGTGTGGCATGGTACGTGTCACTGGTGCCCACCCTTGCTGACACTTCACTCCTCCCAGGACCTGCTCACATTTTGGCTAACTCTGAGGTTTGCTTATATCTTGCATTATTTACTAATGTACTATCATGATCCAAAGTGCACTGACACCTCCCTGCCAATTGTAGCAGTGGAAGGTGCTTTGAGGAATATTTTTATTTGATAGCAAACAAGAAGAATATGAGAAAGAAGACTGCTGTACACTTTGACATTTGATGAAGAATAAGCTATATGGATGGTAGGACACCGTACTGAAAGGGGATTGTCAGTAAACTTTTGCTTATGATCGTTGACTACATAGTCCCAGATCCAGTAGTCTCAGTTCCAAAGGCTTAACGGAAAGTGGAACATTCTGAAAAGTGGAATGATAATGACTATGTGAAAATCATGTGATAAATAGTCTAGAGCACTGTGAAGAGTAAATACGGTGAAGTACCTTGCATTAGTAATTTATTATCATGCATCTGTACAAAAGCACTTTGTCTTTAAATGTGCATTGATTGTATAAGGACATGTGATATCAACACCCATCTGTAGCATGAAATATATTTTGGAAATCAATGATCAGATTTGGAAGTATGTACTGTACTTGTTCAGACCAGTCTGTGTGAACTTTGTGATTGCAAATGAGGGATATTTTGAAGGGAGACACTACATACTGTAGTAGCAGGAACTTATATACTTGTAGCAAAATGCATTCATACTCCAGGGTCAAGCTCATGGTACAGTAGCATGTGGCATCCCTATCAAGAAGAACAGACATGTACCATAGTTGTTGTTGTTGGTGGTGCTTAACCTCAGTCTGTCTGGCTGATCAGATGTGTCAGACAAAGGTAAGCAACTACTTCTCTGAGGCCATCTTACAGGTACCGTACAACACATACACTGTGTAGGAATCTTGTACCTCATGTTGTAGGGAGTGCCTCACCAGGGTAGGACCAGCATCCTTCCCACAGTGAGGTGCAGGGATATGAGGAAGTTTGTACTATAGTACTACATAGCACATGTTGCAGTAAGATGCAGACAGAGCATCAGCAGTGTAGGGAACCTATGAGACAGCCCCATGAGGGTAGTTGCCTACCTGAGGTTGGTGGGACTGATTGATCAGATGGACTGGGGTTGTGCAACAAGAGCAATGGAACAGGACACTAAGTCCTCCATAAACCCACTTTGTTGTCATGTCATGAACAGAGGACACCAGTAATCTGGTGTATGGATTATTATTTTTACTCATTTGTTTTTCCTTCCTCTGTTCTGTTATTTAAAAAAAAAAAAAAAAAGTAGCTGGAGAACATGCGTGGTGTGGTTATATGGTTACTACCCTATGTAGTAAATATTTCCTGGCATACAGGAAATAATTTGTTTGTTACTCAGTGTACAGTCACCCAAGGCAAGCCCAACATTGAGTGCGTGAATGATGTTCATCCCTAACCAGGTACTGCTTACAATTTAATATTACTAATTCTTGCTTAATGCAACACTGCCTAATAATAATCTAACCAGTCCTGATCTGTAAGTTAGTCTTCAGAAAGCAGTGGGAGGGGAGAAAGAAAGAACATTCATTCTCACTAGATACTTACCAAAGTTAACCTCATCTAATTAAACTTGACATAACCTAACCTTGTTTAACCTGATTTGTGCTGGTTTCCAAACAGCAATTCCTTAGCCTACTGACAGGAGGGGAGGAAGAGAGAGCAATACTTCTCACCAACTTCTTCCTGCACCTTGGCAAGAAAGCTTATCTCCTCCTCGGTCAGTCTGGCTTATCTCTCGTCTTCGCTGTTTTATACTTTTTGTTGGCCTTTTATACCACAGAGTGATACAGGATGTAAGTATGTTAAATGGATTTTCCCTTGTGATTCACTGATATACATATTGGAGAAAAATTAATCAAAATAATGGCCCCTTCCCTATGAGCTCGGACTGCTCCTAAATTCGTGTTTGTTTTGTAGTCCCTTTTTTAGGACCTCTGGATAAGATATAAAATTGGTAAATGGATGGATGGATGAAATTTATCTCAAAATATTTTCCACAGGTATCCTTGAGGGTTATATTTAAACCGTCATCAATGTTCTCCGACCATTTCAAGTTGAAGGACCATATCCATGATTCTCTGGTGTCACCAGCGATGTACAATTTCAAATGTAGTAAATGTAACTCCTCTTACATTGGTCAGATTAAATCACACATCACTGCCAAAATTTCAGAGCATCATGGAAGATTGTACAAAACTGATCTCCATCACTTTAAATCTGCCTACAATATTCATTTGTCCATGAACACACTGAAGACTCAAGCCACCCCAAATATGCCCATGATTTCTCCATTCACCACTAATCCCTTGATGACACCTCAATACAAGTAGCAGAGACTCTCCTCACTCACCACCACAAGCCAGTCTTGGGTGTCTGTGACCTGTCCACCTTGCAGCTTTCCATATTTTAACCATAACTTAATTTTCTAAATTTTTAGTAAATTTTCTTTAGCATTACCTAGCCCTGGGCTCCTACTGTCTTCATGGGGCAGCACAGGATTAGATGATGATGATGATCTTAAGAATATGGCCTTGTTGTGACGGTCCATAACCATGTACAGTCAGCAGCAGAAGTTTGTCCCTATCAGTGTGGGAGCTGTGAGCCTAGTGACCCGGTAACACTGTGAGATAAGTTGCGTGGTGTGGTTTTAATGGATAATATTGAATATTTTTGAGTCAGAGATAAGTTATAACCTAATTTAAGGTAATGTCAACATCCAGCAGGTGGGATGATATTCTTACTGACAAATGTGATGTTAGCAAACAAATATATATTAATTTTTTTTCAGCAGGAACTTGGATACAAAGGATTATTTATATTAATGTTGCTTACCAATATTTTATGAATCATTTTAAATTGTTTTGAGTACTAGGGATGAGATTACAAGGCAGCATTTGTTATGGATTATAGTTTAATGCATTTATGAAACCGCATATCGACACAGTGGTTAGGGACTGAAAGATTATCGTAGTATTTGTGTCTTATGTAACAGTAATTTAGAACTAATTCTAATTTTGCTTCAAATTTTTCCTTCATATTCAGTGAGCAGGGAGATGATGGGGACAAAATGTTTGAGAAGGAAGAGTTTTAAAGTAAGAATGGTGTGCATAGAGGAAAGAGGCAGAGATATAGAAATTTCTTTTAACCTGTGGATTGCACAATTACTTTCTTTCCCACACTGTGGTGTGCAAAAAATGAAGAAAAAAAAGTTTTTTTTAAAAATAGTGTTTGTTTATTATAAACTTGAAGATAAACATCCAGGGCATCATCTGGTGAAAAAAAAAAAATCTCCCGCTCTCCATCTTTGAGTAGGGCCATGCGTAAGTTTACGTGGGGGAGTAATGAAAAAAATGAAGAAAAAAACAAAAAATTATCTTTTTTGTTTTTGTATATTATAAATTTGAAGATAAACATCCAGGGCATCATCTGGTGAAAAAAAAAAAAAAACTCCCTCTCTCCATCTTTGCGTAGTGCCATGCGTAAGTTTGAGTAGGGGTTTGAGTAGGTGTGGAGTAATTAGTGGCGATGCACGGCCAGCACAGCCTGAGCTATGGCTTGCAACGTGACGCTACCCAGCCTGAGATGTGGCTCGCAATCAGTGGGTTAAGGGATACAGGTGTGGAGAGAAGGAAGGATACAAAGAAAAGGAGGGAGGAGATGGGGGACAGAGTCAGAGCTGGAGAAAGTCTAGGAGAACATAAAGCCCTTACTGTATTGGAGGATATATTGTTCTGCAGTCATATTGATTGTGTGCACTTGTTGTAACCAAGCATAACCCTCACTGGTTACTGCCATGCCCCAGGGAGTGGAGTATCTGAAGGTCGGAGCTGCTGTGTACTAACCAGAGAAAACAAGAGTGGAGGTGGCAAGTGGCAGGTATGGAGCCCACCCACTGCCCACTGCTACAGCCCACGACATCCCCACCCACCTCTCACAGCAGTGCATATGTTGATCGACCAGGACAATGTACGTCCAGTTCTATTTTATTTTCATTTTAGTAAGTGTCTATGCCTCCCTAGGGAGAGGGAAGAAAAAATGCTACCCATATATTACCTGTATTTTGCACAAAATTACCAGAAGGGGTTGAAGTTGAAGACTTTTTGTGTTAATCCTCTCTGATCTAGATCTGGATCATATTAACCCAATCCATTTGTGTTCATATTTACTGGCAATAACCAAGAGCCCATCTTATAATTACAGTTGTTGGGGTGAGTAAACACTGGGAGGATCAATTTTGTGTTCCTTCAAGAAATTGAATGGATATTCTGGAAGGGGATGGGGAGTCTCACCAAAATGTATTGGTAGCATTATAAATTTCTCATGGGAATGGAGTGTGGAGCTTGGGTTTAAGCCAGCACTCTCCATGGTTACTCTAGCCCTTTTGCCTGGTTCCATCAGCCAAATTTGGAAGAGAGAAGAGAGGATGACTTATATGCATGAGTGCTTCTGATCTTAGAGAGTGAATCCCACCTTTAGGAGCATGGAAAGTCTGGGGAAAAAATGAGCTAGTCTCCATCAGAGCATCGTCTGCCCTAATGGTTGACCTACAGCCTGCAGTTCTGTCAGTACCAAGTTTTCATTCAAAAACATGGTGTTTCTGAGACAGAAGCATAAAATCAACATTTGGAACCTGTGCCTAGGAGTAATCTTTCAATTTCACCAGCAGTATGCAGTCCCCAGAGGAGGTTCACATGATAAGTAGTGTCTTGCCAAAGTATTTCTTTAAGAATATTATTCTTTGTCAAGCAGATAAACGTACTGGAGATCTGTTCTAGACTGTCATGGGATAAGTAGCTTTGTAGGTAGCTACTATACCCTTGTAGCCAGCAAACAGGGTTTAATTCTGAAACCTGGCATTTTACTGCATATCAGTACTGTTCCAAAAGTCAAAACCTTGATAATGCTAATCTAATCAGCAGTATTCATATGAGTTGGAATCTGTTTCAGTAGTTCCCTACTCTGTATTTAAAAAGAAATTATTGACCATAACTATAGATGTTCATTAAGTACATAAGCAAACACAGTTCTTCTCATCCCAGATATATGCCAACGTGCAGAAATATGATGATCCACCAAGAGTTAACCTGGATGTGGGTGGGAGTGGTTGGCGTGCCTTTTACTCTCGAAATCTATCCCACCCTACTTTACCCAGTGTCCAGCCCCGTGACCTGACCCTCACCCCCTCACACCAAGAACAGGCAGGCCAGTTGAAGGAGAGACTGGAGATTGTGTTACGCGATGCTGTTATGAAGTGGAGAACAGATAGGAGGTGAAAACTACCTTTAACAATAAACCATGTACTGTACATTTATAACAATACTTTGGTTACCATCAGGCACTTTTATTTAACTCTTTCAGCCTTAGGACATAATGTAATCAGTATCACATTCTGACTAATGTCAGATTGTTTTATTCAGCTGAGGAGTGTACCCTGATTTTGAAAGTACGATTAACAATTGCCATTAACTACTTCATCTCAGAGATGCACTTTGTACATAATAGTACTTTAACTGTGCCTAATGTCAGGAAATTTTATGTAGCCTAGTAAAAACTTCTTGGGTTGAAAAGGTTATCTTATGAGAAACTTCATGGGCTAAGGGAGTTGGATTAGTGTACCGTAATCTCTTTATTTTACATTATGTGGACTGTGTCTGGGACTCATTACTGACCAAAAGAGAGGCGTACTATTTATGAATTTACTTTTTAGTACAGTATAGTCATTGGTCTTAGAATTTTTATCACTTAATTTACTAGTAAAGAAAAATAGATATGGAATAGCATCCTATTTTATGGATAGAAATTTCCATTGAAATGATCCACACAAATTCATATACTGTATAACATTGTACTCATCCCCTCCTCCAGAACACCTTGGAATCGTCACGCTACAGCCGTGTTGCGAGGACTGGTGGGTGGCCTGGAGGAACCGAGGGCTGCTGGTAAACACTGTCATCCAGATCCTGCTCACCTGGCCTCACTCATGGCATCACATAATGTATGCTATCTCTTTTAATCTTTTCATTTTAAATTCTTATATTTTTCTGTGTTATTAAAGGACAGTACAGGCACTCCCAAACTTACATACATAATTTTTTTAATGTACATTAGTTTATTTTGTACTATACATAAACTTTCATCATTCAACTATGGTTGGGAAACTTCCTTTGCCTCTTTGTTTTTAACTTCCACATGTTCCCATGATCAAAGATATTGGGATATTTTATACCTATAGGTATGTAGAGAGTGTGTTCATGTATTGTACAGCTGTACCTCCTCTTATGTGAACCTGGCTTGCACAGATTCTGCTTTCATAGTACCCATATGCAGTGTCAGAATTTGGCAAGGTGCTTCAAACAACTTTCAGACTGTCTGTATTGTGATATATAGGCCAGCATCCTGTACTCTGTCTTGACATTTTTCAAGAATTTCAGGGATTTGTCATGATTTTTAGAGGTTTCAGACTAGCATCTACCACCCCTGTAGAGGAGTTGGGGTCACAGAGTGTTTGCAGTCAGCAAGTTAATGTCTGTCATGGTGAGGTTTTTCCCCCTTTTTAAATTCCTTTAAGCCTTTTTAATGTCACTGTTCATATGTCTGCTTTACCTCTATATAGTGGTGCTGATGGGGAGCCTACATATGGTGGTGTTTGCACCCTTGGTGGAGCAGTTGCAGAATCCACCAGGGATCTTAATATATTTCCTTGTACCTAGCCAAGGGGAAGGACCCTAGTTTTACCCTGGTGAGTTATTGTGTACCATAAGGGGTGTTGAATTCCTACGAGGAGAATAGGACAGGCCACAGAAATTACTTACCTGTGTCATTGGGTCTCCTCTACAACAACTATATGATGAAAGCTGTGCCCTTTGGAAATATATCTGTAGTCTATTTGAGGTCACAGAGGGTTTTTTATTAGCAGGTTGGAGGTTATCAGGATTTTTCCTCCTTTTTTTTTTTTTTTTTTTAAGCCCATGTAATGTCTGTTATGTTTGGTTTACCCATATACAGTAGGCCACCTTTAAGAAGCATGTCTGTAGTCTAGTTGGAGTCACAGAGGGTTTTTAGGAGGTATGTTTGAGTCTGGCCAGAGATGTGGTTAACACATTAGCTCTATTACAGTGGGTTAAAGGGGCCCACTTGCGAGGATTCTGCATATGTGGTCTGCTGGGTTAACACCTTAGCCATATAAGAGGAGGTACATCTGTATGATATAGATTTTGAAAGTAAAATAAGATACTGAATAACTTGTTAACCATAATATTGGTACAGTATTGTTTGACTAGGTGTGTGGAGTGTGTATCCACCAGGGGTACAGTGGAGCAGAGGGTGTGGTTGAGGCATTACACAGCACTGGTATCCATCTCACTCGCCACCCAGATGCAGAATTTGCCCTTGCTGTTCACATCCACCCCTATCCTGCATCTGTGGCATCTGTCTGGGTATATGTTGCCTCACTAGTCAAGAGAGTATGAAACTTTAGAATTAGTTTCAGTAGATTTTCTCTTTTGGATATAATATTAAGATATAATCAGTGAGTTTGGGTGTGACGAATTACCGAATCGGCACT
This sequence comes from Coenobita brevimanus, assembly GCF_032717465.1. NCBI lineage: Eukaryota > Metazoa > Arthropoda > Malacostraca > Decapoda > Coenobitidae > Coenobita > Coenobita brevimanus. The sequence goes on along the minus strand of NC_136979.1, from coordinate 48,430,215 downwards.
TTTAATTGGAAAATGTTATAATTTATTATTACCGTGTAGGTTCATTAACCCCTTAAACGCGGCCGTGAACAGTCGACCCCCCCCGAATGGCGGGGTTGTATCGCGGTCTGAGTACCTGTAGGAAAATATTAGCCAAAAATCAGAGATTAACCCTAGAACATTATACTTGGTATGGCAGATAGTACTTACATTCAGCTTTCTCCAGAGACAGGTGTTGAGCCTTCGTGGACTACCCAAGGACTTGTGGAGACTTGCAAAGTTGGGTAACCAAATCTTCACTTTCACACCTCCAGCAACCCGGTTTCCCCTCTACCACAGCCTCATTCTGTCACAGTAAACTTTATACTACAACGTAAAGGTAGTTTGGAATCCGTATTTGTACAATAAGCACTGAAAATAAGGCTAAAATCAACAGAGCGTACGGCCGACATGCACCGTGGCGGCGGTCTTCCCGTCACTCAACAAACATTTCCATTTTCACAGCTAAAAACATGTATACTACATTATTTTCAATCATATTACTTCCCAAAAGATCACCACGGCGCATTTTTTATTCTGCCTTACGCCCGCCACTTTATTCTCGTTCCTGTCGGCCGCTTGCACTGACTGGGAAGAGCTAGAACTCGCCATAATGTCACTTTGAAAGCCTGCAGTAAACTGACGCTAAACAGGGGCAAACCGTGAGAAAAAAAGCTAGTGTTACAACTGGGGAAACAAGCGTTTCCTATTAGCATAAACTGCTTGTGAGAGGAGAGCGCAGATTTACAGTTCTGAGCGCTCAGAGCGCTGCCATGTATCACAGCCAGGCTGGCCGAGCCGTGGTGGTGGGGGGGACGGGGGAAAAACGCGATACTTGGCAACATCTGAGGTCATTAGTACAATGGTAAAGTATGCTAGTTGTAGCTAAAGGGTGGTGGTACTGATAGAGAATACCAGCTGGAGCCTGCTTGCCCACGGTTATTCAAAATTTACTAGAATTGCAAATGCGACGATCCGCCGTTGTGTCCTTTTTGCCGAGCGTCGCAAACGAGACGATCCGCGTTTAAGGGGTTAAAATGCCCGCCACCGGACCACCCACCCCGCCACCCCCCACCCCACCACCGGGCCGCTGCCACACCACCACTGGGCCGCTGCCACACCACCAGCCCAGGAGGACACAACGGTGGGGCTAGTGACCCAGGTCAAGAGGGTCACCGGGACACTACTGTCCTGAGTCCCTTTTCCCCACAACTACTCCAACACCAGGTGACCGGAAAAAGCCAACGACCTTGCGGGCGGGACAACCATCGCCAGAATTGGGGTGGGACTGAACAAGCTTCAGTCCCAGGTAACACTGTGTCGATGGCTATTATTACCACCTCAAGGGCAGGAGGCCCAAGGCTACGGCCAGAAGTGTGCACCAGGGTAAGGGGACCCTTAGCCACTTTAAGGGCAGGAAGCCCAAGGCTACGGCCAGAAGTGTTCACCAGGGTAAGGGGACCCTTAGCCACTTCAAGGGCAGGAGGCCCAAGGCTATGGCCAGAAGTGTGCACCAGGGTAAGGGGACCCTTAGCCACGGCCTTAGTATACACCGGAGAGAGTGTTGCCTCTGTGCATCCCTCTCCACGTACCCGAGAGGACAAGGACTCCGTGAATCCTTCTCCTGCCTCTTCCCCCTGTGGGAGCCCTTCGTCACCATCCGGGAGTGTTGCCCCGGAGGTGTCGCCGGAGTGGTGGCAAGGCCCGAAACCGGACCTACTTCCCACGCCTGGGAAATCTCTGTTCCTGCCAGACACCAGCCGGAGACGGTGCTGCAGCCCAACCCTGTCAGCGCCTCTCCCAATAGGCGACCGCGGTCCCAGGACCCCCAGGCCCGACCAGCAGACTCCAGACGAGGGCAACCCAGGCTCCCTCACCCCACGGAGCCAGAAACGACAGGCCCGCCTCCTCCAGCTGTTCGGCCCCAGTCCCGAGGGCCATCTCTCAGGTCGAGGCCCCCAGACAGGAGGGCCTCCCTGCACCTCACCGACGACCAGGACCCGGGCAGTGACCTGCGGGTAGTGTATTGCCCCTTGCAGGCAGGGTCCCCCTAGGGCCCTCTCCTCACGCCCATACGACCGAGTGAACTCCACCCAGGAAACACGGGTAACATAGTGACGCCCCTTGTACCGAGAACAACCAGGGGAAAGTAACAATGAACAGTGACTGAGTGAAGACCAGTGTAAAGCCAGTGACAGTTACTATTAGTCTATAAGAACTTGATACCCGGCAGAACAGAAAATAATTTAAACCCTCAGTAAGAGAACTTATAGTAATTGTGTGAGTCCTCAAGTAACAGAACTTTCAGTAACTGTGAACGGAGACTAGGGTGCGCGGGCGAGTCAGAAGTCTGTGTGTAAGTGCCGCCGCGACTAAGTGACTACATCAAGTGTCGCAATCCGCACCCTGTCTTATTTATAGTAGCATTCCCCCCACGGACTCTTAATCTTGTTTATTCCCCTTGCTTCCAACTAAATATATATTCTGCCTCAAGATGAAATACGGGTATCAATACATATAGTTCATGACATTAGTGTACATGCATTATATCGTGTGTTAAGTGTGACTGTGCATTGTGGTGTCAAAGGCTAACTCTGTGTCCCTGTCTCCTGTATATCAAATATTACTCTGTGTTGTATTGTAATGGTGTAGAATTAAGGCAATAGATGTGTTAAGGTATACTGCCTGGTTTTTATGTCCTGTTCCTTTGTGGGTGCTTTACTTCCGGTCCGGAAAGAGGACCCCGCTCAGTCGCTAGTGCTTTTAGGACAAGAAGTCGACCTAAAAATACTCAGCATAACATTCATACATTCTGGTGAAAAGAAAAAAAAAATTGTTGAATATAACTTAGAGTAATAAGAAAAAAAAAAAAATCAGGATTTAGAGGGAAAACGTGCTCATAGTTCGTGTTTAGATTGCCATCTCGCCTTGACAGACTTCTATTTTGCATAAATATTGATTTAAAATGGTAATGGTGGTAGTTGGTGGTGGTGGCGGTAATGATGGTAGTTGGTGGTGGTGGCGAATGGTGGTGGTGGCGGTAATGAATATGGTGGTAGTTGTTGTTGGTGGTGGTAATGATGGTAGTTGGTGGTGGCAATAATGGTGGCAGTTGGTAGTGCTGGTGATGGTGGTAGTTGGTGGTAATGGTGGTTGTGGTAATAATGGTGGTAGTTGGTGGTGGTCCCTAGGCAGTCAGGCCTGACAGCCCCAAGTCCCTAAGGAGGGCCACGGCCGAGACCGGGCTATCCCAGACTCCCACGGCCACAGAGCTCTCAAGGAGTGTATGATGTGTTGTTGGCGCAGGTGATTGTGAACAACGCAGTCTTCCATTATGTGCTTAATAGTAAGGGGTGCTGTGCTGCAATCCTGGACAGTCGTCAGTGACGGAGTCATCCAGCCCCTTCTGATAACTCAAGAGGGCTGATGATGCCTACATCTCAGTTTGGCCAGGGGCCGTATTTATCTCAAGTGGACCCTGTCCTCACGAGGGAGGTAGGATTCAGAAAGCCGTGCATGCAGCTGCGTGTTCTTTGAGACTGAATGGAGCGGCGAGCGTTTGAGTATGGAAATGCTTCTGTTGGTAGTAATGGTGGTACCTGTAGTTGGTGGTGGTGGTGATGGTGGTAATGTTCGTAGTTGATGGTGATGGTTGTGGTGATAATGGTGGTAGGCGGTGGTGGTGGTGGTAGTAATGTTGGTAGTTGGTGATGGTGGTGGTAGTGGTAATGGTGGTAGTTTGTGATGGTGGTGGTAATGGTAGCAGTTTGTGGTGGTGGTTGTTGTTGGTGGTAATGGTGGCAGTAGTGGTGGCGATAGTTGGTGGTGGTGGTGAACATCTCAGACCGATTTGTAAAGGAACACAAAAGAAGGAAAGTTATGTTGATGAATACTGCTAACCGGAAGCAAACAATTTTTCGATTTATTCCTAAATTGGGTTTGTAAACTACTTAAAGTTATTATGATTGCCAACATTATAAGTTAAACCGAAGTTTGCGTCACTAGGAAGTGTGGAAGAAGTCGAACAATACGGACCCAGTAGGTAGTCAAGTAAACAAGATGAGTGTGGGTGACAGTTGCAAGTTTGAGGTTGCTGTGTTACGTGTGATTATTGGTTGTTTTATGTTTGACTGTTTTGTACGGTGAGGTGATGTTGTACCAAAGCCACAGATGAACAACTCAGATATTATAAGTCATTTGATTGTCTTGACTCCTTCCTTCAGAATGTGCAGTATGTGGGTTATGGTGTGTCACCGGTAATTAAACTTGTTGCAAAATTTCCACAGAATCAGCAAATTCATAATTATTACAGGCCAGTATTTTGCCTTATGGCTTAAGTAACTTCTCGAGAGAAATTGAGTTTTTTCCCTTTAAGCCTATCGTCTTCTGCCCGTATTGAACTTTGATATTTATTCATTTGTTTTGCTCAGTTTGTAATTTAATAAGCAGGTTAGGTGAAGCCAAAATTTTCTCTATAGTTTTTAGTGGATTCATTGATTTGGTCAATTATTTGTTGCAGGTGACTTTTAGCCTCTGCTGGGTAGTCAAATCATTTAATTCATTATGGGTGCACATCTTTCAAAGTTCCTTGGGTTTCGTTTTGGCATGCTTGGGGGAAGGGATTTTACGATAAGTTTTTACCTTTACACCAAACTCATGCTAGGAAAAACAAACAGGCATAATTTCATTATTCCAAGCATACTGCATTTTCTTTTATAAATGTCCCTCAGAAATCAACCATTTTTGAGATATTAATGGTTTTCTCTCCATGCCAAAATAAGCTGTTTTCTTATCTTTCTTTCAAAAACCTCCCTTCTGTTTTTATCACCATGTGTGTAGCATTGGACTGGGGGCAGGAATAAGTAGCTACAGTTTATTATTGTCTGTTTGTATGCTTACATCAAGATATGGTAATAGCAAATACAGTGATCCTTTGATTATTGCGCATAATTGGTACCAAGCCAGTGCGTGATAACAAAATTGCATGATAACTAAAGCACAGAACCTTTGGGTTTTATATTACAGTACAGTAATTGGTACTACGCACCCCACTCATAAACCCAAATTTTCTCTTTTATAGCATACATACACATACTTACTGTTTATGGTATCAAAAGCACACATAGGCATGGTTAGGTTAATAGAAAGTGATGAAAAGAGGAAAATAAGGGAGAAACACGTACCACAGAGAGACCTGAAATGGGCTTGAGATAAGATGTTTTGGGGCTAGAGGGTGGAGAGTGAGTGGTCTCCACCACCTGGGATTAACTCATCAAGTTTGGCATCATCTTTGAATCCCTCAGTCATCAGAAACCACAGATATTGCATGATCATTGTTGGAATGAATCAGCTCAGGTGTGCAATAATGATGTTTTTTAGCTGAAAATTTTGCGATAATGGCAGGAGTGGCAGTTTTCATCCTGCATTGATAATGAAAACAGCTATAATCAAGTGTGTGATAACCAAAGGATCACTGCACTCTTAGTTGTCAAATACAGGGTATGTACTGCACATTTTTGGCCCTAAGCTATGATATATGAGTTCAAGCATGCTTTATTTGGTTATTGGGTTTCAGGTTGAAATTAATTACTGTGGATAACTCCATGAAGAGGACAGAGCATATATTGGAACATATGGTGAATGCTCCAGCCATCCAGATGAAATACTACGCCCGGTATAAGGGTTGATTTCTTATCTTTCAACACAAACTCCTCACCTGCTTGTGTGCTGTTCATTTTTTTGCTTTTTTCTTTCTCTTCTCTATCTCTGTCCTTTCCATTTGTTTCTCTTCCACCTCCTTCTTTCTGTAGTTTCATTTCTTCTACCCTCTGCTCTTCTTCTGTTTCTCTTGCTTCATCTTTTGTAATTTTCTCCATCTGTTGTGGGCTCCTCTCTCATTAAATCAGGTATCATAGGCTACTGTTTTCCCATTTGAGTTTTCCTCTTCCTTGGTTTTCCATTCTTCCTGTGTGTTGTGTGTGGTGGGGTGGCAGGATGATGACTGAAGACAGTGTGGAGGAAGGGGAGGTGGTGGTTGTGGTGCCTGAGCGGACCGTTCATATCGACGAACTATATCCAGGTGCCAAGTCCCTGCATGGTTCTGGGGCCTTTGTGCACAGATTTGAGGTATGCTTTTTATGCTTTTGTAAAGACTTTAACTGCCTTTTTTTAGTTGTGTGAATTCATTTTTTCTATTCAAGGCAGCTGTTGTTAAGTAAGATGTAATCTAGAATTTGGCGAAGTGTGATTATAGTAATCCCTCGATTATCAGATGTACAAGAGCCAAAGGTATGTCCAGATAGTGGCATTGTCTGGATAATAGACTTCTCCTCTGCCCCCGCCTTTGCACATACCCTAACTTTGAAAGCCATTGTAAAAGGCCCCTATGGTACATTGTACAACATTTATTCCTGGTGTTTTACAATACTCTGTCTAGTCAAGCAGACCTGTGTACCACAGCAGAGCAATAATTATGGTCAACCAGACCCATCAACCTAGGCAAGCAATCACCACAGCCCTAAAAAACAAAAAAAACAACAAAAAAAAGTCTCTGCTGTGCGAAAATGCCTGCTTGGCCATAATTTCCACCCGGTTGCATGCATTTTGTCCGGATAAAATGGAAAAGTGTACGAATGATGGTTGTGAACAACCAGATCACAGCATCCGGATAATGGATGGTCTGGATATTGGCCGTCTGGATAATTGAGGGATTGCTTTCTTGTAACAGAAAACTACCGCTTACCTTTATTTTTAAGTACAGTAGAACTTTTTATTTAATTTTTGTTTTCATGTAACAGTAAGCTTTATTTAATAACCATGTGTTTACTTGACTGTAAGCATTTACTGTATTGTCTAGAAAGCTGTGTGTATCTGTACTATGCCTAGATTAGTGGGTACAGTAAATGATTATGGTGTCTGGCAAGAGATATTAGTGGTAGTTGATTTCAATCTTTTCCATCCAGATAATTTAGTGGTAGATGGATAACTGTATAATATGGTATTGATACTTGTACAGTAGTTTGAAACTGGCACTAGCACACATAGCACCTGAATCATGGTTTACATTAGTACCCTACTGTATTCAGGTAGATTTTGTGTAGAAATATCGGATATACAGTTTAGTACTTTTATGTCTGGATGATGTACTTAATTGTGGCGTATTCATTAGTGTTATTACAGTCATTATTTTTTTTTACTTTTATTGATAGTAGATTACCACTTACTGGTTACGCAATGAAATTTTTGCCATTTGTCAAATCGTTTTCTTCTTTATGTTGTATCCTGATGTTGAATGAAATATTGTAGTTAGGCTGTACATGAGCTCAACAAATATAATAAAAAATATACAGAAGTAAATATTGTGTAGCATTTTAGATGGTTTAACTGTAAGTGTGTGGATACACCTAATACCTGTACCCAGGTTGATGCCTGATGAGACCTCAGTGGAATCATGTAAGACTCCTGTGAATGTGTTATTACACAAATAGCTATCAGTCAGTGCGACGTACCAGAAATGGTACAGTTGCACAGCACCGGAGTCTATATAATTCTTGATTTGTAAATTTTTATAGTCTACAGTATACTGTACATAATTTCAAAATAACTATGCTAGCCATCTCTCTTTGCAGATAATTGCAGCATGTGTAATGGGTTTAAGCACAATCTCTGGAGGTATTTTGGAGGGGTATACCTCCACTTCCCTTCCCACGCTACTTCAAAATGATGGCAACTTCTCCGATGCCTCAGATGGGAATGGTAGCATCAGCCTGTATGTGAATACGACTTTTGCCAGCTTGAATGAATCTTTCTCTGATCTCAACACATCAAACACTGATTTCAGCACCACTGATTCCATAAGAAGTAATGATCTGACAACAGATAACCTTTTTGACCTGGGAAATGCAACCAGAATGAAAGCTACCACATTATATCTAAGTGAAGAGGTAAGGTAGACATGAGGAATACCCTTTGTACTGAGTTGAAATTTGCATTTATTGTATAGGCACTATGCCTTGTAAATTAAGGGTAAAGCTCTGAGAGGTTTTGGTGGTGGTTTGATTATGCATTGCTGCCAGGAGTGTAGGATGGTCACCTTATAATTCCATCACTGTATCATTATGAAGACATCATTAATACCTTGTTCTTGTTTCCAATATGCAGTGCAATTAGATTGAGGACAGACTTTATGAAATGGAGGTGTTAGATATGCTGTAGCCTTCATTGATGCCTGTAGGTCTAGAGTGCTCTCCTAAGCTGAATAAAATTGTCTGGTAGCACATATAACCCTTTTCACCACCCTGTTTATACACATTCCTTCATATGGCCCAACCATCAAAGAGCAATCTCTTCAGCTCTGTTGTCCACAGGCCTCCTTACTTTACGGTATATCTTTCAGAAATCACATTATTTCTTATCCTGTTCATTCTCCACACTCCACACTTTTCTCAGTAACCCTATCGCCACTGCTCGAACCCTTGGCTACGGTATTTGTTTTTATGCTCTACCAGTTACATCCATATGTCAGCTTAGACTCCTAAAACTCCTTCATGTAATCCTCTGCTACTCTCATCCAGTTGCCCTTTTCCCTGGGTTATGAAAAGATCTTGTGCACAAAGCGCTCATCCTTTGTTTTCATTCATTTGAGAGCACACCACTGGTGTTGCGTCCCTGATACTGTTTTGTTGTCTCTCTTTATTACTCAGTGTCTTCATGCTGGTAGTCTATGAGAATTTCTACTCCCATAGTCCTAAATGTTGTGTTTCATTGTTTTTTAATTCATTTTTTTCCCTTCCTCTTCTCTTAAAAAAAAAAAAAAAAAAAAAAAATGCCTCGTGGTCACTTTGACTTGTGTATTTAAGCTTTGTTTATTCAGTCAGATACCCCCCCCCCTCTCTCTCTCTTGTATGAAAGTAAAACAGTTATATTCTTTTTTGTTTTATCTTACCAGTAGATCAGATGATCTTTTTCGTAGGCATTTCCAGGCACTTTTTTTTTATGCTTGTCTTGTGATGCAAAGCAGAAAATTTTATTGCTTTAATGGTGAGTCAGTGGATGTTGCCCTTTTTACTGGACACTGTAGACAGTTATTTAGCTTCTGTACAGTATCTTTTTTTTTTTTTTGTACCCCTTCCACAAAGTGTATTGCTGAGAAATTGGATGATTGATAATAATGATGATCATAATGATAAACATGACAGTTGCTGGTAATATTACCCTTAAATTTCATCTGGCTGATAGAGGACAGTACATTACTGTACTAAAATATCCATGTCAGGACTGAAAAGCATAATAATTAGGGGCCTTGCTATAAGTTCTGTAGGTAACTAAAATATTCAATTAATATATCCTAGCAAGCATCATGGCTTGGATCACTGCTGCTGCTTGGTGCTTGTTTAGGAGCTGTGGTGTCCTCGTGGGTTGTCAGTCTGGGAAGACGCCGGGCAGTTTTGGCTTCAGCTCTTCCACGCATCACTGGCTGGATCATGATTGCTGCTGCCTCAGATGTTTATATGATGTATGGTGGCAGGTGAGTTTTTTGTGTGTATTTGATGTTGGCAAATTGTTAATCATACAAAAAGCTCATTTGTTTTATGCATAAACTAATTGCTAGTATGGCAAAAGCATGCAAGTACTGTATTCAGTGCTGGAGACATGTTCTTTAATTTTACCACATAGTGAGGATGAAGACAGTCAGTATTGCTGTCATCAGTGTATCTTTCTGTGACCTTCATAATCATTAGGATTTCAGTTTCCCTTGTTCACCTGTCTTGAGAGATATAGAGTAAAAAATTATCAAATCTCTGACACCGTAAGTGAGAAGAGAAAGAAAACCCCTGGTATAAATCCTTCCCACTCACCCACCCTCACTTCCTGTGTTGTAGGAAGTATGAAACTGCTAACAGGACACATCTTTATGGTGATTTTTTCTCCAATGTAAAAGTAAGAACTGAAAGCTTAAAGTCTACAGAAACCTGTCCCATCTAGAGGAAGTTGAACAAAAGAGAGCCAGAATCAGGATCCAGTATTTTTGCGATACCAGGACACATTGCATTAAGAGAATGGAGGTCACATGCTGAGAGAAAGATGTACAGGAAAACAGCTCTAGAGCAATCCAGGTATATATATAAATGATGGATTATGAGTACTGGTTAACTTTTTGACAGAAAATGGATAAGAGTGTGTATCATCATAGGTACCGTAAACTGGGGTGAATTCGGACTCGGGGCGAATTCGGATAATACTGCAATAAAAAGTTGTTTAAATTATTTAATAATTAATGAATAAACATATTAGAAATCTGTTTGCTCCCAGTTGTTTGTAATTCTTTACTGTACTTTCGTGTAAAAAGATACTTAATATATCACGTGACACATACCAGGTATATACTAAAAAGCAAACATATGTAAAAAGAATAAAATTTGTAACATTGGCAAACTTTCTTTGGCAGAAATGTTAATGAATAGATGCAGGAAAATCTTCGGTGGCCGGATGTACTTTCATGCGTAGTGTGAAAGTGCAAAGTAAGTAATTGGCGTTATCTTCTCAATTAATCTCTTAACTGGGCATTTAATGAAATTTTTAAAATTTTCATGCAAATTGGAGTCAGTTCGGACATGAGGTGAATTCGGACAGGGGGCGTATGAATGAAAAATTAACACCTTTTACAATGTACAATTGCTTATAATTTGCCAGATGTGGATACTGTGTGTAATTGGGTTCATATGTATCATTTACAGGTATACTCTTGAGCTTTTATGGTACTACCTGTTTAAACAAGGTCACCCAATGACTCGAACATTTAAGAAAAGAACTGGTGGAGATCAAGGTCCTTATCGTAGTGAAAAAGGCAAGCAAAAAACTGGTAAAGCCAAATAATCATGTTAAATATCACCTGTACCTTATAATCCATCAGTCTTCCAAAAACAAAATTATTAGTCAAGAAATGATTGTTCCATATACAGTACTAAGGTTTGTAGCTAGATTTGTCTTATCTACATGTGTTCTAATATGTTTTATTTAAACCAAGGAAAAAAATAAAACTGCTCTTGTGTTCATATCTCATTATAGTCATTAGCTAATTTTGTCAGGGAGTGGCATTATTTTTGTACTGGAAGAACATTTTTTTAAAAGCCCCAGAGCGTCCGAAATGGCCCCACATAGGTCCGAGACTAAACTGGGAACCCAGGGTAGTCATATGCATTCATTTTCTATTTATGTACGAATTTATACAGTGTGTCCGAATTCACCAAAGTTTGAGTACAAATTCGGACACCCATTACTATATTTGCTATAATTATATATGAAACATTTTAAATTTTGTACTGCTATGATTCGATACCCTAGTGGACCAGCTCAACATACAGTACTTAAGATCTTGGACTGAATTAAAAACTAGATTACATGGCACAAAAAAATGAAAAAATCGTCCGAATTCACCCCAGTTTACGGTACTGTGTTCTTGCCATAATAAGGGAAGGATGAGGGTATTTCAGAAGAGCACTGACTGCTGAAATGGCTATAGTGAGGGGAGAGAAATGCAAAAGAGTAGTGAAGAGAAGTACATTGAAAGGAGTCTGTATGAAGAGGGGAATTGAAGAGGTGAAAAGCTTTTTTCTCCACCATGTTCTGATTGGCTGTTTGTGGTGATCCCTCCAACATATACACTGCTCACATGGGTGGATCTAGGAGCATTTCCCAAGTTATGTATGAAATGGTCAATACCCCTGCATTTTCATATAGATTAGTATACAGTCAAGACTCTTTGATCACAGGTTTCATTATTGCATTTTTTCTTGATCTCAATCTTATGAAGCAATGCCTTATCTTCAGTATTGTGGGTGAGTTTTGTGAAGCAGCAACATCCTGCTACTTCCTCTTCTCACCCCCAGCTAGCTGCCACCTCCCATCAGGAGGTGACAGAGCACGAATGACTGGTGGTGGTACAGTCAATCTAGGCTTGGTAGGCTACATGGTGGTAGCCTTAACAGGTGGACCTACAGTAGTTTGGTGAGCCACAACCCTGTCACAAAGGACAGGAGCAGCCCTATCGCTTCGAGGTCAAGCTCCGAGGATGCATGAGGTGACAACATGCATTTGGCTGTTGATGTTGCTGCCTGGGCTGTGAATGCAGCAACTTCAGGCCATGTGGAGGGACAAGTGGAAGTGGGGAGGCAGCCCCATTCATGGGCGATCTTCCCTTGGAGGGGGCTGTCTCCTCCAGTTGTTGCTGCCAAAGGGGCTCTGCTTGACTAGGGTGCCTCTGGCAAGTGAGCACTTTGAGAGGCAGGTGGAGCAACAGGATTTGTTCAGTTGCACTGCTGTGTTCCCTGGTGATGTGACAGGGCTGAAGCTAAGGAGACCCCAGGGCAGATGAACAGCCCCTGAACTTGTCATTTGGCTTTGTAAAAAAAAGCTGCTCATGGGTTTGGAATGATGGGACCTCCTTCTTAAATCTGTATTGGTCATGCTGAGTTGTGAAACTGGATGAGCACCAGACAGTTCACACAAGAAGGGGGATGCAGGTGCACGGATACGTGCACACACACATGCACGCACGTACACACAGAATGAAATTGACAATAAAATTGTTACATAGGAAATGGAAAACTGGAAAGCCCTTGTAACATCACTCTGCTACTTCACAGACACACAGCATAAAACACATTATAACCCTGCACAGTATATACCACACTAAGACCCAGACAGAATATCAGCAGTGTAAAGAACCTATTGGATGACTCCATAAGGGCAGTAGCTTACCAGCAGTTGACAGATCTATTCAGCCAGGTGAACTAACATAACAGACAACGAAAAGCTAACGTAAAAAATTGCTGTTAACTGTAACTGAGCATCATTGCATATCTTTGACTTCACAGGTTTCTGGCTGGTGTATCCCTTGGAGTGGTGACATCTGCTGCCCCTGTGTATATAAGTGAAGTGGCCCACTCTTCTGTGCGTGGGGCCCTCAGCTGTGTTGTCCAGCTCGGAGTTAACCTTGGCATTTTCATTGCTGCTCTCTTGGGTAAGGTTTGCCATGCCATCAGGATCATTTTTCATAGCATGTCATTTGTCAGATTCTCCTTGACATGCCTGCAAAATACGTAACAATTCTTCACCGAAGTCCCATCCACCATATGCTAACTTGATTTCTGTTTGGATAAGAGTTGCTCAGTTGCCTAAAACTATATTGATCAGTCGGAGAAAATTGTAATTCCTGTATTAGTAAGTAGTCTTGGCATGATGTGCTTGTTTTTCTTAGTTCTGGATAGATGTTTTGTATGTTTCCCTCCCTCATTGGAGGCACATTGAGAAAGAGGATTTCATGCATTGTTTGACACCATCTAGGCTCACCAAACCCTCATAAACTTGGGGATTCCAATGTACTGTATATACCGGGTAATACAGGTCAGGAGATGCAACAGACCCAGAGTAATTAATGTTTGAAGATGGAGATTGTTTCTGATAATTCAAGATGAGTTTTGAGGATAAAGGTAGAGAGATAAGTTAACGAAAATGTGAGGATGGAATGTATTTTTTGGTTTTGCACTTGGATATTTACCTGTTCCTCCTCTGCTCTCAGGATCATTTCTTGAGTGGCGAGGTCTTGCAGTGTTTGGTGCTTTGACTGTGGTTGTATACTTTATTGCAACCATGTTCATCCCAAACTCTCCTGTGTGGCTCGTGGAATGTGGTCAAGAGGATGCTGCAAGGGATGCCCTTAGGAAGCTGCGTGGACCAGACTACTGTGTTGAGTTTGAGCTTCAGCAGATTATCTCCACCAAGGCCAGTCAGTAAGTCCCAGGGTGGTGCTGGATGAATTATTTATACAGTAATATGTTTAACAAGCTTTCACTGCTTTGCTAAATAAATACTGTACTGGTACAGTATGTTCTTTCGATGTCTTCAAGATAAAGTGTAGTGGCATCATGGTTCTGTGAATGGGAGTTTCTAGTATGATGAAATTTATATCCATCATCCGTCATGCAGTCCTACGTTGCCCCATGAGGAGCGTAGGAGCCCGGGGCTAGGCAGTTGGTCCTGACATTTAAGATGAGAGTGACCAGCCTCACTCATCCCTGAGTGGCATTACATGAGCAATAAACCCCAACCATCCCTTGGATATAAACCTTCACCGGGTCAGTCCGATTGGAGTGCTGTTATTACCCACTAAAACCACCAGGTGCCAAAAATTGGTTATATGGTTACCACCCAGTGTAGTAAACGGTTTCCTGGTGTACAGGAAACCATTTGGCTTGTCACTCAGTGTAGAGTCACCCACAGGCAGAAGGAAGAGGAAGTAATGAAGGAAAGAAAGACAGAAGAGGGAGTGTAATGTCACCCATAGGCAAAAGAATGAAGGAAGGAAAGACAGAAGAGGATGGATGGAAAGAAGGATAGAGGAGAGGAAAGGGCAGACACCCGAGAGCAGCACTACATCGAGTGAGTGGATGGTGAGCGCCCCCTCCTACCACATTGGTGTTAGTTAAAAATATAAAAAAAGCTTGGATGGGTTGCATTATACCAGTAGTGTTCAGAGAAGACTGATTGTGCCTTTGTAAAAAAACAAAGGTGGTCGAAGCAAGTGAAATATTTATCATGGTATAAAATACATGAGGGCTGAAGGAAAGATATAGTATGTGGAAGAATTTAAGATTGCTAGTTTTCCAGATGGAGTGCAGGATGGTCTCCACACAACTACAGTACACTGACTTATTGTACTTCTTTGCAAATATGCCATTATGATCATACAAGAACACAGGATCCCCAAACTTGTGAGTTTGTATGGTCTTACCTTAGAACCTATAAAATCCTTTCAGGGACTTAAATATAAAATTAAATATGCCTGGGGTAAATGAACACATGTGCCATGTTTGAAATTTTTTATACCTAGATACAGAACAGGAAAGAGATGTAAATATACAAAGGAAATGAAAAGTAGAGTAGCAGAGGGAAGGATGCAACTGGTATTATAAAGGCCTTGATACTAAAGAGAGGTCTGAATGTAGAGGTTTCAAGAGGAATGCATAAAGGTGTTTTAATGCCCACGTCCATGCATGGGTGTGAGATTTTGGTGTGACAGGAAAACGAAAAGTAAAGACTTAGAACAGTGGCATTGGGTTTATTGAAGGATATATGTGGAGTGGATAAGCTGGACTGAAGAAGGTAAGAAATTATGTAATTCATGAAAAATGAGGAGTAAGGAAGTCTGTTGAGAGTAGGGCTGAAGAAAGCATGCTTAGATGGTATGATCAGGGAACCTAGTCCTGGGCAGCTTGATTCAAGTGAGTGAACAAGACATGGACAACTGTACTGTAGGGAAAAGATGCTACAGTCTTGTGAGGTATTTTAACCAGAAACAAGAAGCAGTATATCCACTCCATAGCTTTCTGAGTCTGTGCTGACTTCTTCAGTCACCGTTTCAAATACTTGGGTGGTGTTGCATGTAGCTAAGATCCTCTTCAGCTCAGGGAGCATCTAGAGAGGAAACATTGAGTGAATAAATAGCAAATTGTCCAATTGAAAAAGAAATGAGAATTGATGAATTTATAGAAGAGGGTGTAAACAAAGGAAGAAGAAAGGTTTTAAGGACAAAAGAGATTTGTAGAGACAGCTCTTTTGAGATTTCTTTCATTTCATCCTGTCTAGGGGAGTTCCTTGGAGAGAAAAGTTTTCAGAGAGGTGGATGACTGAACAGAGAAAAAAATCTTTTTGTCCAGCATTAATCTTTTCGTGCAGGTATAATGCATACAGCTGGCGAGATGTTCTGCGACTTCGTGTGTGTGTGGTGCCTTTGAGTGTGGTGGCTCTGGTGACAGTGGTTAATCGATGTTCCGGCTACAATGCAATCATCACATTCTGTGCGACTTTCCTCCACCAGGCTGTCCCAGCTGTCAGTCAGCGTTGGGCTGCCGCTGGGATCACACTCATGCAGGTACAGCCCAGCCCTAAGTTGAAGGTATATTTGTCTCTGTAGAATATTGTATTGTCATGTTTTTTAATACTGCAGTGTTCATTGATGAATGCTCCTACAGTATATCTTTTTGTTTTACTCATGGTACCCCCAGATGATTGTACAGGTACTTGACCCTTTATCTGGAAAGCTTTAAATCAGAGATTTCCAGGTTTACAGAATTTCTTGGATTTGGGAATGCTTTAAATAAATAAAGAAATAGTTTAAAAGACTGGAGGTCATAGGCAGAATGAAATACAGACAGAGGATGACACTTCCAGAGCTGACCTCTTGTATACATGGGAGTATTAGTTAACTCTGGTATTAGATAATTGGACTGAAAAGGGCTGAGAGTTAGTTGCCACACAGGTGCTGCATGCCCACTTTAATGGAGAGGGGATGCAAGCAGATAGTTTAGAAGAGCAGTGACTGTTGAAGGTGCAATAGAGAAAAGATATAGATGCAGCAGTCTGACAAAGAGAAAGAGGTTGAAGGGAGTCAACAGGAGGAGGAGAGTTAATGAGATGAAACTTCTTTGACTCCTCTCTGGTGAGAAGAGGTGTATGTGTGGAACCCCCCACCCACACATGAATGCTGTACTCAGCAGGGGTAAATAAAACCCCTGTATAAAGTCAGCAGCTGTGTAGCGGTAAAGAAGGCATAGAGGTGGTTTAGCAAACTTGTTTTGGAAGCCAATTTTGCAGGTGAGGTAATATGATTTTTCCATGAAAAATCCCAAGAAAATGAAACCCCAAGTATATTCAGAGGTGATGCTGGATTGAGTTGGATATTGTTAAATATTAACTCATGTTTATGGATAAAAATGCTTAAGTTGATCATTTTCTTACACTAATATATCAGTAACCATACCATCCAAAACAATCAGTTAACAACCAAAATGCTTACAAATCCTTCCTCTTTCCAGTGCAAATTTCCCCAGGCCACTAAGTTGAGTAATTGAGGAGCATGGAGGTGAATGATAAAAGTAACTTTTTCCCTTGCAGAAAAGCTGCATTCAGGTGTGCACAGTGGCTGCAACCTAAGCTGGCTGCCACATGCCACTCTATTGCACTGCTGCATTGCCTGCTCACACATATCCCGAGTTGCGAAGCATGTTTCACTCATCCTATGTGGTGCTAACCAGTTTGCCTGTTTTCCAGGCATTCCAGGGTGATGCATTGTTTGATGGTGTGCAGGGGACAGTAATAAAAAAAGAAAAGAAAAGAAAAAAAAAACTAACCCCTGTATTATCTGGACATCCATTACCCAGACGCTGTGATCTGGCTGTTCAAAACCATTATTCATACTTTATTCCATTTTATGAGGGCAAAATGCATGTCTGGATAGAAATTATGGCCGTGCGAACATTTTTGCATCCAGCTGGGTGGGAATAGCCCGGTGGCGCTGCCCTGTCTAGCTGGGTAGTTCACCTTGCATCCGCTAGAGACCTCCTTGGTTGTTCTCATTTCCCGTCCGGTGACACCATAGTGAACAGTTCCTCTTGGACAAATGTTATGGCGGCACACGTGGTGGCTTTGTTGTTCCCTTCCTGCATCAGGCCTTGCTATTCCTTGCATGCCTCTTCCTAGGGTGTGTGATGATGGCCCCTCCACCAGGGAAAAGAAAGAGGGTAGTGCTGACTGAAGAAGTGGAAGATCCTGGGTAAGATTGATTCGGGATGGTTGAATCGTGAGTGTTGATGTTGATTTTATTCTAGCTTACTCTACTGTACCAAGATTTTATTCTATTTTTCCATGACTTCATTCTATATTACCATGATGTTTTCCAGTTTACCATTATGTTTTGTGTGCCCACTGCCTTTTTCTTGTGTAGTCAGTTTTTTCATGCTTTCATGTCACTGGAGGGTATGGCCCTGCAGTGGTGATTGCATGTCTGTGGTTGGTGGATGTGCTTGACCATTGTAATTGCTTGGCTGTGGTTTATAGGTCTGCTTGCCCAGACAGAGTAGTGTTAAACAACAGTTCAAGTGTTGTACAATTACTGTAGTAGCCTTATACACTGGCTCTCAGAGTTAGGTAATACATGAAGTGGGGCCAAGGGAGATGTCCATTACCTGGATGGAGCCATTACCCGGACATGCCTCTTGCTCTGTTACGTTGGATAATCGAGGGATTACTGTAATCCCTGAATGAAAATCATCATCATCATTATCATCTTCTAATCCAGTGTTGCCCCATGAGGAGCATAGGAGCCAGGGGCTAGGCAAGTTGGTCCTGTCATTTAAGATGAGAGTGACTAACCTCACTCATCCCTGAGTGGCATTACATGAGCAATATACCCCAACCACCTCTTGGGTATAAACCTGCTTTGGCTCAGTCAGATTGGAGTGCTTTAATTGCCCACTAAGCCACCAGGCACCATAGTTTGGTTATATGGTTACCACCCAGCATAGTAAATGATTTCCTGGTGTACAGGAAACCATTTGGCCTGTCACTTAGTGTAGTGTCACCCATAGACAGACAGAAGAGGAAAGAATGAAGGAAAGAAAGACAGAAGAGGAAGGATGGTAAGAAGGAAGGAAGAGAATGAATTTAAGGCTTTTAAAAATTACTTTTTTCACCGTATTTCACTCATATAACTTAGTGTGCTTATCATGTATCTTCCCATCTGTAGCCAGACACCATAATCTCATAAAGGGTGCCCATTTGTCTTTGAGTTAGTTATTTTATAGAGAGGGGCACCAACCCTCTGCCAACCCACTTGTTGACATATAGGGAACATGTTTGGGTTGATTATATGGTTACCACCCAGCAGTGTTAATAGTTTCATGGCTTACAGGAAACCATTAGGCTTTGGACTCAATGTAAATCCACTGAGTGACAAGTCTAATGGTTTCCTATAAATCAGGAAATATTTCTTACTCTGTTAAAATAACAAATGACCAGGCACTTACTCTTTATTCTTGCAAATTACTGAAGGCATCACTTATCCACTTATATATAAGGCATACTTTTTGAGAAATTAATATTTATATGTACAGGGGCAATTGTGGAAACTAATAACATCAAGACCCCATTTTTCAAAAATATATTGTTTTATTCTAGCCAGTGAAAGGTCATACTCAGGTAGACTTCAGAAATAGCCAAAATTTTGGGAAAGCCGGTTTCTGGGTAGCTAGGTAATGGGGCCGAGTACTTGTATTCTGGTAAGAGAAGGCCTTGTAGTCCCAAACAGTAATACTAAACCAATGGTAAAAGCAGTTAGTGTATTTTATGAAAAACTCATGGTCAACTTCTTTAGTTACAGTTTGTTTTCATTACTGGTAGTATAATTTTGTGCAGTATAATAATACTCAACACTAGAAGATGAAGATCCTACTAGCAAGCACTGCTGGAAATCAGTTGAATGTACAACACTTGTTACATAATTGCTTTGATATTGCTTCTGTAACATAATATTCTGAGTTCTCATAATGTATCACTATGATGAGTAACAAGCCAAATGGTTTCCTGTGCACCTGGTGGTTCAGTGGGTAATTAAGGTGCTTCAATTGGATTGAGCCAGTGCAGGGATGGTTGGGGTTTATTGCTCACATAATGCTTTTCAGGGATGAGAGGCTAGTCACTCTTATCTAAAATGTCAGGGGCAACTTGCCTAGTCCTGGGCTCCTACGCTCCCCTTGGGGCAACACAGGATTAAATGATGATGGTGATGATGATGATGATTATCAATATGATGACAGGTTGCATCAACTGTTGGAGCAGCAGTGTTGGTGGATCGTCTTGGACGTCGAAAGCTCCTCATATCATCAATTACAGCAATGGGTGTTGCCCTGGTCACCATTGCTGTATGTGAGATAGCTTCTAGTCATGGTGCTGGTAAGTGTCATTTACTGAACTGTAATATCAGAATATAAAGTATACAGTAATCCCTCATAGATCTGTCTTAATTCAACAAAGGGCCTGTTGGATAATGAAATTTTTGGGGGGACAGTGACAGACTACTCCCAACCCCTGGACGGGGGATAGAACACCTATAAAACCCTATACAAATCTCCCTTGTTATTGACTTGGGTGTTCCTAACATGGCTATCGGTACTGATTTTCCGTAGCCACCTTTATGATATTCATTATGTAATTGTTACACAGTCACTCATCTGTTGTTAACATGATCTAAATGATTAAAAATACATTTTTGGTTTTACATCTTCCACAGCAGGCCTGTCTCATCTGCATTGAATGCTTGTTCAGTTACAGGCACTAAGAATATTGTTATTTATTAGAAGTGAGGGAGATGCACAAGGAGCAGTGGGTGGTTGAAGAAATTTGGTTTCCATGTGCAGTTTTGGTTAATGCAGTGAAAAACGGATACTGCATTAATTCACCCTGATTTTATTTCATCAGAAAATGACATGTTGGGTAATGCAGCATCATATAAGTAGGAATTTACTGTATACTTTCTTGTTACTAGACTCAATATTTTATGGTGGTTTAGAATTGGAGATCTAAACTTCTGCTGTTTGGTATTTCCTTTGTAATTTTATGGAAGTCAGGTTTCCCATGATTATTACAATTCATTCTGGCTTACCAACAGGTAGTAGCTGGGTTGCCATTATCGCAGCAATTGTGTATGTGAGTGCGTACTCCTTGGGAGTGGGTCCAGTGACGTGGGTTCTGGTAGGAGAGATGTTCCCTCAGGCTGCTAGAGACAAAGCTGCTGCAATCATCTCTGTGCTTAATTGGTTTCTTGCCTTTGTCATCACCAAGACATATTTTGGGTAAGGGGATATTTAGTTATCAGCTTGTCATTTTGTTAATAATTATTTTTCTTATGCAGCATGTGGTGGTGGGTATTATGTCCCTGTAGTTCTAAACCTATATGCCATGTTTATTTATACATACAGTATTATTTTCTTCACATTTCTTTGGATGTCAAATGTCACCCCAGTATTAATGGTGCAGAAGTGGGCTGCCTTCTCATACTGGCACTGATATAACTGGAAGGGTGGCTCCACTTCATGGTTATATCATTGCGTGTCAGCTATCCTTATTTCACAAAAGGATGATGATGAACTGCATAAGGGCAACTTTACTCTGCAGTCCACTGACTTCACATTCAGCTGAACCTGAGTGAGAACAGCAAAAATTAATTCTAACTAATGTTTATTAGAGTTTATGTCAGGACCAACTCGCCTAGACCCAGGCTTCTACACTCCTCCTCATGGGGCAACATATGATTAGATGATGAATGAATGAATGAATTTATATATATATATATTTGTTTATTTGTTCATTAATTTGTTAATTAGTTCCTTATTATTAACCAGCAATAGCTAGTTGGATTAAATATGTACAGTAAGTCAACTGCAGATGAATGCATGATTGACATTATTTTAAAAAATTATTTTATTCATCATCGTCCCACCTCATTTTTCCCACCCATAGGTGGGATGAGGTAAGGTCTAGAAAGCTAGGGGGGGGAAAAAAAATGCTGATGGGAAAAAAGATCAACAGAATGCACATTAAGATGAACCCACACTCATACTTATCATTCAAGTCCCACGAATCTTTACTTCGCTTCACAGGCACATCTTCCACACTCAGGTGATTTAAATCATTGATAATCAGAGAAAAACAAATAATTGCTTGTAATGAAAATTAATTATAATTATAATTAAAGGATTCCTCACCCTGCCCTTGGGTGGGAAAGGAGGTCCGGATGATGATGATATTCTAAAGGATTAGACACATAGCATTACTTTGTGTGTTGTCAGCATTATCATTAAACATTTTTTAAAAACATACAGGTAAGTAAACAGAGTCAGCACAGGACCAGTCCAAGATTAGTTCTTACCTGTTGAGACATGACATGTAAAGTTGTACTGGACCTGTGCCAGAGCTTTACACTTAGTGAAGAAGACCAGTTTGGTGGTGGTGGTTGTTGCTCAACCTTGGTCCATCTCTCTCTCCTCACCATGGTCTGTGCTAGGGTAAATCCCTCACTCTCATTTTATTTGTGTGCTGTCATGAGTGCATATGGTCCAGCCTTTGCCTTGCTGATGGTCCTTCCATAAAGTAATGGATTTTTTTTTTTTTTTTTTTTTTAATACTAAGTAAAAGCCTGTTATTTTAGACATCCCTGCCTCAAGTGTCTTATTCAGTCCCATTTGTAAGCAAAATTAATTTATTCAGTTAATTTTGTCACTAAAGCTTTTTGTAACTTTTATAGGCTGGAGTCTGTTGCCGGGATTGCAGGGACCTGCTTTGTGTATGGTGCAGTGTGTGCAGTAGGACTTGTGTTGGTTTATTTCCTGGTGCCTGAAACCAAAGGAAGAAGTTTGGGCGAGATTGAGGCACACTTCACATATGGTCACCATCCATGGGGTCGCACCTCCTCCAAGCGTAAAGATGTAGCACTCTCAAGCATCTTAAGTGAGCAGGAGGGTGGAGGAGGTGGTGGTGTTGAATCTTACAGTACTTTCCAGTCTACAAATTAGTACACCTATGCAGTGGGTGAAAATTTTGTATGTTCAAGAACCTCCATCCAACAGATCAGTGACGAAAAGGTTTGTATTCTATAGCAAGGTACAGTGTACATTTCCGTCCAGTTACATTTTAAAAGATAAAATCTACCAAGTCTTTAAACCAGAGAAATTGTCCATTTTAATGAGTAGCTCGCCTCCTCCTCCTTGAAATGTTGCAAGATTTGTACTTATAGTTCTGAATAGTTTGCCTTATCTGAGATTTTTTTTTTTTTTTTTTTTTAGTGAGGAATGATTTTCTTTAGTATTCCTTCATCTGTTGTAATATTGCATAGCAGTTGTATTATGTTTTAATGTTGGTAATATATGAGGTCTGATCGAAATGTGTCCAACCTTAAGCAGGTTTATATAGGGGGGAAAAAATAATAAGAAGAAAAAGCTTACTTACTGAGCTCAGACTTTAATCCCCATCAAAGTATGCCCCTCGAGTCTCAATACACTTAGCCCAGTGCACATTTTCATCTATGATGTACACTATATTAACTTATTAAGTCACCAAGTTAAATGCCTGAGTGGTTTCATAAGAGGGCCGAAAGCCAGTTCATCTTCACGATGCCTCCAGAGAGAGGGGGCATAAAGTGAAAATGATTTGCCTTCTCTCTCTCTCTCTCAGCTGGGATGGTATATTTATGTCATCATCATCTATTTTCCTGCCCAAAAATGGGGTGAGGTAGGATCCAGAAACTAAGAAAGAGAAAGATTGAAAGTGAGAACTGTCAGCAGCATGGCCAGGAAAATGAGCCACACAGTCACGCACACATGAAAGGTCCTGTCCTGATATACATGTGAAATAATGCACTCAAGAGAATGTCAAAACCATGTGATATAATAGTTTATAATTTATAACATAATAGTGTTGACTTTGAATATAGCTTAATCTGCCTTGTGAATACAGTAAATAATTTAAGGTCACAGTTCTTTATCACATATGAATACAGTATGTATATTTGTTACAACAGTCTTATGCATAAGAAGATACAGTAATCTCTCGATTATCTGGATGGCCATTACCCAGACGCTGTGATCTGATGTTTGAAACCATTATTTGTACATTTTTCCAAAATATCCGGACAATATGCATGCGTCCGGCCGGAAATTATGGCCACTCGAACATTTTTGTGCCTGGTCAGGCAGTAATATCCTGGTGGCGCTGCTGTGTCTGGCTGGGTAATTTACCCAGCATCCACTAGAGACTTCCTTGCTTGGTCTCAGCTCCCACACAGCATTTGTGTAGTATACAGCTCCTCCCGGGCAGTTGTTAAGGCGGCGCATGTGGTGGTTTTTGTGGTTGTTCCCTACCTGCTTCAGGTTTTGTTAGTCCTTACATGCCTCCTCCTAGGGTGTGTGATTATGTCCCTTTCACCAGGGAAAAGGAAGAGGGTAATGCTAACTCTTTAGAAGTAGGAGATCCTGGTTAAGATTGATGCGGGATGGTTGAACCGAGAGTGTTGATGTTGACTTTATTTTAGCATACCCTACTGTACCATGATGTTTTTCCATTATTCCGTTATGTTTTTGTGCACACTGCATTTTTAGATGTGCCTGACCAGATAGAGTAGTGTTAAACAACAGGAACAAGTGTTGTACTGTAGTGGCATTTTTCACTGGCTTTCAAAGTTAGGTTATGTACGAGGGGGAGCCAGGAGAGAGTCCATCATCCAGATGGAACCATTACCCGGACATGCCTTTGGCTCTATTACGTTGGAAATTCGAGAGATTGCTGAACTATTATTATGATGAACTTGAAGGCACCAGAGCTGAAATGTTGGAAATCTGAGTTTTAAAAGGGTGGGAATAAAAGAGCTGAAGTATACACAACATATGAAGTAATTGCAACTCTACTTAGCATTGGTCTTGGCAAGTGTACATTAGTTGTGAGGGACAAAATTTAGTACTGCTAAGGACATAGGGTTGGCTTATACTGATTAAGTTATTTGGACTGCAGTGAAGTAGCTTCAGGCCCTCCTATGCTCTGGGTCATTTGACACCGTCGAAGTGGTGATAAGGATTGGCTATTTCAGTCCTTTGTGATGTTCATCTCACTGACTTGCAGATGCCGTAAAAATGACCAGTAAAGGAAAACAACATCAGTACACCACATTCCATTGACATATTTTCAGAATCATAGATTATATGAGGCGTTTAGTTGAATAACGATGAACCTGCCAAATACTGTACCTGAAATTGAGATTTAGGTCGCAACACACTTGTCCGCCATTTTTCTATCCAGTGGAAACGTTTTCAAGGCATGTTTGTCTTTACATCGTGGTCGAAAGTCCTATACAGCAAGGTAGATTCTTGTCCCAACACGCAGCAGGTTGGTACACGCGGCCGGTGTCTCTCCTGAGGAAAGTTGTAGTGGATGAAAGATGAACATGCCAGCAAGCACTCCTTCAGGCTGCCAATGAGCGGTGGGTTTCATGATGACGTCACATTCACAGCCAATCAGCTGCCTTGTTTTGTGGGTGTGCCCTTCCCAATTCTGTTTACATTGTAAGCCACCAGACGTGCTTTTGGATTATTACATTATTTTCACCTCAGATTTACTGTACAGTGATTTCCTTCGTAACATGAGTGACTTACATAGTAATGGGGAGTAGGAGGCCCGTGAGCATACATGAAGAGAAAATGTGATCCATCTTCTTGGGAACATTCAGTTGCTAATCAAAAATAAAATGCTGGGGAAGCATAGATGAGTTGTGGCACAAAAAAGAAAGTGCAAACTAGGAAAATCGGTTCTCCTTGTAATTGTGGCTGCTTCAACAACTTGGGGAATGATAAAGTGAGTGATCTTTTTACAGCTTTTTGGGTAATGAGTGTCTGTAACAGAACAGTTACATTGCCAGTCATGTGAAGAGTGTTGCTATGAAGTGGCCATGTGTCAAGGACCATAAATCACGCAAATCACGTACTGTACAGTTAGCTATTTTGTTGAGTTTGCTAATGTGACTTATGATGTTTGTCAGTCATCATTCCTCAGCATTCACGGTTTAGGTGAGCGTAGAGTTCGTTCTGTACTCAACAAAGTGACAGTAACTGGATCAGTGGAAACTGACAAGCAAGGCACTGGTCCTAAGCTGAAACAAGTTAGTGATGAACGGAAGGCACTAGACCAATGAAATACTGGGTTACTGTTAATCCTCACACACCCCACAGCACTGAAATACATGCAGCATTACTGTACATGGGTTGGCGATTGTCCATCTATTAATTTTTGTGGTTATTTTATTATTATTATTATTTTTTTTTTCATAGAGGTACTACGGTATGGGGTTAATGACTTAACAGCATTATAACCTGATGTATATTTTGTATTTCATTCTTATGTGTCTGAAAATATTTTACCAGCTCTGTTTTTTGAGACATCGTTTATTGAAATTGGGCTACTGGTTAATGAGTACAACAAAACATTTGTTTAACACTGTTTATCTCGAAATACTGATTTGGCACGTTTGTTGTTTGACTAGACGCCTAATATGATGTTCAGAGCCACCTGTTGACCCATTAACTTATGGCTGTGCAAGGTTAATACAGTAAATGTCTGAGGTTGGTAGCTCTCCATGTATTGCTTGTTACATATACTGTGCAGTAGACCCTTGGTTTAATGGACCTCAATAGACTGGATATCGGATTTAACGGACTCTTTGATGCCCATAGGATTTCCGTCGGCTACAACGATCAGAGTCCATTAATTGGGGCGCAGTGGGTTACAGTACATGAGTTTCCTACCCTTTTTACTCTGACCTGTCCTGAAATTGCTCTGTCCCCATTGTGAGCGTTGAATTGTAATAACAGACTAGCTATACAGTAGTAAAACTTTACTAGTCATCAAGAAGTGCAATGACATGGATGTGAAATAATCTGCCAAAGGGTGAGATTATGGGCCAGATTGGTGTAAAATGGGTACAGTGTTCATGATTGTGCTAGAATATGCTATTGTACTCATTTAGTTTCATACGTGCTTGAAATTCCACCTCATGGGGAGACCACTGGATGTAACATACTGTATTATCAGTGTCATCGGATCAGGTTTTCCCCCAATTAGTTCATTATAGTGAGGGCCTACTGTGTACTGCCATTGTGATTTTTTATTCATGTATCTTGGTAAGCACTGACAACTTGTATGCAATACAGCTAAATAAATTGCTGAAAATATATTAATATAGATTGGGAATAGGGTAATATGTTGTAGTCTAGTTATAAATGTTTAGTACTGAATTTTCAGTACTGTATAGTATGCGGGTACCATCGGTGTATATAATAAAATTTATGTATATTGTGCAGTCATATTATTGCTACAGGTTAGCAATTTATCAGTACAGAAAGATGCTCACTTATTGTCATATTTCATCCTCTAGTCTCTAAAATGGACAAATCCTAGAAAATGAGGACACATGTTCTTTAGAGGAAACCATCAAGCATGTATCTTGTCTCTGTCCTTTCCTCGTTTAGTCCCTTCACTTGCCTCACCGTTCCTTCAGCCTTGTCCATTCAGACCAAGTCTTCTTTCTTCCCTCTCTCTAGCTCCTTTTCTGTCCTAGATCTCTCAGTACCTTCTTCACACCTTCTCCCTGGTCTTCTCCGTCCACATCCTCCCACATTTCTTAGGTTCACTTGTCTTCTCTCTTAAATGCTCCACTGGCAAGGTCAGTTTCAGCCCCTAACCTCCACAGCAGTCATCCATAGTTCCTCCTTTCTCCACTTCTCAGTCTTCTCCTTCCAGTGTTCATTATTGTAGGATACCATTTGCCATCCTGTTGTTGTTGTTGTTGTTGCTTAACCCCAATCTGTCTGGATGAGTAGACTCATCCAACACAGGTAAGTAACTGCTTCTGTGGGGCCATCCTACAAGTACAGCACATTTCATGCACTGTATAGGGTTCCAGTACCCCCTAGTTGTAGACAGTGCCTCACCAGGGTCAGACCAGGGTCCATCCCATGGGAAGATACAGGAAATCGTGAGGAAGTTTGGATCCCAGGCGGATACCACGGCTGCTCCACCTTGAGTGAACAGTCCCACCACATGTAGGCTCCTCGTCAGTGCCTGACCTTCCAGTGAGTCAGTGTAATGGTTACTACTTTTATCCTTTTTCGTTGCAGACCTGTTTTCAGATCACCATCACTAGATACCTGAGCATAAGACTTTGGACTTGACCCAAGAATATGTCTATTATCCTATGGAGTTGTTCATGCAAACCATACAACTTGTGATGCAATCAACATTTCTGAAGCTTCACAGTCCCCTGTTTCCCCCAGTGCCACTGCTGTTGAGTTACATCTAATTTGTTCTTTATTCCTCCCGTGTCTCCCCACCTCCCCTCCCCTTGTTTCCTTCTTCCATTACTCCTGCTCCACCCTATATTTCTCGGGTTTCTCTCAGGCACCTTCCTCTCTTTACTTTATTTTCACATGAATATATCTGCAGTTAGGTCCAAGTCTGTAAATAAGTCTGCAGCTAAATCTGTGCATACAGCTAAGCCATCGAAGGGGATAGTACACCGCTTCCTGTAGTTGCTTATCTGGTTTCATGTTTCTTTCATGTCCCATGCCTTATTATTGCCTGGGAGCCTTTTGTTTTTTTCTGCAGGTATTCCTTTTTGAGAGTCTTTTAATGGTGCTTTATTTTTATTTTTTCTGTTGATTATAAAGTGGAATTTACATAGTTTCTGTGTCCAGTTTAATTAATTATAATTGTTGCTTTTTACCCACCAACCTACAGTGCTTTGCTTGCGTAAAACTCATCTTTCTGAGCCTCCTGTTCCTTTACCTTTATTTATGTATTTCTTTATTTTTTGACACTTCTGTTTTGGTTTTGTTTGGTCCATTGCTCATTCTTATTTTGCTTCCATGTGCTCGTCGTCACTGTTCCCCAGTCGTTGGTTAGCAGTTGTATCGCTTTATCTGTTTCCGTCATTGGCAGTTGATTTCATGCTTTAGTTGGGTGATTAACTGGTCTCCTTCATTTTCTTTTACTGGATACTTTTAACTGTCAGTACACCTTGTGGGGTGACTCTGGTCAGTCCTCGTGGCCATTCACTTAAAACTTTTTCTGCTGTAATCTGTTTACTCTTACAATTAAACTTTATCAGTGGAGTGGAAGTTGGCTGTGATGGTGCCATTTTGCAATATAAAAAATGATGAAGGTGAGTAAAAGAAAAAAAAAAAATGGTTCTAGTCTGTTAAGTGTTGTAGGCAAGCTATATGGAAGACTGCTTATACAGAAGGTGAAAGATGCGGAGTGAAGTCTGTGGACACCGGAAGAGAGTGTACTGAGATGGTATGGTCATGTGGAGAGAATGGATAACGAGAGTGGTGAAAAAGGTATATCAGAGCAAATTTGAAGGAGGGAGGAGGTGAGGTAGGCCATAGAGAAGGTGGAGGCTAGGGGACTGACAAGAGATCGAGCTGGCTGGTTGAATGTTGTGAGAAGAAGTGCATGATCAGGGATTTGGCACCTATTTTTAACATGATAGTGTCTGGATTGACTCTGTCGGATACATTTATGTGAAGCTGCAGAATGTGGTGAATGTTTTTGGCATACAGTATCAGATAGAGCCAGGATTACGGGGGATTGAATGATGAGTGAATGGAAGTGTGGCCCATTGAATTGGATAAACTTTGGCTCTCTGGACTTTGCAACCCCTCAGACTGCCCTAGGTTGGGAAAGGAGGTCTGGATGATGAGGAGGAGGATATTTCAGAATGCCTTGTGAGTGATGAACAGGATGGCTTTAGGAGTGGTAGAAGATATGTGGATGAAATATTTGCAGCAAGTACTGTGGAGAAAGAATATAGGGAATTGTAGGGTTTTTATGGAATTTATGGTGTGGAAAAAGCATCAGGCAAGGCAAAAATAGAAGGCTTGTGAAAGGTTGTATATGTATGGTGTGGATCGAAAGCTAGTGGATATTGTATGAAGGTAGTAAAGTGTGCATAAGAGTAGGTGGATGTGGTTTAGTATAAGTGCTGGAACGAGACAAGGAAATGGGTTGACTGGATGAATTATATACAGATATGAAAAGAATTTGGCACCCCATTTTAACTTGATAGTCAACTGAATAACTCTACCTAGCAAGAAATGTGAAACATTTATATAAAACTGTTATGTTTGATGACTGTGTCTGTTGGATCTGCAGAAACGCACAATTAAGTAACTGAAAATCAGGTGATGCTTGACGGTCCCCAGACATGTGCATGCTGCTAGTGCTATGCAACTCCCAGGGTTGTGAGAGAGAGAGCTATCCCATAGAATATTAGAAAGACCAAATATCTTCGAAAAATCATGCATCCTAGAGCAAAACTTAGGGGTGCTGGCCTCCTTGTAAAACTAACCTATCAGATTTCAGTCTCTACATATATCCAAATGCAAAACACCAAATTCTCAAACACTTCACACTTAACTTCACACCAGAAATAGTCTCAGGATATGATAACATAGATTGTACATAGTGCTGGTTTCCAGACTGTCTGACAAGATATTGGCCCCTCGGTAACATAGTCAGTGGCAAAGACATTTCTAGGTCTGGCCCATGCAAGAGTTTAATAAAAATAGATAAAAAAAATTTGTGTAGACTGTTAGGCCTGTAAGGTATAACCATGATTCCTGGGGTTTGAATGGTGAGTGATTGAGTGTCTTGCCCATTTCACCTGGCATGTTGTTGATAGTTTGTCCTCTACTACACTTTTTCTTTGACCTATCTCACTCCATCCATAGTGGGAAACAGTCAAAATGATGGTGGTGATTATATATACTGTAGTAACTGACATTAATTAAACTGATCCTGGCAATGAAGCAGCATACCTGTAGGTTATATGGGAACTGATCCTTGCTTGCCATGGGATAGGTAGCTTGTAGGCAATATACTCCTCATACCAGTAAGTAGAGTGTTTTATAATAAAACCCACCGCTTTCCATTTATACACCTTGAGCTGAGTTTCTGTGCTTCACTGGTTTCCTTTTAAGGTGAAACATTGGATAGGTGTCTCCATAGTAGGGAACAAACTCTCTGAAATGTGCTGAAGATGAAAGAGATAGATGGTGAGGCGGAGAAGTAGTTAAGGGTTTAATGACGCTGGTATGTGGGTATCTGACTGCAGGGTGTAACAGGGGGTAAGCTTTCCCACTTACTGGTGGTCTTAGAGCCACAAGTTTTGGTATGATAGGAAAATGTCTGTGCACTGGTATGTCAGTAAGTGTTGTCTGAGATGTATGATTTGTGTGAAACAGTTTTGGTGTTCTCTGATTCATACTTATGTGGCTTCTGTTTTCTTTTCTTATATTAGTTTTCAGTTTTGTGGATAATTTATTTGTTATTTTTCGTTTATGTTGTAAATCTTTGTATGTATCTGTCAGTTCTTTGTCGATGCTAATCCTGGCCACCTCTTGATAGGGCTGTGTGTGCACCCTGTCTGACAGTACCTGCCCATAGGACTGACTAGTGGGCTCACAGTGAACATTGTGCTTCCAGTCGCAGGTGAGCAGGTGTTGACTGAACAGGGTGCCGTTTGGACACAGGAAAGAATGATGTCGGTTGCTTGCCTCACATACATGCCATACCTATGAATAAGAAAAGGTAAGAGGAAGTTGAGAAAATTTAAAAATAGTTTTAACAAAGTAAAAAGAGTACACATCATCATCATTGTCATTGTTGTCGCCATCATTATCGTCAGTGTCCTCATCCTCGTTGCCTGCATCATTGTCTTTGTCATTGTCACGTTTAGTGCACTGCGGGACAAGGCCTTTTTCCAACTTTTTTCCCCAATTGACCCATTGATTGCTAATCTTTTTTGACCCTGTTTACCATGTTTGCAGAGCTCATCATTCCATCTTGTAGTCTGCCTCACCTTTTCTCTCACTCAGTCTCTGGCCTGCCACTCATTGTTCTGTCCTGTCAGACTGGTTCACAATTGCTGGCTTTAATAAAGAAAAATATTGGAGCATTGTGCACCAGCATATAATATACAGTGCTCCCTTGGTTAACACACACTTGGTTATAGTGATTTTAGTTATCATTGTTTGATGAAAATCTGCATTCCTTCTGTTATGTTGCATTTTTTCCTAAAAATCTTCGTTATTATGGACCGTAGATAGTTTCTTCTGACAAAGATCATGCAAAATCTGTTGGTTCTGATGGCTCTGAGGGATTCAGAGATGAGGCCCTATGCAAGGAGTTAATCCCAGGTGGTGGAGGCCACTAACTCTCCATCCTCTAACCTCAGAACCACATAAATCAAGCCAGTCTCTGGTTTACATGGTATATGTATCTTCGAACAGTATTGTGTCCTTTTCATAATTTCCTATTAACCTGCTCATACCTATGTGTGTTTCTGATGTGTACCATAACAGTATATATGTATGTATGTAATGGGCCTAAATTGTTTTAAAAGGGAAAATTTGGGTTTACAAGTGGAATGTCCTGTACCAATTAGGATAAATCCCATAGGTTCTGTGCTATCGTTATTGCCCTTTTTTTTTTTTTAACGCGTTTGGGCATAGGCCTCACAGCCTGCTTCCAAAGCCCAGTAGGCCTCCTGCATACCATACATCTCTACATGTCACCACTTTGGCGCTAACACCCACCGTCCATATTGAATACATGCTAGGGCTGTCTCATACAGGAGTGGTGTATTGGTATTAGCGGGGGTATTTCTGTGACATGTCGGCAGGTCTTCTGGAATTCAGTAAAATCTGATTTTATGAAATTCAAATCCTTAAACCGTTCCCTGCCCCAAGGGGGAATTTGAACCTGGGTCTGGTAGGACTGCAGGCCACCTGTGTA
Organism: Coenobita brevimanus; assembly: GCF_032717465.1. NCBI lineage: Eukaryota > Metazoa > Arthropoda > Malacostraca > Decapoda > Coenobitidae > Coenobita > Coenobita brevimanus. The sequence continues at coordinate 48,397,968 of NC_136979.1, read as the reverse complement.
CTGATTGAGTCACTGCCTTCTCCATTATTACACACTAGTTGAGGTACCAACTATGCATGATATTTCAGGGGATCACTGTAGTCCAATGATTCAGTTATTTAGAAAGGAGGAGGAGGAGGCCAAAGGATTTTCAAGTGCTTCACTGTTGTTTATCAGCATTGCTTTGTTATTCTGGTGTTTGAAAGATTAGATAATAAGGGACCCTCATCTAGGACTGGTTTTGTGTATTTTAAAACTCACTGTCCAGTAATTAGCTGGTAGCAAGTGACTTTACAGAAAAGCTGGCAGAAAACAGTGTGCTGCAACATTTATTTGGGATATTAAATCATGGACAGCAAAATTGTGCAGCCCCACTCCACAGCAAGAGGCTTTTTTAAACCTAAAGGCTTACAGCAAATGCAAACGATACGTCATTCATTTCTGAGTAGAAGTTGTTGGGAAAAAAGTGTTTTCAGACTGTATATTAAAAAGCTTTATAAAATGCAACAGAGATGACAGGATGGAAGAAAGATAAGGAGAATGCGATTGTTTCCATAACTGAGTGGTAGAGGGACAAAACAGCTGAATAGAGAGAAGAGTATGAGAGAATGAATTGGAGGGGCATTACAATAAAATATAAGCAGCACTCTCAAATTCACCCACCTGACAGCCAGATTCCACATCGCTAAAAATTCCAGGCCTTCTGCAAGTGAAGTTTGTATGTGGAATAGTAGGATGAATGGGATAATCCACTGATGGCCTCTCTCTTACCACACTGCTCACACTTTGATGCACATCCACACCTGGAATTATATAGCCTATTAATAAATGATGCTTGAATATCTCATTGCAGGGATAAGGCAACCACAGTTGGAGATAGCTTACTGATGGTCATAAAGAGTTATGGTATGATGAAACAAAAGTAGCTGTAACAGTTGATATTGTGCTGAAATTTCCATCATAAGTGCTAGGCAGAAAAAAAGTGTCATGGCACCATGATAGTTTTGTTTCTGTTGGGTGAGGTACTGCAAAGGTGAGAGGAAGAAAACTGAGAGTGAGTAGCTATTCCCTTGTCATTTGGTCTTTATTGTCTGAATATTCTAGTCCTAAAGAATGGTTCGGAAAAAAGTGAAGAAAGATTAGAGGCTGTTTCCAGCTTTGCTAGCTTCTTTGCTTACCAAACTGCTCAAAAGCAAGTTTTAAGCCAATTCTTCCCCCATTAGGAGGTTCTGGAGTTTCCCACTCGAGGAATCATATGACCCTTCCTTCCTCCACATGGTGAGGCTTTATTAAAACAAGGACATGAGTGAAACAGATTGCTGTTTAGGGCACATTCAGCTGCACAGTTAGCCACTGACTTGATATCTGTTTTGGCACTCTTTTTTTTTGAATGATATGAAATGTTAATAATTTTGTCAGCTGTTAACGAATGTAGAGGACTTTTAGTAACCATCTCTGTGAAAAGCTGAGATGCTTCTGTGTGGTCACTGACGGTTAAAAAGCACTCTTACTTACAGGACCTCCATGACCTTACATAAGATAATGTGTTGCTGGCTGTACAGGGACAGGTGGTGTCCCTGAGCTCTTACTTGTCATCCTCTGGAATATTCATATCAAATGAAGGAGAGCAAGATGGAGAGTGATGTGGGGCAGGGGTAGCTGAGCAGAGTGAGTCTTGGGAGAGCCTTGTGGGAGGTGGATGCACAGGTGATTGAGTGGTGGAGGGCTGTGGTTCATATTCCCTGCTTGGTGAGGGCCTAGGTTTAAAGGTGGTAATGCTTTACTGTTTGATAGTCCTCCTCTTCTCCTCCAGGAGCTCCCTGCAGCAGGCGACAGCGTTGTTCACAAAGGACACAGACAGGTTACTGTGAGCCATATTTGGGTTCCCCTCCCAAGTGAGATTTATCAGTTGTTAAGCCCCATTAAGGATCTTCCACAGAGTTGCCATGTCCCGCAAGGGCATGTGCTGCTCCATGCCCTCTTCCTGAAGATGCACACTCTCCTTCTGCATGCTTTTTGTTGGAAAGCTCCTCTCTATGGCTGTCCAGCACCATCTTGACATCTTGTTTGTCCATGTCCTGGAATCCAGCCTCATGTGACATGTCCATGCCATCCCGCCACACTCTCTTTGATCACACGCTGCAGGTACAGAGCTTTAAATGTAGCGGTGACTCGCTGGTCCATCGACTGTAGTGGGGAAGTAGTGTTGAGGTGCAGAATGGCAAGTTTATATTCTCCACCCAGTCACCCATGGAGGCATGGTGGCTCAGCATGTTGTCATTGAAAAACAGGAAGCAGTTGGCAGTGTTGTTTTCCTTGGTGTAGGTATGGAGGGTGGGGGACAAGTAGCCAGCTATGTAGGGCTAGTACAGTGCTGAAGTTGGTCAGGCCCTAGTGCTGGACTTCCACAGTACACCAAGGATCTCCTTGATGTAACCTCCCAGAGCATGGGGACTTTCTGTATGATACACTAAGAGTGGCTTCAGCTTTAAGTCTTCCCTGATATTACCCCCCAGCAGGAATGTCACATGGTACAGTCAGGTCTCCCCTATTCGCAGGGGTTAATAATATGTGCCAGAACATCCCGTAAATGTTGAATTTTGTGCTTAGTCCAAACCTACCAGAGAAGTCACTGTTTTCATTGTTTTAGCTATTCCTGTTACTGTACCTACAAACCCACTTTAATGCCTGTAAATGCATTTTATGGCACATTAAGACTTCCCAGAAAGACAGTACAGGATGATACACAAGCCCTTCTGGGTGTAGTGTACTGTATTCTCCATGGGATGATGATAATGAGAGTTTGCTGTGTGCTGAACTGCACATACCTATACAGGTAACTGCACACTTTAACTGTATAGGTCAGTATTTCCAACAGAAAACACGCAAAAAAAAAAAAAAAATCACATGAACCACTAGGAACAGCTGATGCCATGGGAAAGTCAGGAAATATGTTGAAATAATTTTTCTGAATAATCCGTGAAAATGTGAACCCATGAATACTGCTTCCATGAATAGTGGGGGTTGACCTTGCTTTCCGCGAAAATGTAAATCCATGAATACTGCTTTCACAAATAGTGGGGGTTGACCGTGCTTCCCAACCTTAAAATTCGGCACCTTCTCATCCACCGCCTGGAACATCCATGTTGACATCTGCTTCCAATACATCCTTGTTCATCAAAACTGATGACAAGTTTGGGGGCTGTACTTATCCTCCTCTTTGCATGCCTTGAGCTCCTCAGGGAGTGTCACCATGGAAGCTTGGTGGCCAGTGAGCTACGTGTGCTGCAAGCCAGTATGCATCTTGTAACAGCTGAACCACCTAGGACTTGCCTGGATCACCTCCTTGGGTTCTACCCTAGCTTTTTCTGTACATCGGTGCACAGGGAGGTAGCTTTGATTCAAACCTCTAGAGCCCAACAATGTTCCCCTTCGGTTCTGGTCCTGCATCCACATTTTCAGGAGCTGTGCCATCTTCTTCATCACTGAGCCTCTAGCCTTCGTAATCCTCTTAGCACTGAGGGAGGACACCTGTTGCCCTGCAACAAACACATCAGCAGACTTCTTGATGATACTTGTGATGGTTGATTAGGGTATTTGCAGCATGTCAGTGATACTGCTAGCGCCCTGGTTGCCTTGATGCCGCCTCATGATATCCAGCTTCACTTTAAGAGTGACTCTCTTTGGGGCTTCACCTTCCCTTCTCTGGGGGCAGTACCCTTAGCACCATGCTTTCCATCAGGGGTTGTACCTTGGCCAGTCATTACCATAAAGTACACGGTGATGCCTTTTGACCACTGGCATCGTGCACACACAATTGCAGGGGTTCTGCGATGTTATGCCAGTGAGGGAGACACGTGAGAAAGAGAGCAAGTGGGGGATGGAGCAGCCCAGCACTTCAAAGGAGTGGCTGGAGCTACAGGGCTTGCACAGAAGCATCGTTCCCGCACATATAAATATTGGTGATCATCTTGGAATCGATAGGCGACATTTGGCTTGCATATGTGTTGGCGCACTTGGCGGGCCTTTCATCTACCGCCTTCATCATTATAGTGGGGATGATGTATTGAATGGAGAGATGGTGCCAATTTGTTTCACATCGTTATAGTGATTTACCGATTACCAGGAAATCAGATAATGGGGGTGTGCTGTATATAGTAGTAGTAGCCCCAGATTCATCAGAATTTGAACCCGGTAGACAGCAGGCTGAAGCTGCCCCCTTCCTGTCATCTACCATCCCTCTTTCAGGGGATAGGGAGAATGTTGAGGGGCCTTTGTGTATGGTAACTATGCAGTGAACTTTCCATTCATATTAGTGTCACCATGTGAAGGTGCCCCTCTCCAGCACCATATATCACATGCCGTTGATTTGTATGACAGTCTTCATTTACCTGTCTTTATCAGTTATATACTTAAAGTAGGCTAAGAGAGTACTACAAACTTACCAAGTACCAAGTGCTTTGTTCCACCTCTCGTCTTGATGAGTTCTTTCCCTGTTTTGGCTCTTGCTGAAGTCTGCAGGGAGCTGGGAGGTAACTGATTACGTGGTGGGGCTCTGTGGTGTTGTGATTGTGGTAATAAAATTGGTTGGTTGGGAAATGATGGTAATGATGGTTTTATTATTGGTGGTCGTTGTGTTGAGTGTACTAGTGGCAGTGGTGGGATTGTTGGTTTTGTTAGGTGGAGTGATGTTGGTGGTAGGTGTGTTTGTTGTGGTAATAATGGTGGTGGTAGTGGTGCTGGTGATGATGCTGGTGTAGTAATGGGGTGGCGTTGAGAATAATGGTGAAAGTGAGGATCCTCGGTAAAATAGGGTTGCAAAGCTAGAGCTGGTTTTGATTTGAAATTTCTTGAGAAAAATCTTTTATCATGTTTTCTCTTCCCCACGTTCTGGTAGTTGTAGTTTTGTTGATGTTGATTGAGAGGTGATGGCAAGAGTGGTGGTGTTGAAGGAAATCCTGCACCAGGGGACATATGAGGGGATAATTTACGATGATCGTAAGGTGGGCCATGAAGAGCATACAGAGGTTTGTATGGTAGATATGTCTGGTGTATCGATGATGGTGGGATCTTATGAGGTGTCAAGTTGCCCACAGCTTTCCTTCTAATTACCCTCTTTGAGGCAAGTGCTGGTTTGGTGAGATTCTGTTGCAGAAGTGAAGCTGATTTTATAAATTGTTGCGTCATGAAACTCCTGTCAAGAACTTCTTTCTTCCTTGAGATTCTTTGAGAGGGCAGTGTTGAAATGGAGACTTGATCTGGAAGGTACTGTTTTGCTGCTTTCTTCCTTGTAATAGCAATCGGCTTTGGTTGTAGGTTTGGTTGTATTGTACTGGAGTTTAGCCTCGCTCTGATTGCAAACTTATCATCCCTTGATAGTTTATCAGAAACATTCCCATGAATGGTACGATTTAGTACTGAATCATTCTGCACCATCCCATCACCAGGCCACATCTGCACATTGAACAGAATCCCATCATGACTGTTTTGCATTTGTTCATGTTGCTGTGATTGAGAATCTTTAAATAGACCAGCCTGAAAGGCTGGGTTGTTGTAAGGAGCTGAAGTGGGTACCACACCATTATTATTCATTGTATTCGTTGACCCCACGGGAGAACTGAACTGCTCCTGAATTCGGGTCGCATTTGAGGAGCTTTGTGCTTGGTCTGACTTCAAGTTGAGGCTGACGTGACCTCGACCTAGTCTTGAAATTAACTTATTTGGGTTTTGGGTACCATTTAAGGTCAGTTCGACCTTATTATGGGTCAAATTTGACTCGGAAAATTTTTGATCCTCACTCACTTTTACTGTAGGTTCTTGATCCTGATTTAAATTTGATACTGACTTGGGCTGAACTTTACTAATGAGGTCCCACGAAAAAGTGAGTGAATTCGGTGATGAAGCTGATTTGGTAGAACTGGCTGGGATGAGGGTTTGAGCAGGAGAAGTTGGTTGAGAAGATGATGACGGAGCATGGGTGGAAAACAACGTTAGCGCTAATGTAGAACGTGATGTGGGAGAAGCTGTAGATGTTGATGCGGGTGTACCAAACCGTATGTGTTCATCTTTGCTTTCCTGGTTTTCCTTCCGTGTTGAAGAGCTCGTCATTAAACGTCCTTTTGTTGTTTTTTCATTATCCTTCATTATCTCTCCATCATTTTTATATTTCACTGTTTCCATTTCATCATTCCCTTCCTGGTTTTCCTCCCGCATGGAAGACCCCATCTTTAAGCGACTTCTTGTCCCCTTTTCATCATCTTTCGTTACCTCTCCATTAGTATACTTCACAGTTATCGTTTTTCTCATGCACTTCAGGTTTTTGTTTTTGGCTCCAGTATTACATGCCAGTGAGAAGGAAGGGGATCCAGACAATGATGTGGAAGAGAGCAAAGAGAGGCCGAGCAGGTGAGGCAGGGGTTCGAAGTAGGTGAGTGAAGGTTTAATGGTGTGGGATTTTGGAGTAGGGGGTTGAGGTGAAGGCTTAGGTGTGTTAGGTTGTAGTGAGGGTTTCAGTATCTTTGGTTTCACTGTCTGGGGTTTTGGTGAAGGTTTAGGTGTGTGGGTTTTAAATGTTAGGGGTTGTTTTAAAGGTTTACGTAGTGAGAGTTTATGTGTGTAGGGCTGCAATGGAGATTTAAGTGTGTTACGGTGTAGTGAAGGTTTAAGTGTGGGGGGCTGTAATAAAAGTGTAAGTGTCTGGGGTTTAATTGTGTTTGGCTGTAGTAAAGGTTTATGTGTTTGAGTCTGCAGTGAAGGTTTTAATATCTGGGGTGTAAGTGTGTGGGGCTGCAGTGAAGGTTTAAGTGTGTGATGTTGTGCATGAGGTGGTGTGCGCTTATGTCCGTGCTGATGGTGATGGTGGAGTGTCTGCTGCCTTAACCCTGATCTTTGACCCTCTTGTTCATTCGGAGGTAATTTCGGACGTCTCTCCAAGAGCTGCGTGGTGTTCAGACGCTTCCTTCGGCCGGGGCGTAATTTGGGGCTTGTTTGATGGAATGGGAGTAGAAGCGAACGTATCTTGTGATTTCGTGGTGAGATTAGGTGTGTCTTGTGGCTTGGGCGTGAGTTGAGCCGTATATGGTGTCTCTGTCTTAGGTCTGGACTTTCCTTTTGCCTTGAATTTGAGTTCGGATGTTCCAGGTGGCCTGAGATTGGGTTCTGACGTTCCTGGTGGCTTGGGTTTGGGTTCAGACGTTTATGGTGGCTTGGACTTGGGTCTAGACATTCCTGGTAGTTTGGATTTGAAGTTGGACGTTTCTGTTGGCTTAGGCTTGTGTTTATACGTTCTCTGTGGTGTGGTTGTAGGTTTGGATAAATCTGATGGTGTGACTGTGTATTTGAATGTCCATGAGGGCAGCGGAGTGGGCTGGGACATTCTTGTTTACTTGAACGTGATTGTGGTCGTGCTTCCCGAGTCGGATGTGGCTTTGAATGTGTTCGCTGCTGTGGGCGTACGGATTGACGATTGCGATGGTGTGAGCGTTCGTGCTGATTCAGGTGTATGGTCTGATGATTCTGAAGTTGCAGCCGCGTAGTCGAGCCTGCTTGCTGGTGAGATTTTAGATTTGATCCTCCGTGTTGATGCTGGCGTGGACTGAGGGGTGTAGGATGAAGTTTGTGCGGTCTGCTTCCCTGTGTGTCATGAATTATGTTTCCTGCCAATTCACTTAGCTGACTTCCCTTTGGAGTGCCCTTGCTGCTGCTGCTGCTGCTACTGCTACTTATGCTGCTGCTGCTCCGTGAAACACTTACAGTTTTCTTTACGTACACCTGTAGCAGGAAAATAGTGATAAATATTATAACTACATCCTCAGACATCCTCGGTCTGAATAATGTTACGCGGTCACTTGTATCCAGAATTTAAGTACATAATGGTGACAAACATAAATATTTAACTTGAAGAGTAAGGAGAGAGAGAGAGAGAGAGAGAGTCCTTTGTTTCAGTATCACTGATTTATTGTAAAAGTGCTTAATATGAATGCCACTGCAGGATCTTGGGTACGAAGAAATAATAATGGCGGAAAAATGTGAGTGCTAGACACTTAAACCTACTTGGTACCGAGTTGCCCACCTTTTTACTATTTTTTGGATATAAACCACACGCTCAGAGACACAGTAATTTGAGAGCTGTTTAATAATTCAGCTGCTTGTACGCATAGGTGTTAAGGTGGCTCGTGTTGACCTCTTGACAAATGGATCTGTGTATTACTGTCTGGCAACCTCTCAGGACCCTTGTATCTACGATGAATTCATGCGCTGCCCAGAAGCAAGTGTGAAGTGATACATTGACCTTGAAGCCCCAAGTAGACGAGTCTGTTTAATGCGGATCTACGATTACAAGTCTACGATCGTCAGTTATAAAAGTATACAAATGAAAAAGATAATTCCTGTTGGTTGCGATTTTTCAGAGTAACATTTTAATAATTTCAGTGATAGATGCCATTACTATATCACACTGCTCGACACGGGAGTAAAAATAATCCACGACTATTACAGACTTGATAACCACTAAAGGATAATACACACTCTCTCTCTCTCTCTCTCTCTCTCTCTCTCTCTTTCAAGGCTACCTACACCTTACAGGCCACTCAGTTGCTGGAGGTTTATACTGGTAGAAAGCCCGGTCGTAGGGTTTAAGTGGGGTCAGAGATCACAGTTATTAGGCCAGCTGACTCTAGCCCCCGTGTGGTGAAGCGTAATTGGTCTTCAGCAGCATATTTACAGACTACTTACTGCCACGAAAGCCTTGTCACACCCGCGTCTTTACCCTACATTCACACTTGTTTCTCCATGGTTAATTACATCGTTTCTGTCCGCATACTTTGAACTGAGACGTAAGCTAATTATCGAGACTTGGTCCCGATCAAACGCCATGACCCCCGAACATGCTTTGCGGCAATATACCCATTACAAAAGCAAATTCGAAATGCCTATTACATCTCTGTTGGTCTTAATTAGCAAGGAATTTGTTCAATAGTACAAGTCAGCCTTACCATGGTAGCCTACCAATTCACTGGTGACATCTTGGGATGTGTGTGTGTGTGTGTGTGTGTGTGTGTGTGTGTGTGTGTGTGTGTGTGTGTGTGTGTGTGCGTGCGTGCGTGCGTGCGCGCGCGCGTAATGTAATCTCACGGCAATTATCTGGTCGAACCCGGAGTATAGACCTTCATTTGAATGATGTTATTGAGTGTGCAGGTCACATTTGTGTAAGTTTATGTGTTCGGAGGCAAGGTAATATTGTTTTGTTGACGCTAGATGCGCACGTAGTAATATCTGATTGGGTAGGGCAAAGTGTGCGAGACTAATATATCTATGTATGATACCCTTGCGAGGCTGAGCCAATGATGATGCTGACTTACCTGGGGTGGCTCGTCACTCCCTTGCGGCACCTTCATGGTTCTCACACACTCTGGAAAAATACTTAATTTAGTCTTCAGAATTAATAGAAAATGCCTGTCACCCATCAACAACATTATATGTCATGATTCACTTGGTACATTTTTAAACTACGTTCTCATTCGACTGTTTTATTTTCCTTGCCTACATAGACGTGATTCATGTTTTTATGATGTCTTATTAACCTTACTTACAAAAAAAAAATTAATAATAATAAGACAAGTGAGTTATTTGGAGGATACCAAGGTTGTGCATTACTAACTTGTCTCCGCCGACCATACGTAAACAGGGAATGGAAAGGAGTGAGTAGTTACTGATGAGAGGTTAACTGTATTCTTTATTAACACCTTAACTACCAGAGATTCTTCCTGCTTTTAGTGAAATCGTTAAGGGATGGCACGGGTAAACAAAATAATTTACCATACGGGAGGGGTAGGCTAATTGTGCAGTTCTTTCACTTGGCTCAGGTTTTGGTCGTTTTGCAGCTTATATCTCGTGGCTCCATGACAGAAAAAGACTACTACGACTCAGTATCCTTTTCTTTGCACTTTTTCGTGACTGTCATCATAATCCAGTGTTAATGTGTGGATACAACTTTGCATTCAAGTTGGAGAGATAGTACTTTTATGCCAAGTTAAAGTGAAAATGGGACTTACCAGTTATCATGAGAGCTGTCCACACCCACACCCCCGCCCAAACCAGCCGCCGCCCGCCCATACTCCGCCACCACCCAAGCTCCGTCCTGAAGGGAAGAAATTACTAGGGTGAATGAGAGATGGGAATGGTTAAACCTGTGCAAGAATGATTTTGATTTTGATTTATTTCTTTATCCATTTTTTGCCACTTACATGACAGCTTCACCAAGCTTAGGAGAAGATTGTGAATTGGAAGGGCTTCATATTGCCTTCATTCCTCTCTTCTCGATTAGGAGGCTTTCTTAAGTTGAATAAAATCGATTGGTAGCGGTAAGAATGAAACAAGTGACGACCTCAGGCTGACGGGGCTAGCCTCCATAGGAGATATCCACCTTTGCATTAAAGGATTTTGCCTTGTTTGAGATTCGCGTATAAACAATCAGTTCCATGTTGTTGCGAAGATTTGTTTTTGAAGAGAAAACAGAAGACGCAGGAAGATTCTCTACTGTTAATTCATGTCCAATATGTTTGTTTGAATTCGTGTCCAATAAGTTTGTTTGGTGCTGCAAACTTCTTTCGTCACTTCCACCTGTCGTGCTTATTTCTGACAGTAATGTTTTGTTGTGTTTATCTTCACAGTGCCCACTTCTGCCTGTGGTCAGTTTCTAACTCGTATGGTCACTTTTGATTTTTGTATTCACTTCTGTTTATAAAGGCAGTTTAGTGTCCATTTCTCTTGTGTTCACCTCTGACTCTTTTGTTTACTCCTAATTCTTGCGCTGACTCCTTAATGCATACTAATAACTACTGTATTGTGTTCACTTTCACCTCCTGTGTTCACGTCTGTCATAATCACCACAGCGTTCACTTTTAACAGTAGAGCTGAATCATAACTCTTGTTTCTGCCACTAATTCTTCTGTCCCTCTTTAACTGTTGCGCCAGACTAATGTTTGTGGATACTTGTAATCTGTTTTAGGCTGTACCCGTATTTTCCTAGATAAGGCAGTCACAGGTTGCAACAGCATCCCACACCCCCATACATCGTTCTCGAGTTTGAAACAAGACCATCAGGAGGTAACAGACCCTTACGCCTTTCCACTCCCAGGGTCATGAATAGCAACTGCAGCCTTTATCCTAATCAGGTTGTACTGTACATCAGAGGTAATTAAATTGGTATGGAAAATCAGCCACGAAAGTAAAAGTCTACGGTATTCACACATCAGGTTTTACGATAGCATTTTTTTTTTTTAGTAAACGGTGCCCCACTTATCTCGCAGAATGTTTTTCTGATATTTATGTGAAATCAGAAAGACAGGCAGAGAAGCAGAGAAGCATTAGTAACTACCGCATTTCCCATCCAGCTTGCGGGGATTTACTATGCTGGCGATGTCTCAGTATTTTACCTTGATTTGATATGTAGATGGTCGGATGACGTGAGTTTGCAGGGTGTGCTTACCTTTAAAACCTGATAACAAGGGATTGTGATCGTTGTGGGGGGTCGTGGTGAGAAAGTAAAGCCGCTGATGCCTCTACATGTTACACCCTGGACTCATTTGCGTAAGTACTGGCTTTCCGTTACATCTTTGCCGAGAGGGGGGGTAAAAAAACGTTAAAACCACCGAAAACGATACCTTAAACCACCTCTTCTTTCCTACAACACCATCACATCACCAGCGTCACATCAGACTTTACGGTTCTCAGATGAAAGGAGAATTGCTGAAATGACCACAGCAGAAGGGAGGAACTTGTACAAATAACACCACAGCTTCCATGTCAGTTTCTCCTGATGAAATACACTATGGGTCGAATTTTCATCGCTTTGGTAGGTTCTGTAACACCTCTTACACCAACTATCCTGTAGAATGGCAGTATGCTATAGAATGGCAATTATGTATTTTTTCTTGGTATGCCAACTCAGTCAGCATAGATGCATGCAAAAATATATGGACATACCAGATAAGAACAGTGTAATGGCAAGGAAGAGGTCTCTGTTAGCCTCCTAATCTGAAAAAGACTACAGGCCTACAAGGGGGAAACTGCCGCAGTTCAGTTTCCCTCCTTCCTTATATACCTCCTCCCCGCCCGTCCCGCCCCAACCACACCCACATGTCGTCCCGCTGCCCGTCAAGGTGAGGGCACCCCACCCCCCCCGACACACAGAGAGATCAACAGAGTGAGCGAGTACTTTGTGCTCTTGTGTTTGTAAGGATTTAAATATAATTAATATGGTCAGCTATTCCCTTTAACATCTTCGACAGGGGAAAGTCTCATAAGGTTAAAAGAAAAATAGAAAGGTGGCAGCAAGAATCATGACCTTGTTGATTTTTTCACAACGCTAGAGAATTACGGTAACCTATTCTTTCCCCACCACTTACAGTCAGACGATTCTAGTTTTCGTCTTCTGTGGGCTTGAGTGAGTGAAGTGGCGAGCGGCCCTGTAATGCCAGTTGGCTCAGTGTGGCAAGAGGTTGAGGGGATGGGGAGAGGGGGGGGGGACTATGAGAGTAAGGAGGGGGTTATTACCGTTAAGTAGGGTCAGGGTAATTGGTGGAAAAGGGGGGCAGGGTATTGATGGCCCTCCCGTCCACCACCCTTCACCCTCTCCGCCCCCCTTGCCTCACATCCATCCCACCTCGCCCACAATGATCACTCTTTTCACACCTGCTCATCAGGTTTATGTGTCTATATAATTTTATCTCATTCTTTTCGTACTTGCCCTGTAGGTTCCTGTGTCTGCCTTTTTTCTCAGTTTTCTCATCTGCTTTCTTGATTTCTGTTTCTGTAGGTACTTTTGTTTGTTATTATTGTTATCCTGTTTAGACATCTCTTTGTCCTTCCGTCCATCCATCCATAAGTCTGTCTGTCTATCTGTCTGTCTGTCTATCTGTCAATCCATCAGTCTGTCTGTCTGTCTGGTCAAGTGGTTGAATGCATTGAGAATGTGAGATTGATTCCAGGCTGTGGCAGCGAACAGTTTAGGGATGTGTATATCATTAAAACAGTCTTAGCTGATACCTCACAACACCCACCAGTATGTCATAAGGACACCTCACTAATACCAGTATATCAGGCCTGAAAGAGAGAGCCCTGGCATGTATTCAGTTGGGACGGTGGATATTAGAGACGAAGTGGTGACATGCAAAGGTGTGCTGCGCCATCTGTCTCGCATAGGGGGACTTAGGGCTCAGGTAGTGGACCATCTAATCTATGTCTGTCTTCTTGATGTGAACGCAGATTGCTTGAATAATTTACAGCAGATTACGAGCACGACATATACAAAAATAAAGCGGCAAGGAAGAGATGTTAAGGGAGCAACCTAAGCCCACGAGATTATTGCGTCTGGGCATGCATTTTAACCCTTTCAGTACAGTGTGGTATTATAAATTCTGACTCCCTCCGGACAATTCCCCCCCCCCCAAAAAAAAAAAAAAAAAAAAAAACCTAAGCAGCGTTTAGAAACAGTCTCCGTTAACCCCTTGCTACCGCCCAACGATTTTATTCAGCTTAGGATGGAGGTTTTAATGAAAGGATTGATTTATGTATGACAGACCTTTGCTTAGCTGAAAGATGGCACACACACACACACACACACACACACACACACACACACACACACACACACACACACACACACACACACACACACACACACACACACACACACACACACACACACACACACACACACACACACACACACACACACACACACACACACACAAGAGGTGAAAGAACAGGATGACTGACTTTATGGAAGGTTGTGTGTTGTGGGTGGAGGGACTGTGTTGCTTAGCACGGGAATACCCACAGATACTTAATCACACCACCCCTCCCGCGCTGCAATGTATGAAAATCGGCAGATGATGGAGGTCACACTGTATTCTTTATCCACTTCCATCTGTCACAGAAGGCGGTGTATGACAGGAAATAAATTGCTGGGTGCATACTCAATTCGTTGCCCAGTGCAACGCCTCACAAACTGCGGTGTTGAGCAATAAATACACGAAAGATGACTGATGATGAAGGCCACGTTCTGTTTCTTGTGCAACATCTCAGGCTCTGACAGGTTTGGGTACTGAGGCTGTATTCATATACAATCTTAACCTTAGTTTGCGCTTGTACACATATCTGCACTAATTCAGTTACCATTCACTTCACAACCAGGCTAGAGTTAATGATGACGTGAATAAGACAGAACAAAGCGATTTTCGTTAATACTCATACTCAACTGGTGTGAAGATTTGCTTATCGTGGAAATTGGTTAACTCCTTCAGCCAGAGGGCGTCATATTTAAATTATTAATTTATCATCATCATCATCATCATCTAATCCTGCGTTGCCCCAAGAGGGGCGTAGGAGCCCTGGGCCAGGCAAGTTGGTCCTGACATTTAAGGTAAGAGGTAGTTATTTAATTTGGTTTCCTGACGATTTTATTCAGCTCTGGATAGACTTCTTGAACTGGAGGTATGAGATATAACTTCCATTGACGCCTACACAACAGAACATCTCCTCTGAGATTGATGATAATAGAGTTTGGTCAAAGCAAAAATAAAAATTATTACGCTATAGCACTGAAGTGGCTAAGATTATTTAAGAATACTGTCCCTGGTTTGGGGCGTGACGAAGGGGGGTGGGGATGGGGAGAAGCGGAGGGGGCAACAGGTCATAGTCAGTTTTTACTACCGGCGTGAATGGGATGATTGGTCTTTCGTGTTGCCGTAACGCCTCACCAAAAGTGTCCTCCAAATTTTGTCTGTCAAGTAATGGCGGTTTGCTCGACCACTTTCACGGAGTTTGCCATTATGGAAGTGTGTCAGTGAAAATACAATTTGTTTTTATTACCGAATATATTGCAGTCCTGTCGGAGATTACAGGCTTCGTTTGTTTAATTATAAATGGCGTGTATGAATGTAACAGTGCACTTATTTGTCATATGGAAGGTTTGATGGTAGAAATGTACTTTGCATTTAATATTATACCAGTTGCACATTCATCGGTGGCCAGCGGTAGTGCCAGGTCTTCGTCCTGGTACTGGGGGGAGCAAGGTGGGGTCACGCTCTAATCTGGAGGGGCCCATTGCTACGCACTGTGTACACACTGGATGCAAAGAAATTTCATATAGGGGTATCAGTGGGTGGGGGAGGATCTGAGCCTCCCAGGTTCGCCTGTGGCACTGTGGCAACACCACTATCGGTAGTTGTGCTATATTCAGAAAAGATCAGTAAGGTGTACCGTTACTGAAAACTCTGTGTGTGTGTGTGTGTGTGTGTGTGTGTGTGTGTGTGTGTGTGTGTAAGGGTAGGTAAGGGTAGGTGATAATTTTCAGCCTCTGCTACTGCGTTATACCAATTCTGAGTGAAATATCCTCAGTGAAAGTGAGTACTAACTTCTGTGTGTGGCAGCATCTTTGGAGCGTTATTAATAAATCACGGAAATGGGCTCACACACTGTAAAGAGTTCAGATCTAGCTATGAACATACAGACTAACTAGATAATGTACAGGGTTAATAGTAACAAGTGACGTGAGGTCCCCCTGACAACGCGCCCTCGTCACCACAGTGCAGCAGTTATTGTGTATCGCAGTGATATGCTCGACATGTCAACATTGCTTTCCTACCAACTGCTGTTCACTACATCTGTAATGATTTTTGCCATTGCCTCCCCAACATTAGTATAGCCCAGTTTGTTGAAGCACTGGCCCTTACGAGAATAATGTTGATTTAAGCAACCGGAGGACCAGTGGACCAGTCATCACTGATGTGTCAACAGGTGAACAGAAGCTGATTTAGTCCGTCCTTCCGGTAATGCGTTTATTTGTCAGTTCATTCTGGCTGCTTCCAGACGATTTTAATCAGAGTATGGGAGATTTTTCGCATTGGAGGAGTATAGCCATTATCAATTATCTCAACTAAGAGAGACCTTTCCTTAGCTGAATGAGATCTAAAAGTAGCACTACTGTGACAGTACAGTACATCATTGGATTCAGGGAGCGAAACTTGAAATGCTTGACCATGATGGAGCGTATTACTTTTCCTATATGGCTGTGACTGTATTCTGTAGTGTGGGATGCAGGCTAACCATACGTAATACCCACAGGCGTTCTATAAGCGACCGTAAAATATCAGGGTTTGCACTCCATTGTGCGAGTTAAGGTTTAAATATACGGCCTTTAGTGATGGTCGGAACGTGATGTGGATGCAGGACCTTGGACCTTATTCTGGGTTGATTAGGAAGCTTACTAACATCTCTTCCATGCTGGTTTAATTCAGACTCTGCTCCGTTAAAATATTGTTGTGTTATTCATGCAATCCATGTCGACATTAAAAAGATATAAGAAGCAAAAATGGGTAGATCTGGAAAATAAATCGTTAAAGGAGAGTTGTTAGGGAGCCTCCTGACCCGACGAGAATACGGATTGTTGTTGGCCATGTTCAGTCCTGCCAGACCGGACGACTTGACAAGTGGTGAACAAGAACTGAACACGGCAGTGACTGTGGGATCAAAAGCACTCCCGTTGCTCTTTCACATTATTATACATTAATCACCAATTACCGTAGTTATTATTTTCTGCCCACTGAAGTCTGTCCATGGTCTGGGAATGCAAAAATACAGTTCCTGTGATACTGTGACGGTGGTGAATGAAGAATACACGAGGTAGAGTCAGAGTTTATTCCTGACTATATTGTGTCGCTGCTAAAGCTTTACAGGAGACTAGTCAGGAAAAAACTTTGACTCTACCTCGTGTATTCTTCATCCACCATAAAAAAAACTGAGTTATCAGAGAGGATTATTTGTAAGTCTTCAGCATTTCTTCGGATCGCCTTCACCATCTTCGCTCCAACATGCCTCCTCGAAACTGAATACACATCCTCTGGTGATAGCTGGAGTGAAATTAGAAACGTTGTTGTACCGAAGGAATGACGCATTTAAATTCATAAAATAATGTTGTACAACCAGTAATAAGCTATTTCTTAAATATTCAAGTTTTAATTAAGTGGGTTGATGACTTTCTATAATTATAATGATGGAGGCTATCTAATTTCGCCGCTGCCAGAGTTTGTTATAATTTAATGGTGGGTAGAATGAAATGTAAAGTCTTCATTTTAGTAAAAAGTTACACCTGTTAGCAGCTGTTTAGATTTCTATATGCATTTCCCTCGATTTTTATAGAGGACAAACAGACAGATAAATTTTCTTGTGCATATATATATATATATATATATATATATATATATATATATATATATATATATATATATATATATATATACGGATTTGTTAAATTTTTCGTTGTTACATTGGTTCCATATCCTTTTTATGAAGTCTGCATTTGTAACATTTGATACTCTAGATCCATTTGCAACATTTGTTAGGCTAGATTTGTTTTTTCTGCTTACTGTTACATTTACGGTACTACATGCTATGTTTGCAACAGTTGCCACATAAACATGCTGTATGTGTTATATTTTTGTTGGGTTTATGCGGCATTAAGTAGACTGTGAAGGTTGGAGCAGTTGTTTTATTGGTGTGTAGACTGTTGCTTCACTGGGCTGATTTGTGGGGGATTAGGCCACGGGTAGCTGAGACCCATTAGCTCGTCAACACACGCCGCTTCTCGTCTTGACCTGGCACGGATTTACAAAACTTTCTTAACTATTATTTAAATATGCATGGCAGAGACAGTATATAATCGTCTCAGGTTTCTTTTCTGCAAAAGGAAATAATGAATTACCATTTTTTTTTAAGGCCAAAGAAAGACTGGGGAGTGCAGAAACTTAATTGTGTCTCTTTTTCATCCAGCAAAAGCATCTCCGAGCTGTGGACAAGGATTCGGTCGTGAATTTGTCTGTGGATCTTTCCCCGGATTTCAAAATAACTCACGATGATTTTCCTCTCGTAACTAAGAACTGTTTTTATTTCGCTGCTGCAAGTGGAGCATCAGCTGCGTCACCAGTGAGGGCGGGTGGCGGGCCAGCCAGTGCAACAGTACTAGTGATAAACTCGTCCGAGGCTCTGTGTATCCCTACCTTGCCATCCCCCCCCTCACCCCACCCTGCCAGCCCATCTTTCACCCCACCCTGCCATCCCCTCCTTCACCCCACCCTGCCAGCCCATCCCTCACCCCACCCTACGATGCCATCTCTCACGCCACCCTGCCATCCCTTCCATCACCCCACCCTGACGTCCCCTCCCTCACCCGACCCTGCCATCCCTTCCCTCACCCCACCCTGCCATCCCTTCCCTGACCAAATCTTACCATTCCCTGTCTCACCTTAGCCCCATCCTGCCCTCCCTCATCCCATTCACACCCTGCTCTCCCCCACCCCATCCCCATCCTTCTCTCCCTAACCTCATCCCCAGCCTGCTCTTCTCCACCCCATTCTCAACCTGCTTTCCATGATCCAGTCCCCACCCTGCCCACTCACTTCATCCTCACCCTCCCTTTCCCACTCCGTGTTCAACTCAGCCATCATTTCTGGTCGCATCTCTGCCGTTTCGCTGAATCAAAGCCTGAAATCCATGAGGTCGCTTTCCCCAATATCTGATCATATATATTTTTGGTAGGGGGTGAACTCTCCAAAAACCACTAGAGGAGTCACTCTTCCCAAATATTGCATTACATATGAGAGTCCACCGTACAGTATGTACCGTGGATGTCAGAGCCATATCTACCTTCCTTTCACTATTTCTGAGAATTTTTAATATGGTGAGGGGGATGACCCCCCTAAAAATCATGGCGGAAAGTTGTATATAGTAGAAGACCTTTGCAGCAGCCAGACGAACCCACCTGAGTTGTTTCATTCTGATCCATCAGATAGCCTAGGAGAAGTTAAGTACACACACACACGCACAGACACAGACACACACACACAACACACACACACACACACACACACACACACACACAGAAAGAAGGAGAGAGAGGCTGAATCTCATTTAACGATATAGGGCCGATGATTATTCCATCCATCTTCGCAGGATTGGTAAACGAATAATAATGATGATAAACTCCAATCCACTGCCTTCTTTTTCTCAGGTACATGGATTCTCAGGTACATGGATTCTCAGGTACATGGATTCTCAGGTACATGGTTTCTCAGGTACATCGTTTCACAGGTACATGGTTTCTCAGGTACATGGTTTGGCCGTTGTGATCGAATCAGCCTGTCCCCTTTTCTGATATTAGTGTTCCCTGCCTGGTCACCATTCGGCAATCATTTCCTACGTATTCTCTGTCGCTGAGGATTAAATCGGATTCATTTTTTATTTTACTATTTGGTCCATCCTGGTCTACTTCCTACTGTCTTCCATCAGCAGGTATTCATCACCCAGACGCTTTTAATTTCGATCGTCCTTCGCCTCCAGCATTCCGGCCATCCATTCCAGTATGCATAACGGCAGTCTCATCTATGTGTTATGTCCATCCTTTTTTCTGACTTGGTTGTCATTACACTCCCGCTTGCGAATTGAGAATGGGCAATGTTTTGCTCGACGTGCGCGCGCGCGCGTGTGCGTGTGTGTGTGTGTGTGTGTGTGTGTGTGTGTGTGTGTGTGTGTGTAATTTCATGTTTGTGTGCGTGGTTTTTCTTGTGCATGTGTGTGTGTTTTCATGTGTGTGCTTTCCATTATATGCATGTGTTTGTGTTTGTATTTTTGTGTGTTAAGAAACATTTTGTTGTAGAGAACGTGTTATATTTTCATTTGACCAATCGATGATATTGGTAATGTTTTATTAATATGCCTTTATTAGTAGCGTATTATTAGTGATATTATTATTGATGTTCATTGTGAGGGAGGGGTTGGGGGTGAGGGAGGGTCGTGGGGTTAGGAGGGCTGTGGAATGAGGGGTGAGGGATGGGGTGGTTTGTGCGGTGAAGGGTGAGGGAGGGTTGTGGAGTGAGGGGTTGAGGGAGGCTTGTGGAGTGAGGGGTTGAGTGAGGGTTGTGGGTTGAGGGGTAATGGAGGGCTATGGACTGAGGGGTGAGGGAGGGTTGTGGAGTGAGGGGTTGAGGGAGGGTTGTGGGGTGGCGGGTGAAGGGAAGGATTAAGGGTTGATGGGAAGAGTTCAGGGGTGATGCGAGGGCGAGGGAAGGGATAAGAGAGGGGAATGGGTGCCGAGTGAGAGCAGAATGGGTTTGGGGGTTGAAGGGTGGTTGATGGTGGGATAGGCAAGGTTGAACAGGAAGACAGACAGGCGAGAGGGCTGCTGGTGAGACAGGCGGACGGGGACAGACAGGCGAGCGGGGTGAGGTTGAGATGGGCAGAGGGGGACGGAGGGATGAAGGGTAGGTTAGGATGGACACCGAAGTGCAGACTGACAGACGAAGGACGTGAGGGGTGAAGAGTTAGACGGGTGGTAAGATTGGCAGGGGGAGGCAGACAGACGTACAGACGGGGAGGTGGGGTGGCGGTGTAAGGGGAGATGGGCGGGACCCGGTATCATGAACAGCTTCCGGTGGGGTTGGTGTCAGTAGAGACTTGGGTCAACCCATGGCTCTCCTTAACCCCACCACCCCGCCTCTGCTCCAACCCCAACCTTATCACCGTATTCTCATCGACCTAGCAAACTTCTTAACACCCATTCCCTAGCTATTTATCCTGTATTTTAAAGTTTCATGATGAGAGCATTAATGTTCCATATGCAGAAATAAACTGCTACAGAAGTGGTGCCAAGGAGCTTTCCAACGTATCGATGGCACGGCCGTATTTTTCTTATAGCAGCCAAGGTTTGGGGCATAATGTATTATTTATTTCAGTCATAGTTCTAAAGACTGAAAACACCGGTGCATCATCTAATACACAGTCTCTAGTTACTGATATCTGATAAACTTAAACTTTCTGAGCATATTATCATTTCCATCTGATATTGCTTGGTATAAATTTTGGCACAAGTTGATTGATGATTGAATGATCTGAGTATGTGAGGATGATGATGATGATGATGATGATAATGATGCAGGAGACTTATTGAGAGCCTTGCCCTACATAGTAATCTGTGGGTCATGCTGACCTGCCCGCACTGACCCCAATTTGCCAGGCAACCAGGGTGAAGGTTTGGGAAGGGCGGGGGGGTGAGGGTTCCTCCTTGGAACCTCCCCCTCCCCGCATCCCTATATCCTGATCCTAACTGCAGGCCAGTCAACACCTGATCACGGTTTATTCAGCTTAGGGGGCTAACTAACTATTCTTTTGCATACTAGAGTTAAATATCATCTTGCATGTAAAAATCCCATTCCCTAACACTGATAACAATCAAGAAAGTTCCAAATAGCCACTAACTGCTAAGCTGTTGAGGCTGGTGATTATTTGAGTGCGGTGAAGACGCCAGGGATACGCAAGAAGGGTGATAAGGTGGACAGGGGCAAACATGGGCGGAAAGGGGGGGGGGTGATGGTGACGGTGAGGGGCGGCTGATGGGGTTGTGTGTGGCACCAGGCTTCAGAACGCTTGTAGTGGTTGCCCTGCGCGCTTGGCATCTACCTTCACTCCATCCCTGCCCAGTCCTAAGATACACAGACAATTACTGTAAGGTCGTAATATGAGAGTGGGTTTGTAGTGCGGCCAAGAGACATTGTGCGATGGGAGCGGCGCGGGTGGCGTCGTTGTGCCTGGCGGTGGCCTGCCTGACGGGGCTGGTGCAGGCCGCCAAGACCAAGAACTTCATCAGGAACAACTTCAGCTCCCAGGATCAGTGAGTTGACTCTTCTGTACAGAAGTATATACGGTGCTGTGGATGTATGTGTGTGTGTGTGTGTGTGTGTGTGTGTGTGTGTGTGTGTGTGTTTTCGCTACAAAAGATTACTTTCTGTAACTTACGCAGTACGGAATAATTTCATAACCACACACGTCTCACTGACTGCCCATTGTTATTCCCTTGGGTACTTTGATGTAACGTATGGTATTTAAGCTGTACTGTGAGTAATAACTGTGTAATAAAATAAGTTGCATGTAAAACTAGTGCAAACATGTTACAGTATTCCGCCATCCTTCACAAATACAATAGTTTGAGGAAAGCAGTTTTTCTTATATTATATCTGTGTATACAAGGCCTGTCATTTATAATTCCATATTTTTGTGATAATTTGAGGATTAATAAATTTCATCTTTACTTACACCAGACTTATCCATGAGTTTCGGGATGTCCCGCTAAAGCGACAAAATCATTGTGTACAGTTTTATTGCTTAAAAGTCACAAGTTTAAAGAAAACAGACGTAATGGCTTACTGATTTAAACAAACGAATACGACGACATAAAGTTTACTAACAAAGTCAAGATCAAAAGTTTAAGTTGACGTTAGGTTAAATTAGAGATACCTCCGGAGTTATCTTAACATCGATTAAACCTTCTTGACTTTAATATGAGTTCATTTTGACTTTTGTCCCCCGCTCGAATCGGATTTTCGGTCGAAAGTCGAAGTAAAGTCAGGTTACATAATTTGATTTTTACCATTAACCCTCGCGAAAACACGACTGTGTTACTACGGCAGGTATTCGAATATTTCCGCATAAGTGCCGTGGAGGTATCTGGTAGAGTGGTTTGAATTCCTGAGATTTTATGAACTATGCAGTGTGTTAGTTTTGTTTTGTTTTGTTATGATGTAACAGAAATATTGTAGTACCATACTGTGTAGCAATGTATGTTAACTACTAGAAATAGATAGCTTCTCTACACAGAACTTATCTGTGGGCATGCAGAATACCAGAACCGATATGGTGCATTCAGGATAATTTTAATCCGATCAGCTGGAAGTCGCTTTTTTTTTCACACTGTTCTAGCTAACACTAAACGATATTAATCAGCTTAAGAGAGGCGTCCTGCGACTGAAAGGGTTAACCATGAACCCCTAACCCCGAGTTTTAATATATATATCCCAACTATCACTGACGCTGGAGGAGTTAAAAACGATGTTTTATTTATTTATTTATTTATTTATTCCTTTAGGGGATAGAGGACTGTTCTTTCAGAGCCGCCTGGGAAGAACACCTTCTAGTTTATGGGAATAAATTAGTGGATGGCAGGAAACACGGCACAACTCCGTGGGCTTCACGAATTATCTGGAGCCAGTGAGACCAGGTGGTGCGAACAGCGGTGAAGTAACGATGTATGTCAATCAGTTCTTAACAAGAGCGGAAACAACAAAAGAGTACTGGACCTAGGGCGATAATTGGCATCAGTTAAAGTACAAGTAATCTGTGCGAGTATAATATTCTTCCCTAGACGTGCGCTGCGATTTATCTTAATTTCTTGTCGTTGCACAGAATCCAGTCAAGTACAACACAGGTGAGAGTGCCCAATTAAGCAGTTTAGGATTTAGGTCCAGACACGATCAGCAACGTAGAGTGAAGTGGGGATGGTTAGTTGTGCCTTTGGATGCCTCATAGAGATCAAATATTGGGAACTCAGCCACCGAGGTTCAAAGAAACACACCGTTCAACAGACGGAACAGAGTTGAAAAATCTGCATTTTTTGGTGGCATTGTCAGTGTCTTACTTTAGTATCATTGGAATAAAGTAGTCATTTTCGTCAGTACCATTTGGCAATAATTGATTCCACCAGGTCAAAGGATTCAGCTTCGTTTTGTGGTTAGATTATTATCACCATTAATAGTAAACGACGCATCTCTGGCAGAACCAGCATCATAAGAATCACGTCTAAAACTACCAGACAAATTTGTGTTGTTACTACGAAAACCAAGTGTCTGAAGGTAATGTAAGGACAAATTTACTGCTGTTACAGCACTGACGGTCGCGCCGCTCTGTGCTGTGCTCAGCAAAGTACAGGTTTCTGAGTACCAGATAATTGTTTTTAGATGCATAACATAACTAGCACATCCTAGTAGCTGCAGCAGGACCAGGTGATGTATAGGGTCCATAGTTGCGATAGAAAATGTGTGTCAAGCAAATTAAAAAAAAAAAAAAAAAAAAAAAAAAAAAGTTTTCCATAATGGGATGTAAACTTACAGCTTTGATTCATTAAAATAATTTTCATATTTCAAAAATAATATTTAGTATGGGATTATCGGGTACTTCAGAATATTTCAGCAATGCTTTTCATAGGGCGGTTATGTCTAACCTTTATCCCTATACCCTCACTCCCTCTTTACTGATGGCCGCGAGGAGACCCATATAGTATCTGTACAAGAGTTATGTTAAAGTTAATTCATTTGATGGATGGGAAGGAAGAGGCTAACACTCGGTAGGATAGAGCGGAAAAAGTTGGGAAATGTCTTGTCCTGAAGTGAATTAGTACATGATGATGATGATGATGATGATGATGATGATGCTCTAAAATTTAGTTGTAGGGTCAAACAGAGCTCTAGATTTTTCGCATTCTTTCAGTGTGTCTGCAACTCTGAACTGAGATTTAACAGCCTGTTCCCTCAGGCCTAGTATACGTCCCACACCTTCGCCAGTCACTACTTCGGCGCTAATTCCCACAGTCCATATTAAATACTAGCTATTGCTGTCTCATTCAGGACTGATGTGAAGGTATTAACGGAGATGTCTTTATGACGTGTTAGGAAATCATTTGGAAGATCGGTAAAGTCTGTTCAAGTAAGCAGACTGTTTCCTGCCACACTCTAGGTTCAAACTCGCGTCCTTGTGCAAATCAGATAACTTCTCTAACCACATGTTAACCTCTGTGATGTTGATACATTCCAGTGCGTATTGTCGCCAGATAAAGGAGCTCCCTTACACCTCATCTTTACCGATTTACCTCTTTTTAGGGCTGGCTAATATAGCTTTGTACATTATTTATGCTGAGTATGATGATATTAGAATGATTTAAGTAACAGTCGAGGACAGCAAGGTGCAATAAGCAAAATAAACCCCTTAGGAAGAGGTGTAAGGGAGTTTCCGTAACCCACGAGAATACGGACCGTGATGTCAATGCAAGCAGAGTAATGATCCGTTTTCAAGGGACCCACGGAGACGGGGCCACTGCTGTAATAATCTCTGCAGCAGCTGTTCCCGTCCGTTGATGTATGGTATCCAGATCATGTCTTATCAGTGTTAACTTCAAGATAACACCACGATAGCATTGTTAATCACCATCACCATTACTTCACCACCATCATCGCCATCCCACCACCACTCTATAATCATCATTACAGTTACACCATTACCACCACCACTACCCCATGACCGCCATCACCACTACCACCACCACCACCCCATTCACCACTACCTCCACCCCCACCCCCACCATCCCTTCTTGCACAATGCCAGACAGGTGCACTTTGAGACTATCTTGTCGCCTTCCTGTGCGTCTCGGAGGATGCACACCTGCTTGATTGACCTCACCGCCACGTGTCTTACCCCCACACCTGCGCACGCCCACATCCCGCCTCATCCACCTGACGCCTCTCACCCACTAATCCCCTACCTCCCCAACTTTCCTCACCCTCCTGACCCCCCATCCCTCACCCACCCTAAATCCTACTCCCTTACCTGCCTCACCCCCTCCCCTCGCTTCACCCCTTCGCCTGCTTTCACCCCCTCCCCTCCTGTCCCCTCACTCCTTCATCTGTTCTCCCCCTCTCTCACCTCCTCCCCTCCCCTTCACCTCTTCACCTTCCCTCACCCCCTCCCCTCCCCTCACCCCCACACCCCCTCACCTTGTCTGATTCCATATCCTGCCCTACACCTCCTTTGTCTCACCTCGCGTCCTGTCTTGCGCCACCGGTTATCTAGGAGAAGCAACGACTTATGATAAAAGCTTTGAAATAACCACGCTGCTGAAGTTATTTTGGTACCTGCCTGGGGTGTCCCTCTCCTGAACAGGATACAAGCCGATAGCAGTAATAATAATAATAGTAATAGTAGTAGTAATAATGATAATAATAATAATAATAATAATAATAATAATAAAGTATACACATACATACATAATACATGCATACATTCGCGCATACATACATATGTAAGATGCCTGGGACTTAGGATAGACAAATATTTACAGGAGCTTAACTCATGGCACTCATTGTATGCCAAAATGCCTCTTCTTACATATTCTTCATTGTGGCCACACACACACACACACACACACACACACACACACACACACACACACACACACACACACACACACACACACACACACACACACATTATTTCCCCCACCCCACTCCCACCCTGCACTACTAAGCCGTGTGTCCCTATCTACTCTGCCAGGCCTCAACGAACCTTCTTCCCGCCGCAGTCCTTCAACCGACATCGAAGAAACTACAGAGTTGATGATGAGTGAGTGTTTCCTCCGTCACCTGGCTCAGTCACTTAGTGTTTAGTTGATAAAGGTGATAGCAGCTGTACATTTCATTAAATTTATTGGTTCATTCTGCCTCAGTTACAAGAAGTTAGTGGATGTTATACACACACTGGTTGTGTACAAATATCTAAAGATATTTCTCTGTTCACAGTCCTTCGGCATCCTTTGGTAGCTTCCCTGGATTCTCTGCGTCCACTGGCGGGTCTTTCCGTGGTGGTCAGTCTTTCAGGGGACGTAATGCAGGAGGACATAGTTTTATGAGCCGTGGAGGAACTGGATCATTCCCAGGTTTTGGTGGTCCCGACTCCTTCTTGGAGGAAGCCACGACGGTCCCAGGGCAAGCAGATGATTCCCACTCCTTCCAGTTCCCAGGTGGCGCTACCTTTGCCAGTCTGCGTTCAAGTAGCGGTGGCGGCAGCAGAAAAGGTGGCAAAAAAGGTGGCATCTCTGCATCATCAACCTTCAACTTCCCTGACACCTCTGCCGGCTTTGGCAATAGAGATGCCACGTCAGCTTTCAGCTTCGGCGGGTCAGCAGGCTCAGCCTTCCCTGGGTTGTCCAGCCAAGACCTGGGAGGTACAGGTGCTTTTGGTCGGCCACTGGGAGGTGATCTGGGTGAGGGCGGCAACAACGCCTTCAGTGGCACTGCTGACTTTGGCTCTCCTGGTGTGTTCTCTGTGAGTGGAGGAGCAGGCAGTAACCCTCTCTTTGGCTCTGGCTCAAGTTCCTACTTTACTGGGGGAGTGAGTGGTGCAGTACCTAGCAGTAGCAGTAGCAGCAGCAGCAGCAGCAGCGGCGGCGGCGGCAGCGGTAGTAGCGGCAGCGGCAACAACGATCTATTCAGCTCCTTCCTCACCTTCCCTGGCGCCAATAACAACAACAACAACGACCCCTTCTCGTCGTCAGGCATCAGCTTCCCCAATCATGGCGCGTTTCCGGGAGGCTCATCCAGTTTCTTTCCTGCCCCTGGCACCGGAGAAGCCGGCAGCTCCCAGTTCACTCAGTCCGGCAGCTTCCCTCTTCCAGAAAGTGTGAACGGCGCCTTCCCCTACCCTCTCCCGCCAGAGCTGCAGAGTCTTTTGGGGGAGTTCGCCACGGCATCCACCAAGTGAGTCATTCTTCTCACTCAGCGATTTCTCTGCCCTTTTGTAGTCGAATTTATGTTTTTTCTTACATTATAACCTTTTATTTAATTCACCATTCACGCCGTTCTTTCCCATATTAATGAAAAACACTTCAGTTCCAAAATTTTTCTTCTTCCTAAGCAATTACCATCTACACACAACCACTTCCACGTTCACTGGCCCTGCTGTTCTTTTACAGATTGTGAAAAAAACTCCAGTTTCGGAAAATTTATAAACAGTTACCACCTACACACACACTTCCCCTCTGCCAACCTATAGTTCATTCATTTAAATAATTGTAGATTTTCGTCCTTTCATCATTTTATTTTCTGTAACTCAGTGGCTGAATAAAACAGTAGCACGTCTCTACATCTTTTTACATAGGACTTCCTCGTGACTTTCACCATTTTCTGTTGTTAATCTCTCGTTACAGCTCAGCATTCAAGGTGGAGAGATGGCTGTGTTATGCCCAGTTAAAATGAACAGATTATATTCCCCTCTCTGTCCCCAGGCCTCCACTTCGAGAGACTGGCGAGGAGGACCGCGATAAGGTGTTCAGTGGGGGCGCCGAGGATGAAGGTGAGGGGGACGCTGCACATAGTATTATGGCGCGCAATCTGCAGGTGGTAAGAAGTAAGTGGTTCCTCTCTCTCTCTCTCTCTCTCTCTCTGTCTTGTCTCTCTCTCTCTCTCTCTCTCTCTGTCTCTGTCTGTTTCTGTCTCTGTCTCTGTCTGTTTCTGTCTCTGTCTCTGTCTGTTTCTGTCTCTGTCTCTGTCTGTCTGTCTCTCTCTCTCTCTCTCTCTCTCTCTCTCTCTCTCTCTCTCTCTCTCTCCATCGGGGAGTGAAAGCGGCGGGGATGGGCGGTAAAAGGAAGTATAATCTCACACAGCCCAGGTTATAAATAATATATCAGAGTATGCCAGCTTCTCTGCTCAGAATATCAAGATGACACCGACCGTAGATTGAGGTGAGACAAAGGGATTTTTACGTCCGCCAAGGAGGTTAAGTGTTTTGCCTCGGTTTGTCTGTCTTTTAACAACAGTGTGGAAGAACTTCGGATGGAATTGCACTAAATTTATAATACTGATTGGCGACCATCAGAGGAATAATTTATCATATTTTCGATGCAAAACATTAAGGTCAAGATCAGACCCACAAAAAATTAAAATCTGCTAGATGGACTTGCACCAGATTTGTAATGGTGACTGAAGACCATCAGAGGAAAAAATTATTAAACTTTGGGCGAAATGGGTCAAAGGTCAAGGTCATCATCGTGAAGAAAATGGATACCTATTGGCTGGAATTACACCTAATTTGGAATAATGATCGAGGACCACCAGAGGAAAAAATTACTAATTTTTTGGCGAAGTCAAAAGTCTAAGTTCAAGAAAAACATACGACACTAAATTACGTAAAATACCATGAATAAAGCAAGACATACATAAGATGAAGACCATAATGTCCCTTACAGAAAGCCCTTTCATTTCTTTTATAGTGTTAATGTATTGCAGTGAACTATTGTCAAGACATCAATTTGATGAACTCTCACACCTTGGCGGAGGTATGCACTCTGTGAGTGCTCTTGCTTTGGCTCTGCTTGTTTGTCTGTCTGTCTGTCTGCTAGCAACATTATGCAAAAACTCCCGGATGGAATTCTACCAAAATTGGAATAGTGATAGAGGACCATAAGAGGAACAAGTAATTAAATTCTGAGTGAAAGAGATCAAATATCATGGTCAGTGTCATAAACTTCATGGAAGGGAAATGGCGCCACATTGGTGGATGTATGTGCTTATTAAGTGCACTTGTTTTTCATCATATGATCCTCTGAAAAGATACATGCAGTGTTTTTAATAATACTTGCCCATATATTTTGGACAGAGGCGAAGAAGTACCACCCAGATATTTCCTGTATATCGTAGAAGGCAACAAGGGTGCATCATTTGGAAAATGGAAACGCCTTCCCTCGTACGTGTGTTGGGATAGGAACGTACGGCTGCAGACACATATGCAGCTTATAACAAGACACTGATCAGTTATTGACAGAACCAAGTAATGCAATCCTCGAAAATTCCCGAGCTTTTCAAAGTATTATGAAAACTTGAAAATGGTTCGAAACAGGAAATATCTGTAAGATATTAGTGTCCGTGACGTGTGGAGAGAATTTTCAAGGTAATCCAGGTTCGTGTGCTAAATTTGGCTCTTTTTGGCTTGTTTCAGCAATATGGTGGCAGTTTTTGGAAAAATCATTTAAATTAACACCTGTTGCTTTCACGTAAGCTTTCCAGTGACATGCTTGGGTCCGCTATAGCTTTAATCGTCTCTCAAAGAACGCACGTTAAGTGTTATGAGTGGTTTAGGCGTTCATACACTATTAAATGTCTGAGAGTTTTCAAACGAACGAAACTAGGAAGCGCAGACAGTCAGGTCATGAGAGTTGTTTTTAGATTATCTTAAGAACGCTGTAGTTAATTTGAATATAGCTGCACGTACAAGGTTTAAGATGTAGAACCGAATACATAAATAATGCTCGGTTGTCGCTATCAAAAATATTTTATTACAAGGGGGGCAAACTTAAGATCAAAGACGGCTTTATGTCAGGACCTTCCGGTGGCAAAGCAAGAAAGGATGCCTGAAGGGATTGGTAGTCTCTTGAAAAGCAAGAAGTGACTCAGAGCTTTAGGCATCACAGCAGACTCGTGAGGAGGGAAAGACACAGAAGTAATAGTAACACCACTGACTAATAAAGAATATATGTTCCAGTCAGGGAAAGTAAACTGGAGTCTGAAACCAGATAAACACGTTAGCAGATCCTGAGACAACTGTTTGATAGTTCTTTTCCAGATGATGGAAAAACAAATTGTGGTATTTTCAAAGTCTGTTATAATCAAGTATGTGTAAAATCAGCGCAGCTTTATAGACTGACAAACTGCATACCATCAGAGGCTGAACCGAGTGCTGTTTGGATTGTGAAATTTTGAAGGGGAGACTGTAATGTGAATTTTTGGGTTGACAACAGAAGCCTTTTATTGGTATTTTAGTGGAGTGCTGAACTCTTGTCGAGAAGTTAAGGTTTGTAGGAAAAACTGATTCATAAGGATTTCATCAAGGGTGGAGGATCACAAGGAATAAAAGAGTTAGTTGTTGAGGTCGCCAAAATTGCCACATGGATAGAATGCACAGATTTCGCGTGTTCACTGACTATCAGAAATATCAAAATAAAAATGAAACTCAGAACTAATGCAACAAAACAAAGTTATATGCCCAGGAATGCAAATGTAAGAAAATGAAGGAGTCGTTGTAGAGAAGACTTAAGAAAAGGGTATAAATGTTACGGGAAAATAGGAATTCAGGTGACCCAAGAGGTAAAATAGTGCCAAGGAGCCTCACTCTTTGCAGCAATGTTTCCTGGAGCTGTGGTCACTCAAGAAATTATATGGATGATCTGCAATGGGAAAATATATGAAATGATGACGAAGAGTAAAAAAAAAAAAAAAAGGAATCAACTTGATCTCCTTTCTCATTAATGTTGCAAACTTTAGCATCGTCCCTCTATCTGATGTACTTATCGTATGCATATTTTTTGTAAATGCTTGTAGGCCAAGTATGTGTATGTGGTTTTCTATATGCTAAATTGTATTTTCGTACATTTATTTGCTAATTATGTTACATTTATATACTGATATGTGTGTGTTATTTAGCCTAATATGTAGGTATTAACACGTGTACAGTATACTCGTTTGTTATGATGCTTGAGCGCGTGTTTCATGTGCAGCTATGTACACGTGTACGGATCAGTGTTTAGGTCTGCACTGAGTAACGATGCAGTATATATATACATATGTAACCTTAGTAAAAGTCACAATCAGAATCTGCTTCAGCTACCCCCACACTCTGCCCCAGCCAACTCCCTTCTCCCCCTCAACCCTCAGCCTGCACCACCAAGCCTGCCGCCCCTGCCAACGGCCGTACAGACTGCTCTACCTTCGCCGGGTGCCGCGCTGTGTGCTACCCTCGCTACGAGTTCCCAAATGGCGAGCGGCGTCTCTTCCTGGAGTGTGAGGACGGACAGTGGGTGGTGGCCGGCAGCACCTGGAATCAATTACCAGATTGTCAGCGTGAGTACTGCACCATATTTACTGCTCTGGATTCGAATATTGCAAGGGTTCTTAATTAGATCTCAGGGTAAGGAATTCTTCATAGTGGTGTACTTTTCTGAGATTTTTTTTTTTTTTTTTTCATATATATTCCTTGAATGTACAGTCATACAATTGCAAAGTGTTCAGTAGCCGAATACGTGAAGATGAAAGTAAAACCAGTTAATCATATATAATAACATAAGATATAGAAAGATTGTAGGTAAGGCCCCTAATGTTTGTTAGCTGACTATCCAGATTGTGTTTCCTGGATATTGTGACAGTGACCGAGGATAAAGCTGTGCAGTCTGATGAATGGGCTGGCGGGTATTCATGCACTTTAATACACAATCTTCATCACTTTTCCTTATTCTGTTTTCTTTGACGCCAGGACGAGCTTAACTTGCATTTCATTTTTTCTTCTTGTTTTTCTTTTTTTTTTGGGGGGGGTTCTCTGGTCTATACCGCCGATACTACCGATGAATTTTAATTCTGTTTATATTTTGTCTCAGTATTTACTCAGTAGCCTTCGATATGAAAGGAAGCGAGATTGTTCCCTGCACTGATCTTTCACGATACCCACTGTGTCATGAAAAGTTTTTATTTTAGTTTCGGGCAGCACTGAAAACTTAGTAATTTTACCCTTATTGTAGGTAGCTTCTACAATTTTGAGACACTTCTATGGCATTTTTGCTGCTTTATCCCACATGCATTTGTAGAGGGCATCTAAAACAGTGTGTGTGTGTGTGTGTGTGTGTGTGTGTGTGTGTGTGTGTGTGTGTGTTTCCATATAAAGTAGGCTCAAGAATTTCAAAGACCTGAATGATGAGATGCTGGATTTGTGGCCCACCTGACTGGGCAAGGTTGCTCACCATTTCATAGCTCTTGATTATGCCCACCTCAGTTTTAAAATGATATGGTGATCATGATTATGATCATGATGATTCATAAACATGCTAACTAAAAATTTTAGGACATAGTTACTTATCCATAAAATTGCCCAGCGAACTCCTAATGGTAAGTGTACTCGCAAGGGTGAGGACCCCTACTGTCACATCTCATCTAATGTAATCCCATCCTCACCTAATATAATCCCCGTAGCAAATGTAATCCTCCCATAATCTGATGTAGTCCCCTTCATCACGCAATGTAATCCCGCCTACAGCCATCTGCAACCCTGCGTGCCAGAACAATGGCATCTGCTTATCCCCCAATACATGCGAGTGCCCTGACAGCTGGGAAGGCCCCTCCTGTGAGATACCAAAGGCGCCCCAGCCTCGCCAGTGCTCAGCAAAGCCACCCACGCCTGCTAACTCCAGGATCTTCTGTAGCCGAGAGTGAGTTATATATCTGAGAGTGAGTTATAGATCCGAGAATGAGTTATAGACCTGAGAGTTAGTAATAAGGTGGTTCAGTAAATCCTGGTTATGTGTTAGTGGGGTGCCAAAATATCACGACATTTTCCACACATTTGTTGCTGTGAATTAGACTTAGTGAGCATCAGTAAAGCTTCTTATCAGGACTATGCATGGAAATTACTGTGGAATGAACAGTAGAAAGTAAGGAAACAATTTATAACAAAAATAAAGAAAGGCAGTATATAGGGCGAACTTGCTGCACTATAGTATCTGAGAGTAAGAAGACATAGAGAAACCTATCAGTTTTTGACATTAATCTCTAATGGATATGACCGTAATAGAATCTGCCTGACCTACCTGTGTGATTGCTGTAATAGTATGTGGGTTGCAGCCTAATCACATCCCTTAATTATAGGTATTCCATAAATTGTCATCAGTAATTAGGGGCATAATTACATCTATACGCTTCCTTCTTCCGTTGTTCGGGTCTTTCATTTATTTTCACTATTCACCAACTGTCACAGCTCTCTTTACCATCATCATTATCATCATCATCATCATCATCATCGGTAATTGTGATACCCGCTGCAGTGAGTGTATGGCGAGGTGTCACGAGGGCTACCACTTTGAGCTGGGCACGTCACGCATGAGCTTCGAGTGTGTGGATGGCCAGTGGGTCACCAAGCAGGCCAGGTGGGCGGGACAGACGCTCGACTGTGAGCGTGAGTATACCACGCCTGTTAACATTTGTGCTAAACTTTTTTTTTTTTTTTTTTTTTTTCCTGAGTAGTAAGAGCAGAATTTCCCCAGTGATTTTTTTTTTTTTTAATGACTGGGCTAGTTTTAACCGACAAAAAAGTATTTTCCTCACATAATGAAGATTTAATTTGCAAGAAGATTAAAGAAACCTTAATAGATTCTGCATTGCCCTCTCCTTGTTCTTCCTGGAGTCTGGGAGTTAGTGTCAGGGGTATCACAATAACTTTTGCTCTGCAAAGTGTGATCGCTATGCATTGAAACTCCACTTTTAACCTTTGTGTAGGTGTCCTGGCAGACTTCTTGAACAGTACTATCATTCCACAGATGTGATGAGATTCGCAGGTAACAGGACGTTGTTTCATAAACAGACTTACGACCTATTTCCCATCATGACTGAAATTGGCCTTTCGAGGAGGGACTAGGAAAAAAACGTGCAGAACCTTCCCATATTTTTCCTCTTCCTGCAGAATTATTTATCTGAGTCTGTTTGTAGCTTGCACACCAAAAAGAGCCTAGTAGATTCGAAACGATTTATAACTACATTACTCGCCAGTCTAGTGCTGTTAAGCATGTATTTTGTTCACAACAAAATGTTCACACGAGAAAAACATGTTGCACACTCAGTAAAGTCGAGGCAAATGCAGGAATTTTCCTGTAGCTTGGTGCAGTTGTTGGTGTTTATTGATGTTTCGAGTTTTGCTGATACCGGCCCATGTTTGTTGATATCTTACTGGGACTCTAGACAATGGTGTTTTTATTCTTTTTCTCAGCCATCTGTGACCCTGCCTGCCAGAACGGAGGCCGCTGCATCGCCCCTGACGTCTGCGAGTGTACACAAGAGTATCGAGGAGAGACATGCCAGTACCGTGAGTAGAATAACAGTGCTTTATACTCCAACACTAACTTTATTTTGCTGTTTGTAGTACGTTATGCTTGTTACATTGTTAGTTTTGTGCTTTGATAATGCGTGCGTCTCTTAAAGTTTTGTATCTTGTTTATACAGTAGTTTTCAGTTTCAGGTTAGCATTCTCTCTCTCTCTCTCTCAGTCTGTCTGTCTGTCTGTCTGTCTGTCTCTCTCTCTCTCTCTCTCTCTCTCTCTCTCTCTCTCTCTCTCTCTCTCTCTCTCGAGTATTGTACCTGTCCCCGGGTCCATTAGCAACCTTGATTCTAAAAAGCTGTCTGTCTTTTTATATCTGTTTATATACTGTATATGTTTATCTGTCTCTCTGTCTATATATAATCTGTCTGTGTTTCTGTCTATCTATCTGCCCATCTGTGTATCTGTTTATCTGTCTGTCTAACCTGCCCTGTATTGTGCTGGCAGCCATCAGCAACTGTGACCCTAAAAAGCTTGGTTTCAACGGCGGGTACAACTGCTCGGGTGAGGGCATGGACTTCGGCTGTGTGCTGTGGTGCCCCGAGGAGGTGGCCTTTGAGTTCCCTGCAGCCGAGCGTTACACCTGTGATTACGCGTCATCCACCTGGTCACCCATGCCCATACCTAACTGTAATTACGGTAAGTACAAAAGAAGAAGCCCGTGTACAGCTGGGGACCGTGATGTAAACTTGACTGTTGTGGGTCGTACTCTAGCAAAAGACTGGGATTTAGCTTACACCTGTGATTACGCCTGCTCAGACTGGTCATCCATGCTTTTATCTGATGTGATTACATAAGTCAAGTGGTGGTGAGGGTCGTGTTGTGGGAGGTCAAGTCGGTGGTATGGCAATTTAGGTACCACTGCCCATGAAGTTGGACGGAGGTCATGTATTCACCCATGTCTGTCGGTATAATTGTCAGTTTATGAACAAGATACCGTATCTAAAAAAAGTTGTTATCGGATTTCAATGAAATCTGGTGGAAAGGTGGACAGTGGGTTATGGACCATTCCTATTCTTGTGGAATTGTGCCCTGTAGCTAGGCCGGTATGGGCGTGGGATGTTTTAGATCAAAACTTTCTCCAAACCAGACAACAACAACAACAGCATTAATGACAAAGTGTTATAATGCGCCACCTTTGTCTGTATGTTGTCTCACGGCATAGGGAATGGTGGTATTATTCACACTGTTTCCAGAAATCTTTCCTAAGCTGCATATCATCTGAGAGAGAGAGTGAGAGAGAGAGAGAGAGAGAGAGAGAGAGAACCTAACCATACCTCGCCTCTGCTCTGACACGTACAGATGCTCTGTTTGACCTGGACTCCCTTGGCTCGTCCCTCCCCGTCATAGTAGAAGAGGAGTCCAGCCACATCAACACCTCCTCCTCCAGCCATGCCGTCGTCACCAAGCTGCCAGGGTCCTGCTTCACATGGTCTGGTGCTCATTATATGACTTTTGATGGAAAAATGTACAGGTGAGTGAAAATGTATGGATGAATGGAAGAGTACGGATGGGTGAAAAAGTGCGGGTAAGTGAAAATGTATGGATGTGGAAATATATGGGTGGGTGAAAAATTACTGACGAGTGAAAAAGTACTGGCGAGTGAAAATTCACAGGTGAGTGAAAATGTGGCCTACAGATGTGGAAATGTTCGGGTGAGAGAAAACGTACGAGTAAGTGAAAAGGTATGAGTGAGAACCAGTGAACGATTGAGCAGTACAGGAAGTGATCCAGCTTCCTTACATTCACAAAAACGTGGTCACATAGTAACATTTTTGCACAATATTCATGTCGAGCACATTTCCAGAGATTCGGCAGTCTCAAGACAATCATGTTGATCTGAACTAACTGCATTTAGGCAAGATTTTTGGGTCAGGTACTGCTAATCAATATAATATAACCATATTGTCATACATTAAAACAGTTTTTAAAAATCAGGGTAATAGAACCATTTGGATATTGGCTGGACGAGTTCTGTTTACGAAAACATAGGTTCCTGCCACAGCTCAGGTAATACAATGACCAAATTTGTCCATCCCAACCACAGTGCAGTATAATTCCAAGGATGGTGCCAAGTGACATGCTAACCTGAACCTGGGGGATGCGGAGTAAAGAAAGGATGAAGGGCATTGGAGAACTCCATAATTTCCCATTTGCGTGGGAACTGGGCCAGAACAGGACAGTCTCAAGCTGACCTAAAACGGTCCTGACTGGACTCAGTAGAGAACTTGTCTGTCTCTCGTCCTTATGCAGAGAGGCGTTAATTACTAATCAGCTTTGAATGAAAGTGGCCTGCCGCATTCTTCACCCTTAAGACTGTCGACAGTTATAGCTCTGCAACGTGTGAAATTTGGCCCTGTGTTGATCTAACATGTGCCCAGAATTCCCTCTTCTATAATTTTGCAAAGTTATGCTCTTTCTTCCCGGGACACCCTGTGTATATATGTCTGTGTGTCACAGTCTGTCAATTCTATACCCTGACGATCACAATAACCTGCTGTGTCTGTGCCATTGCCAACAGTTTTGAGAGCTCGTGCCCACACACGCTGCTGCAGGACTCCACCCACGGCACCTTCAGCATCAACCTGAGGCCTGACCCTGACAGCTGCCCTCACCCCGATGCCCAGTGCCCCAGGGAGGTGCAGCTCTTCCTCGAGGATGATGAGTACCTCCTGCATGCCTCAGGTAGTACCCTACCCTACCCTACCCTACCCTACACTTTTATAAATGTGGAATGGTGCGGCCATGGCATCTCTGTTTTACTCTGCTTAAAAATTATGGATACTATAATGTAAAAAATTGCCTTTTTAGTAATACCGTGTACGATACGATTGTTCCTTCTGTACCTGATTAACCAATAGACTTTCTGTTTTTCTATTTAAAAATTATGCAGCTGATTCACTGTCATCGTTGTGACAGTGAGGTTAAATCCAGTTACATTTTATATCATAATATGATATAAAATGTTGACTGAGATAAAATGTTGACATAGCATGGCATAATGAGGATAAATCCAGTTGTTATTATGCTTTTATCATTATGATATATAATGTTGACATTGCACGTCTCCCACTGTAACAGAGGGCCCTGGAGGAGTGAGCCTGGAGTACCGCGAAACCAGCCTTGCCATCCCTGGCCAGATGAACGGCGTGGTGTGGGAGAGGGTGGCACACTTCGTTGTACTCAGGGTGGCTGGTCTTGGTCTCTCCCTCAAGTGGGATATGGAGGTGGGTTCTGCAGGTGTAAGTGGGTGGGTGATGGTGCAATGGAAGGATGGGGATGGGTGCAGTGGTAGGTGGGTGTGTGATGGTGCAGTGGGGGGATGGGGGGTGGATGCAGTGGTACTGTAAGTGGGTGGGTGATGGTGCAGTGGTAGATGGGTGGGTGATGGTGCAGTGGTAGATGGGTGGGTGATGGTACAGTGGAGGCATGGGGTGGACGCAGTGGTAGGTCATGAAGAGTAAATTGCATTGAGGAAGTGTATAAAGTGGTTGGGTTTAGTGGAATGCGTTTGTGGCATATAAGTATTGAGTGTTGTGAGAAGGGCTGAGACGTGAGTAACTGCGAGAGGCAAGTTGATCTAGTAGGAGGCGTTCGAAGCTGATGGGAAGAGGTGAGATGTAAGAATCCATTGAGGAGGTGGTGTGATGTAAGTATGATACGTAGGAGGCGAGGGAGGCTCCAGAACAGAAATGATTGAATGCAAGATAAGTATAGGTTGGAGCTCGGGCATATAACAAATTGACAACGTGTTTAGAGTCAGGAAGGCACGTTATATAGTGAAACCATGTTGATTGCTCTAGTTAGTAAAGATTAAAATTTGTACGGCAATGAAATATTATACCCTTCACCTACAGGACATCGTTTTTATTTAATTTTGCTACCTTCAGACGATTCTATTAGACTACTTTTTGAACAGGACCGGCTAGATGTAGCATTCATTTACATCTTCGCTAATAGAGGCCTCTTTTAAATTTAAGAAAAATGTCTGAGAGTAGCGAGAACAAAATAAAAGAATACTTCATGGAACTGAAGGTGTTAAACAAAGGCATGGCGATATTCCGTGTCCACAGAGCCTGGTGGTGGTGGAGGTGAGTGAGGCACTGTGGAACCGTACGAGTGGGCTGTGTGGGCAGCGGGACGGCCATGCAGACAACGACTGGAGCCTGGCTGACGGAACAACAGAGGCAAGCTTGACGGCCTTCCTCCAGGCCTGGCAAGCCACCACTGTTGGAGGTATGTATATGCGGCACATCATTAATCACTGCTTCCAAGCCTACTGTACACTCTCTACTCCTATACATTACCTACACTCTCTACTCCCATACCTACATACCCTACTCCCATACCTAGATTCTCTGCCGCTATACCTGCACTCATTACTTCCATATCTACATTCTCTGCTCCTATACCTTCATTCTCTGCTCTCATACTTACGCTTTCTGCTCTCATACCTACACTTTCTACTTCCATACCTACATTCTGTACTCCCATACCTACACCCTCTGCTCCCATACCTACACTCTTTACTCCCATACCTACATTCTCCGTTCCCATACCTGCACTCTCATATATGATCCTGTTTACATCAGGTTAAGAAATTTCTAGCTCCATTTCATGATTTGGTTTTTTGTCACGAACTTTGGTATTCTAATGGATGGTATTTTTATTCTTGTAATAACAACGCAATTTGCAGTAATAAAATGCTTGATGCCATTGTGCTGAGACCTTGCCTGAGTTGAATAAATCGTCTGGTAGCATTAATAATAAATTAATATGGGCGTCATCTGGACCATACCACTCTCTGATGTCCTATTTCTACCACCTGTGCCTTGTATCTGTCCTACCCTCCTCCTAACTCCCCATAATTTCATGATACAGGATGTATTCTTGTTCTGTCTTAACATCATGCTCATTTATTCTAGAACTGTTGTTGAATAAGAGATTTTGTTGTTGTCGAACATTGTAATTATAATCGTTCACAATATGAAGACTGTAATATGTAACCTCTTTGTAGAGTGGAAAATGTCTACCCTAACGTGAATAAAATCGTCGGGAGGTGGCAAAAAAGAGAATTTAGAAAAATCCCCGGGTTTAATGTGTATTTTGTGGTTCCCATAGAACGTTGCCTTGACCAGCCCCGCATCCGCCACCCCTGCAGCCGCTCTACATCCTCCTCAGCCGCCGACACCTTCTGTGCTCAGCTCAAGAACGACCGCAGATTCGCACAGTGTCGCCAGGTGAGCCACTACACCCACAGTACATTAAAATTAAACCATCATCATCATCATCATCGTCCAGATCTCTTTCCCACCAAAGATCTGGTACAGGAAGTATCTTTTAATGACTGTGCTCATCACACTAACAGACAGCGCCGTCCTCGCAACATACAGGATAGAAAAGGTGTAATGTATGGGCCACCCTTTTTACTAGTAAGTGAAGAATAAGTGTATGAATAAATAAATAGATAAATCCTAAGTAAATAAATATATAAACTTAGCCTTGCTTTATTAATCTGAAAGTATTAAGATTATACAAGAAACATGCAAATTAGTGACTGATAAACGTACGTTATAATATGCAGGTGTCATCAGGCAACCCTTCAGCACAGTGGAGTTTTTATTTTTCAGTACTGGAGTTGTTCCGACCGTTAATGATGACAGTATTGATAAACTGAGCTTCAGGTTATGTATCAGTAGCAGAGAATGGGCTACACTGGGTAGTTTTTAAGTTCTTAACTGCAGTGGTTTCTCTCAGGTGATCAAACTCTTCAAGTGGTAGCATGAATAAAATACTCAAGTACACCAGCCACAGCCAAAGGGTTAACCACTTTTGTCCAATGTAATATTGTTTCATTCTTGTCATTGCCAGACAGTTTGATACAGTGAAGAAGAGCACCTTGTTAAATTCTGAAGGTGATGAAGGTTATATCTAATCCATGTAGGTCGAAAAGTCTTCCCTAAGCTGAGTCAAATCCTCTGAAGGCAGCAAGAAACTTGAAAAATGTCATCGAAGTGAAGTGGTCATCTAATTCTTCCTCTTCTTCTTCTTGCCCTCAGGTGATGGATGTGGATTCCTTCGTGAACGCCTGCCGGTGGGACTACTGCCAGTGTGCATCCTCTGGGAGCTCCGAAGCAGAGACCTGTGCCTGCCACACCTTCGCTGCCTTCTTCAGGGAGTGTGCCGGCAGAGGTGTCGAGGTGGCGGGCGGCTGGCGCTCTGAGGACCTTTGTCGTAAGTTACTTAGAGTTTCTTTCTCCATTACGATAGGTACAGGCTGAGTGGTTAACAGTGCTAGCTTTTTTTTTTTATGTGAGGAAGAAGGAACCAAAGGCCGCGAGCCCCCAGTTATTGTTCCTTCTAAGAGAAAAACAAAATACTGTACAAGCTAAGAAGCTGTCGGCCCCGTAGCATTAAGATTTGAATGCTGGTACGGACAGCAGGCACTACTCAGGTGTCCAACCACCCAGTGTAGGTTTGGTACGTAAAATGAGCCACATCGTGATGTGGTATCATGGATAATGCTGTGGTGTTATATCCCAGGATAGTATGTGAAGAACCCACCACAGACTCAAAGGCCTTAAGTTACAGAGACGAGCACTGCGTTTACTCTCCTCATGACGTTTGTCCCCACGTTTACCCCTGTCTGAATATTATTGAAATCTAACGGAGCATAACCAAATTCTGAACTGGTCGTTAGGTGCCTCGGAAGGTTCAGCTTTTCATCAGACTTCAGGAAGATACTCACTGCAGTGAGTTCAGAGGCGATGTCTTTTCTCACTTTCAGGAAATCCAGAAGCGTACGACCACTCTTAGTACAGTACAGTACACTTTAGGTACGCTGTAGAGTTTGAAGTACATTCACTAACTTCTGGGCTCATTACTTATATTTTCCTTTTTAAGGTAGGCTTCGGTAAATAAATGTGTGAATAAATTTTCGGAATGAACATATTTTTTCCATAAGTGACTCTTGCTTTTTTTGTGTCCCCCTGCCCAATGCAAAAGTTAACCATTACACTTCAGAAACTGGAATTTCTGTAAAACAGTCTTAAATTATCTCCGGCAAGATGCATTGATGTGTCAGTATAACACTGCTAACACCATCCCACAGTCCTTAATGAGACAGCCCTATCAGTTATTCAGATTGGATGGTGGTTATAAACACCGAAGTGGTGACATGTGAAGGTATTTGACACCATCTGGTTCATTGAGCCTGCTGGATCGTAGGGAACGGACTTTCTGGTCTATCCCCAGAGTTGAATGTGTTGAAGAAAAATAATAATTTCCGTCTTCCATGCAGAAACTTGTTCAACTCTTAAGCTGTCTTTAACGTCATGTTCCCTTTGCCTACGACCTTCAGAGTTTTAAGAGCAATCTGTCCAGACATTTTGAAGTGAACTTTTATCATTCTGGCATTTTTCTCCAACCTTGGTAGAAACGGCCTACTTAGACTTTCAGTATTTGGTTCCCTTCCTATAATAGGACTCCATCGCTGTAATTCAGTCAGTTGTCACCTCATTTGACCCTGACTTCATTGAGAGCTAGTGGTGCAATGGTCTGCACATTCAGCTCGAGCTTGAAATAGTCTGTGTTCAATTTTTAGGCTGGTGGATTTAGTTTGTCTCACCTTGACCTTGTTGACCTTGCCGTAGTATCACTGGGGACCTAGATGTAAAATGGCTACTGTGGTGTTGCTCAAGGTGAAGGTTGAGGCTTACCTTTAATTACTCTCATACAGTCGATAGGCATTAGTCTAAGCATTCTTCTTCCTTTGACTTGCTGCCTCTGCCCTCCAGCGATGCAATGCGAGACAGGAAAGGTGTACAACCCTTGCATGCCAGCCATCCAACCCCGATGTGGTCAGCCAGCGGAGAGTCAGCAGGCAGAATTTTGTGTGGAGGGGTGCGACTGTCCCCCTGGCCTGGTGCTGCTACATGGCAAGTGTATCAATGCTGCGGACTGTCCTTGCACCTACCGCAACCAGGAGTACGACCCAGGCCAAACCATCCCCAACGACTGCAATTCATGGTACTTATATCTTTCGTCTTTAACCCTTTGGTCTGGTGACGTGACTTTTTTTTTTCTTGACACCTCCGCTTGATTCTACTGAGCTCAGTGTATAGTTTTCAAACGGAGAGGATAGTTTATAGCCTTAAGGAACCCCATCTTTCTTATGCAGAGCCTTCCAAATCAGAATAAAATCGTAGGTGTATGGCAAGAATGAAGTATAATAAGCGTATTCAGACTGAAAAGGTTCAGAGCCATTTAACCTTATCCGCTTGGGAGGCTTTCCAGCATCTTTTTCTTAATTATTTAATATGCATATTACACCTTGATATTGTGTATCTGTATTATGTATGCCTTGATATGTATCAACACAGTTTTTGAATATAGTATACAAGAGAATATTGATGTCATACACAGAAGTAAATTGACGAGAAAGACGAGCAAGGTATCCTAAGCTGACGAAAATACTACCCTTTGTTAACGATGCAGGACGAACCTGAGGCTGCAACTGCTACTGCGACTACTAACCATAACTACCACCAGCGGCAGAATGATTTAAGTCTTGTTGTTGTCCTCCTCAGCACATGCGTTGGCGGTGAGTGGGTGTGCACAGAGACCAAGTGTGGGTCCCGATGTTCCGTGCTGGGCGACCCTCATTACATCACCTTCGACGGCCGCCGCTACGACTTCATGGGCCACTGCTCATATTATCTGGTGCAGGGCGAAGGATACACCGTCGAGGCTGAGAATACACCCTGTGCCGGTGCCATCTCAGAGGTAAGTTCACAGATGCGTAGACGTGATCGTGTTGTTGATTATTTTGTCTAGGGTCGCTCGGATACAGTTTTTCTCCGTCTATCTCGTTCCAGACGCCTTAATCTTGTAAGGAGTGGTCACAAACAAATCGCCTCCACGCCGTCTTGTCCTGTGTCATTTGGCTGCCCTCCCTCCAGTTCACACCATCCCCTTCTCTTGTATATCCTTCTACTCCATCCCATCCTTGGTCTCCCTATCCACCTCACTCACATGCAATCTTCTAATTAGTGTTTCCCATTACCTTATTTCGTTCGGGATCATGCAGAGGTGACCTTATTTTTGTTTACCTTATTCTTTGTGGAGTCGTTCAGGTGATGTATAGACACGGACTCCCAAATATGTGTTGTACTGTGAACTATGCAATAAGGGGATCATCACACAGAGGTCGAATTCAGACTTATTCGTAGACTGGGACCAAAGTTGGAAGAATAACATCCCATTTCACTGGGCCAGGTTTGAGGATTCCGTTTTTCAGCAATATACATAATGTAGGTGTCAGTAAGAAACGGAATGCCTACAACGTGACCTTTACGAAACTGCGTGTTTGTCTTCGAACATTTTCTCCAGGCTACAAGGCTGAACAGATTGCAGCATGATATGTCTGATTCTGACCTCAACATGACGAGAACCTAAACCCTCAGATTGAAACATTCACTTGTACACAATTTGCCAAGGCAGTTTTGGTCGGCTTGAGTAACCAAGGCAAAGAACTCGCTCGGTAAAA
The DNA here is from genome assembly GCF_032717465.1 of Coenobita brevimanus. Lineage (NCBI taxonomy): Eukaryota > Metazoa > Arthropoda > Malacostraca > Decapoda > Coenobitidae > Coenobita > Coenobita brevimanus. Next base: position 48,353,885 of record NC_136979.1, on the reverse strand, counting down.
CACGCTAATTCCCCCTTCCCCCCCAAACCTGTCCGCAGTACCTTAAATTAATGCAGTCTTATTTTTATACCACAGTGTAAAGGTAGTTTCGCCGCACTAAATTTAAAGGAATTTCCATCTAGAATATTTATCCCCTTTATTATCCGGCGATCAATCCCAGCACTCAGAGAAACATAGGAGAGTGAAGTGACAGAGTTACAGGGGATAAATATTCCAGTTTGCCATAAGCTGATACAGTTTCTGTGAGGAGGTACCTAACCACGCAACATTTTCTGTAGCAGCCACGTAACAAAAATGAAACTTTAGAGGTACACCTAACTATTCAGACTGACGAATGATTTTAATTACTACGAAATGGATTTGTATATTCATGCACAGAATCTTATGTTTACCTTAGTTATATTAATGTGTTTGTAATGTGTGGTTTAATGAAATGATGGGTGAAAGATGTTTCATTTAATACTAGTGTGGATTTATATTATGCGAGAACCAGTAGCCAGTCAGTGCGAGTGGGTGAGAATGTAAAGCATCAGTGATTCAGCGTCCATGGTTCTACGTCAGTGCGTCTCTCTCTCTCTCTCTCTCTCTCTCACACACACACACACACACACACACACACACACACACACACACACACACACACACACACACACACGGCCTGGTTGATGGTCACACTCTGGATTCACTCCCACAACCTTGTTTTCCAAGGATCACTCACTGGACCACCACGCATGGCATCCACCAAGTTTTTGTTAGAGTAATAAAATTTTATTTTAGCTGATTCATGCATACATATTACACAATATACACATATGTCACACACACACACACACACACACACACACATACACACACACACACACACACACACACATATATAGATATACTGTATATATATATATATATATATATATATATATATATATATATATATATATATATATATATATATATATAATGTGTGTGTGTGTGTGTGTGTGTTACATTAGACAGGTGAGAAAGTTTGTTTCAGGTTCACCCACAGACTAAGAAATAACTCCCCACATGCCCACTACATATTCGTACGTCACCACTTGGGTAGTAATACCCACCGTCTCTGTTTGTGCTACGCCACCTGTATCATACTATATACTCAGCTGATGTGATGGTATTAGCTGAGGGGTTGTAATGACTCGGCGCTGGAGTATATGGAAAATTCGTGAAAAAAAAAAAAAGTTCATAATGTCAAACTTTTGTCAGCAGCGACCGTGACGCTGGTCAGTACCGTACGTACACACACTGTTTGCCGGCCGTGTCTTATGAGATTCCTCTGTGCCCAGTGTGAAATATAATGTTCTTAAATACAGATATTATATGAAAAGAAATCTTTAGCCGAACAGAGTGAACGGCAAGTGTGTTATGGTTTGTGTGTTTCTGAAGTAAAAATATCCCTCGTAAAGACAGAGATGCTGTCGTCTAGCAATGAGTGACCCACTGATCTAGTTAGCACTCCTCTCTCCTCACATACTTATCACGCCTTACCATTTCCTGCAGTGGAACATACATGTTTCCTTTAGCAAAGGGAAATCGATAGATATACACAATTTTTTGTAAATAAAGTTAACTATGGACAAGAAAATACATATGTGTACATTGTTACACACAATCCATGCTTTATTTTGAAACGGTAATCGTTGCAGTCTTAGTAATTTGCTACCCTGAAACAACATAAGAGGCTGCATTATATACATGATAGCATACCCCACTGTACAGTACATTCAGTATGTGTCGTACTCAACTCTCCATTTCCACATCGGAACAGAATGTGAACCTGGATACGCAGAGCAGCGAGACCAGATAATGTGAGAATTTTCGACTCTCACTATGACAGTATGAACGCCTCACAGTTAACCTAAATCTTGAGTGTAGCCACATGGACCTCAGGGCCTCAAAGTGGTCATTTGAGTATACTCTCAGAGGTAATAAATGCTTGATTGGGTTGGGGAGGAGCGTCGAACACGCTCTTGAGTACGTGTTACGAGGAGAGCGTTCAGTAGGCGCTAGAGTGTATGTTTGGAGGGAAGCGTTGAGGTGGCGCTTGAGTGTTTATCCTTGTAGGCCATATTTTCTAGCTGGCTTTGGAAATTTTATTACGTCTCTTCCTCTGCGATAATTTTTGTACCTCACACTTCAGTAATCCTCGTGTATATTACCGATGCAAACTTTGAAGATATTGGAACGATATGAGTGATATACGAGTGAATTTGAAGATGTAAGAGGCAAAATAAATCATTTAGGAAGAGATGATGTGAAGCCTCATGTGTCTAAAATACAGCATTGTGTTCAGAGGAGGGCGTTGAGTAGGCGCTTGAGTGTGAGGGCGGGCCTGGTGGAGTGGTCAGTAGCGAGACTGATGATAGACTTGCTGCGGGTTTTGAGACGATTCTTCAACGTCCCCCCTCCGCCCCTCACCTCACCCTCTCCCCCTTCTCTCTCCTCTCCGTTTCTCCTCTCTCCTTCCGCGCCTTCCTCTTCCGTCCTTTCTCTTCCTGCATCCTTGTCGCTTGCCTTCCTCCCTCCGCCTATCCCGACTCTATTTTTAAACCTTTCCCTTCCTCTTTCTTGTCCACCTCCCTCTCTCGATTTCCCTTCGTCGAGTCTCTTTTCCGTCTCCTCTTCGTTTCCTTCCTTCCCTCCTTCACCTGTATGCGAGGAGGAGGAAGCACTAGCTGAGGAGAGGTGAGAGGAGGAAGACGATAACTGCGATATGAAGGAGAGGTGAGAGGTAGATGATGCGCGACGTAGGGTGGATGAGAGGGAGAGTGCGGTAGATGAGAAAGAGAGTGCGGCTGAGGCTGAAGCAGAGAGTGAAGGTTTTGTAGCACTCCTGCCTCTCCTCCTGCCCCGCCGGTACACCAGCCACTGCGTCACCACGGCGCCCGTCACCTCGCACACCCACCATGACCTGGGGAGAGGGAGGGGACTCAGGTTAGGTTACATCTGATTAGGTTAGGTTACGTCAAATCGTTAGATAAAATTATAACTCAGGTTACGTTACTGCAAATGTAAGTTAGGTCAGATCATAGCTTAGGTTAAGTTAGGTCAAATTAGGTTAGGCCAGGTTTTAGCATAGGTCAGATAATGTCCAGTTTAGTTAGATCCGACTAGCAGGGGTCAGGTCATAATAGGTTGTTACATAAAAGAGGTTTACATTAAACCAAACTGAGTTAAGTAAGATTAAGTTGATCGTAGGCAAATTATCTGAGGTCAAGTAGTATTAAGTTAGTCTGGGCCATATGTACTTGATTAGGTAAGATTAGCCGAGGTTGCCATACCAGGTTACGTTACGTCAACTTAGTTTAACTGGTATGTCAGATCAGGTTAGGTGGCTAAGTCGAGTTAAACAAAGTTCGGCACAATCAAGTGGGGTCCGGAAGGATTTACACCAGAGGAATTGTTGTGGTTTGTTGCTCACATAATGCCACGCTTGTCCGAATGAGGCTGGTAACCCTTGCCTTTTTAAAAGTCCAGACCCCTACGCTTCTGATAGGTCAAATATAACTGGATGGTGGGATATTTAGGTTCCGTAAGATTAATAGTGTATTAGGCTTGCCTGAGATAACGTGTTTTATTAGCTTAATTTAGGGTTGATCAAGTTGTTTAGAGTTGGGATGGCTCACTCAGGTTAGAATATATTATGTAGGTAATGTAAGGATTTGCTTAGTATGAGTTACCTTGTCCGGTCGGGGTTAGTAAGTTCAGGGTGTTTAAGAATAGTGTGGTTAAAGTAGGGTAATTAAGTTTAAGTATAGTATGGGTCAGCTAAGGTTAGGACAGATCAGTATAAGTTTAATTCCATTATTCAAACATCCTACTGTGTGTGAGAGGTGAGACTGAATTTGATTAACTTTTGCTTTTTAGAGGCCAGAAAAGTATGTTATTTTTTTAGGAATGATGGATAGGATTACAGTTAGCACGGGTACGGATCCAGGAGTATTTTTGAGGTGTGGCCCATGTCACAAAATTAGTGAGCATTTGGCATTCCCTTCGTCTCAGGCAGTTAAGTAAAGTTTGATATTTTAATTTTTAAAAACTATTAAATCATAATAATAAAAAAAAAAACTTTGAACGTGGACCTTAGCCCATTAGTTTGCGAACTATGGACGGGTAATATATTTATGTGGAAGGAAATGATTTAACTTTCATCCACACAAATCTCAGTATGAAAAACCAAAACTGTTGCACAAGCAACAGGGGCAATGCCCCTGGATCTTTACTTGTGACATCCAGCCCTGTTCACTGAAAATTAGCTTCAGGAACAGGTTATTCAGCACGTTAACAAGTTCAGTCCCTTTTTATGTTCTTTCTCCTTATGATTAATTTTTTTTTACTTGGAAGCGATTCTTGGAACTGCAGGAATAAGATTTACTCTTCATCAGGCCTTTCAATAATGTAGATATGTTAAAGGTTAGATAAATTTGACTGACAATAACAAGACAATAATAAACGTCCGAAGCCTTAAAAAAATAATAATAATAAAACCAGGCAGAGCACACGAGTCCTGGCTGCAGCTGCCCACCCGCCCACCACATAACTCAATCCTCTGATATGATCCCTCACCGCAAGCCACATGTCCACTCTCCTGCCTCTCACTCAATGGTGTCGGCTTTCTCCAGGAACCGCACCCTATTTTCACCCGCGTTAATGATAAAGAAAACAGAGATGGAAGCAAGGTGTACTAATTTACATACCGGCACACTTGGCTTAGTTGGAGACTTTCTATCACACTCAATTAAATTCTTGTTCACTTTCCTGTCGGTTGTGGCGATGGAAGTTGTTGCGTGGAATATTGCGGTGTGAAAGCAATATGAACCACACAGCCAAGAAGCTTTGTGTAGGAAGGAAGGATATTGTTTGACGTACGGAGAGGATTGAGATACGAGATACGTAGGAAGCAGAGCATAATGCAGACAGGGGGGGCAGTCGGCGAACGTTTACCTTCACAGTACACCACCATTATATTGTACCATTGAGTGATAACGCATAAATAAGACATGAAGGAGGTGATAAAGGGGAAGTTAATAAATTGTGAGGAAGGAGATTAGGTCGAGGGTGACGATAGTAACATAAAATACTTACCTTGGCTAATACGAAGATTTATTTTTCTCGCTTTAGGCTACTAATGCTTTGAGGAAAAAAAGAAAAGAACTAGGACAGGGTATACCTCTATAGTGAAGGGGTTAAAACTACATCCAGTATGATGAAGGGTTTCTTATTTTATTTTTGTTATTTTATTACTAGGTTACCACCAGACGATTATATGTAGTTTAGAAGAGACCCCTTGTAGGGAAGTGGTTATAATACGTAAACTAAAATTCGTAAGCTTACAAAAATAATACAGACCGAGGACAGCAACAGTACTATGGGAGTGACGAGAATGATAGACACCAAGCACTATAAACCCACCTGACTGTCGGAAGGTAGCCTTTGTCGGCGAGGGTGCTGAGGAACTGGTGTGGTGGTATGGACAGGCGGATGTGGCTAGACTGGCTTTGGGTGTGGCTGGCGTGGGTGTGGGTGTGGGTGTGGGTGTGGGCGGGGATGAGAGCGGACAGAACCCCAGGGGCGGCATACACCTCCACCCCATTGCTCCCTCCGGCTTCCCCTCGCCGTGACACCACCACCACAGTCGTGCCCTGAAACACAAGATTATATTTTAGTTCATCGTTGAATTATTTTTAAGGAATAAAATTTGTTGTGAATAATTGCATAATTTTTTTAATTGGAACAGAAAATTATGGAGGTCTGAGTGAATGATGAATGAATTAATGGATGCATGACAAATTTCACTGAACACTTGTGATTGCATTCTGAGTTATTTGGGAGACTTCATTGCACCATTCCCTTAGCCAGTCATTCAGTCATTACGCGTACTGTGTGTGTGTGTGTGTGTGTGTGTGTGTGTGTGTGTGTGTGTGTGTGTGTGTGTGTGTGTGTGTGTGTGTTTGTGCATAATTCGCTTCGGTAAAGTAAAAGAAGATGAAAAGTTGTAATAAATAATATAAATCGCTGAGGAAGAGTTGCCACGACATCTCCAAACTGACCAGAAGTACAGTATGGCCATAAGTCAGATCGCAACATGCAGAAAATGAGGAAGTGTAGGGCAGTTATGAGAAAAAAAATGTGGATGACAGTGTTGTGCAAAAGTTCCTTAATGCCACATACCTGCAGACGGGGACGTGATGATTATTACTAGAGATTATTTTAAAATATGAGAGAGAGAGAGAGAGAGAGAGAGAGAGAGAGAGAGAGAGAGAGAATTGTGGTTGAGGTGGTGAGGGGAAGAGTTCGGTGTAGCGGTGTGAGCGTGAGATAGTGCGTGCGAGAGAGAGAGAAAAAAAATTGTGCGTGAAAGAGGTTTGGGGTTGAAGGTGAAGGAACAGTAGGTGTGAATCTGTAGAGCGAGCATGAGGGTGTACGAATGAGGGTGTAAGAGAGTGTAAGAGTGAAGGTAAAAGTGTAAGAGAGACGATGAAGGTGTAAAAGCAAGGATGAAGGTGCAGGTGTGAAGGTGTTAGAGTGAGGTGAAGGTATAAGAATGAGAGAGAGGTTGTATTACTAGAGTACAAGTGAGGGGGAATGTGAAAGAGTGAGGGGGGAAGGGAGGGAAGGTGAGTGAATGAGCAAAAGTATACGTTATGTGTGTGTGTGAGGGGGGGGGAGGGAGTAGGGGGTATGAGTGATGTGAGTTGAAGGCTAGAGAGCGAGATGTGCGGTGGTGTGAGAGTGGGGGTGAAGGGCGCGACCCTAGTACTGAAGGATGACACCAACACTGCCGGGGTGAGAGTGAGCTGCGATTGGCACACGTATTCCTCATTATATCATTAACACTGATTATATACCTCACTTATGTATTGTTATAGTTATTGACCAACATTATTATTATTATTATTATTAGTTCATAACAAACATTAGAAGACTTTCTGTTTCTTCATCTTTTTTAAGTACTGCAATAACCTTCATCACTACCATAATGAAGAATTTTCCAAGTGGTATTATATCCGTTCGGCTGAGGACACACACACACACACACACACACACACACACACACACACACACACACACACACACACACACACACACACACACACACACACACACACACACACACACACACACACACACACACACACACACACACACACACACACACACACACACACACACACACACACACACACACACACACACACTTCGGTTTGTAGTACTTTACACGATCTGTGGAGTGTAAATTAGAATCAGCATTCATGGAGAAGTGCAAAGGTATGACAGGTAGAGGTGTAGGACAGGTAAAGGAAGTGCCTGGAGAAAGGACTGACAGTGGATAAAAAAAGTGAGGCTGAGTGGAGGGGTGTGTGGAGAGGAGGGATTGCTGAGATAAAAGAAATTATTAGGCGTCGGATGTAGGTTTATGTAGGAGCCAAGACACTTAACATATTCTGTAATTCTCAAGAAACACAACCTGACAGCACTGATTGGGTACCGACATAATTTTCAGCGTGCAGGCCATCGTGATAGACGGCGAGTGTGAGGAATAAGAGAAGAGTGGGGAAGGGACTAGGGAATGAGTCCTTCAGTTCATACATACAGAAGAAACGAAATTGAAAGTCTGAAAAAAAGTTGTCCCTTCAATGATTAATTAAAAAGAAAATAAAGATCTATCCATTTCGAGATGGTGTGACATATTGAGCTTAAAAGACTTGGATTCATAATCAGGGAGAAGTCAGATTGTTGCCACTGTCCCAGAGCTGACAAATTATGTATTGTACATGAAGGACGAAGATAACCGGTTGACTGCTGGGATGGAGCGTTGGACAAAAAGCGGCTGAGAGTGTGTATAATGAGATGAGTGACCACCGTAGAGGGAATGCAGGCAGGCAGAGAGCAGAAAAACCGTCCAGTGTAATAACGCAAGTAACGAGTGATGCAAATCCGCAGCAAAGAGAAACTAACTGAAGGGGGATCGGTGAAAATAAGAGTTGAGATGAAAAACCTTGAACTCCACCTTGTTCATAGATACTGCATATGGTGAATCTTTCCACATATGGGAGCTGTACGCCACACTAGCGAGAAGAAGCTTCTCGTACAGTCAGCAACAATACTCTGCTATCGAAAGCCTGAAGTCAAGTCTGCAAATCAAACCTCCGGAGAGCTGATTTCACAAAAGTAATAATGTGAACTTTCCAGATAGATCACCAGCGTGGAATATGAGAGTGAGAGATGTTAGAGAATATGAGGGTAAGAGATGTGAGGGAGTAAGGATGAGAGATGTGAGGAGTATGAGGGATGAGAGGTGTGAGGGAGTATGAGGGATGAGAGGTGTGAGGGAGTATGAGGGATGAGAGGTGTGAGGAAGTATGAGGGTGTGAGGTATGGGCTGGAGGGAGAGGGGCGGTCGTGTGGTGCGGGTTGGGATGTCCGTCACACCGTTGGACAGGTACCACACTAGTCCTCCACCTGGCTCACATTTCACCGTGTGTGTGTGTGTGTGTGTGTGTGTGTGTGTTTCAGTCAGGGGAAGCCTCTTACGATGCTTCTCTTAGGGAGGCACCATATGATCCCGCGTCTTTCTAGTACGGTATTTCATTACTTCGTGAAGTGTACTTGACGCTGAGAGTCATATTCTAGTTACCATAGGACGATTTCTAATACCTCATTCTTAACGATTTCCTCTGCACATCGGAGCTTATCGTTGTGCTGTTTATTATTCATAATTCATAAATAAACTGGCAAAGAAGAGGTGCTGAGGAACTTATACATTTAATAGCAACGAGAATACGGATCCCAGTGTGTATGTATGTGCGTATATTGAATGTATGTATGTATGTGGACTGACCTTGTTGGGCGGGGGTCGGTATACGGGCGGCGGGTGTGAGGCAGTGTGTGGGTGTGGGGGTAAGAGGCTGGTGATGATGCCGGGGAGCGAGAGACGGGGTCGGCGGCGGGTGTGCACCTTGAGTGTTCCTGCCCTATCACCCTCACCACCACCACCCACACGCACACCACTGCCACCTCGATGATCGCCCTGAAACACAACAACATATTAATAACACAGCACATAAAGTAACAAATTAATAACACAGCACCTTAATAACACAGCACCATTAATAACAGCATATTAGTGGCACATTAATGACACACCACAATAGTAACACAGCAGCACAAGATGGGAAAGATGATGATGATGATGATGATGATACTGGCAATGATGATGATGATGATGATGATGATGATGATACGGGCAATGATGATGATGATGATGCCTTGCTGTATTTTATTCTTGCCACGGCCATACCTGTTATACTGAGGTTAGGAAATGCCCTCGTAGTGAAGGAGACATTGCATCAGAAGGCGCGAGTGCATAACAATGAAAATGAGGGGGAAGGGGAGGAGCAGGGGAGGTGAGGGAAGGTTATCATAGTGGAGGAAAGGTGACAAGGCCATAGGGGAGAGAGAGAGAGAGAGAGAGAGAGTGTTACCACTTAACAGGCACCCACTACCAACAGATTCATCAAATATTTAACCATTTCTTATATATTAACTCTCTCCCTCCTTATGTACCTTTATCTAAGATTTTTTCTACGGTCGTTGTATAGCTACTGTCGTAAACGGACTTTTTCCTTCTGGAGCTACCAATTTTGGTGTTCTTCAGGGTTCTGGCCTTTCCCCAGCTCTCTTCCTCCTATTCATCACTGACCTTCTAAGCTGTATCTTCAGCCCTATCCGCTCATACGCTGTTGACTCCACCCTTCACTTTTCTACGCACTTCTCACAGCGTTCATCACAACAGTCACTGCAGCCATCGCTGGATGAAACTTTGACACACAAGACTACTAAATTGTCTCGTATTGTTGACAGGGACAAATGATTTTTTTTTTTCTAATGCCCACAAAACTCAGTTCCTCCATCTTTCAACTGGACACAGTCTTCCACGTGACTGTCCCCTTAGTTTCAGTAACGCACAACTCATTTCATTATCTCCTAATATCCTTGTTGTGTTTTTTTCTCCTGATTGAGCTCGGAAAAATCACATTGCCATCACATTACTTCGTTAGCTGAATTGGCTTATTGGATTCTTTAACCCCATTTAGTTGCTGACTTTGTACAGGGGCCTTATTCGCCGCCGTGTGGAGTGCAATTCTTATGTCTGTGTGTGGGGAAGGGGTCTCTTCACATTCAGTACTTACAAACAAGATGGACCCAAAGGCTTTTCATTTCAGCTATCCTCTCACTTATTCCCTTCAGCCTCTCTTTCACTCTCTTCAGCTCTGTCTCTTCGCAGGAATGTTTTATCTGTCTCTTCTGTCTGGAGAATACTGATCACTGTTCTTTTAAGCTCTGTACTCGTCTTCCTGTTCCATTAAGGTGGGCACGCAGCAACCTTCGAGCAGCACGTTCTCACTCCTTGTGTGTCAAGTTTTCTAATGTAAAAATTAAGCGGTATACTGTCACTGATATATGCAACTAGTCATCACAGGAACTGTCTTCCTGGATCTGTCTTTCACGCTGCCTTTGACCTCCAATCTTTAAAATGCAATGTGTCCAGAAATCTCAGAATAACGCAGCGTGATGTTTTTCGGTTTTCTTTGAAACGAAGCGAACAAGATCTACAGGGTCAAAGCCTTGTTTTTTTATAAGAGGGAAAAACCAACGAGAGAGAGAGAGAGTCTTAGTACTGTACCAACCTTAGTGTGTGTATTTGATCTGGGGATGCACGCCGTGAGTGGTGTGAGGGTGGAGGTGGTGGGGTGCAGGAGGTGGTGTACCAGGTCAAGCCGGGTCGCCTCCTGCAGCAGCCGACCCACCATGACCTCCCCCTCGTGTTCCGGGTACAGCATGTCGCCTGAAACATGTACAGTACAAGAAATCATCAGCAGTTGTGTAGGATATAGTCTTGGTGACGCAGGATGATTTTGACCAGCGCAGGGAACGTAGTAGAGAAGCAGATGAGTGAAGTGTTTGTGGTAGTTCAATGAGTGCAGAAATGCTGACTGTGATAGATGATATTGCCATAATGGATTACTGTTATTGATATAAAAAATGAGTAATAATGATAATAATAATAATAATAATAATGATAAAATTATTAGTTTTTACTACTACTACTACAGCTACTACTACTCCTACTGCTAGAATTGCTACTACTGCTTCCTTGTATTAGTGGAATAAAATAAATATATAAATATATAGATAAGTGATGATGATGATGATGCTGTCTTATCATACTAAACAGAAAGGATTATACAACTGAAAGCAGTGGAAATCAAACAGGGGGTAAACTCGATTAAAATAAATATCTTGTCGCATGCTAGAAAGTGAAGAATTATATGATAGGCTGCGTTTAGTCTGTTCACACCCTAATTGAAAGTGAAAGGTTATATCAGAGGTTGCGTTAAGGTTGACAGGAGTTGAGAAAGTTGTAGGAATGTTTTGAGGGATATTATCAGAGTTCACCGACTGCATCACCTCTCACTTGGGAAAGGAGAAAGTTAATAGCAGCGTTATTAAGTGACAATCTAAGAGGCTTATATCTTCCGCCTCGTTAAGGAGCTTGAAGTTGTGTGTGTGTGTGTGTGTGTGTGTGTGTGTGTGTGTGTGTGTGTGTGTGTGTGTGTGTGTGTGTGTGTCGGAATGGAGGACTGTAGGGGGATCAGTTGGGTTGTGTGGTCTTTTTGTTGAGGCCGCTCAGGCTAAGATACGGGGATTTGGGGCTGCAGAGTAATTAGATACTTAGGTCATTAGGTGGACGTTGGACAGATGAATAATAGGACAGCAAGATAGGTAAGAGACGAAAAGAGAGACGTGCATTTGTATTTTCAGTGATGCTTTACTTTTACGAGGGAATAACGTTGGTTACAGGTTTAACAGTACACTCCTGTTCATTTCCCTATTCAGTTAAAAATGGAAGACTGATTTAGGTGTGAATGAGTACAGGTGTAATTGTGGGTATAGGTGCTGGTGCGGGTGTGGTTGTTTGTAAGGAATGTGGGTATAGGTATGAGTGTGTGTATATGGGGATAGAATAGCACTGTTTTGGGATGTGTAAAATAGTGCGTGTGTCCGCAGTGTTGTGTAGGATTATACTCTGTCGATATGAGAGTAGGTGCAGTGCGGGAACAGTTATATCGGTGATGGTATGGATGATGATGTTGGTCACTGGGTAAATATAAATGAAAATGAGGAAGCAGATGAGGACATAGCTGAGTAGAGGTGGTGTACTGTAGGAGTAGGTGTGGATGAGGACGTATGGTACATGAAGTGAAGGTGAGGCTGAGGATTATGAGTGAAGGTAATTGTGAGGGAGTAGACATGAGTAGATGTAAGGGTGTGTGTGAAAGTGAGAGTGGATAATGAAGAGAAAGGGAGTTCGAGGAAATGAGTGGAGGTACAGACGTGTAATTTTTAGTACAGATATTAAGAACGTGTTCGACAGAGTGGATGAAAATGTAGATGTGGGTAAAATTGTTGGTGATATGTAGGTGCAGGTTTGGGCGATTGTGTAAGTGCTTAGGGATGGGTGAAAGTTTAAGCGAAGGTGAGGATGAGATGTGTTTTAGGGTGAGATGTGTATTAGTGTGAGGGTGAGGTGTATAGTAGGCCGAGGTGTGACGGTGAGACAAAAAAGCAGGTAACTATTTGGGTGTATGGTTGGAGAGAATGTGTATGTTTTGTTTTGGGCGAGGACATGAGTGGAGATCTAACTATACGGTTGTTGATGATAGTGGTGTTGATGTTGTTATTACTGATGCTGGGGATGTTGATAGTGCTGATGTTAAGGATGCTGTTAATGTTGTTGTTGTTGGTAATGTTGATTTGGTTGATGTTAATGGTGTTATGTTGATATTGTTGATACTGATGTTGTTGTGGCCAGGGGTGAAGAAGATGGAGGTTAGTGGCACTGCGTATACTAGGGTGACAGTTAAATATACACACCTGTGGCGAGGTAGTGGGCCAGGTAAGGGAACACTCTGCCATCTCGACACCCTCCACGCTCCAACACTGAAACGCAGTAAGGGTTCATTACACTCAGCCCTTCAGTTCGAGGTTTATGATATATAACATGGATTAAACGAAGTATCATCACGACTCACACGGAAGGGGCGAAAGTTAATTGCGGTGTTAATAGTGGGAGTTTAAGAGGCTTCAGAATGTGTCTTCCTCTTCGCTGCGGAACTTGTGTGTGTGTGTGTGTGTGTGTGTGTGTGTGTGTGTGTGTGTGTGCGTGTGTGTGTGTGTTTGTGTGTGTGTGTCTTTGTGTGTCTGTGTGTGTGGAGGGAGGATGAGGGAGAGGAAGTAGAATGGAGGACTGTAGGAGAATCAGAACTGGGCTGTGTGATCATTTTGTGAAGACCGCACTGGAAAACACGCGGAGATATGAGGCTACATAATAACATATAATCAGATGGAATGTGGTGAGATGAATAACAATAAGACCAAGAAATAGACAGAAATGTGTAATGTGTGTTCGTAGATACTATGCCATTGCGATATTATTACGTTGATTATCGGATTACATAACCGAGGACCATTTGGCGGATCTAGATGTGGATATTGGTGTACACTTGTGCACATAAGTAATTCATGGAAAATGCAATCGTAAGGATGGTCCTGTCATTATTCGCTGTGGTATCCACCTGACCTTTCGTATTGTTTCACCTATTGTGGATCAAGTTGAGCTCATTGTGTACCTATGTGACACTTACAGTTCCGTTACAGCCTTGTTGAGGCAGCCACTCACTAGTGAAGATCTCTTAAGACGGTGGTCAATTCAGTATACATATATACATACAGTGCTCGCACACACGCACACACACACAAGCGTAAAAACACAAACAACTAAAGCCAGGCATGAAACACCCATCAAAAGCCCTGTAAGCACACACATACAAGCACTGACAACCGTGGGAAGGAAAGAAAATTAATGCAAGTAAATGTCATTATGTGAATGGAGGTGTGTTTATGCAGAGGAACAGGGAACCAAACACGTGTAGACGTTAGTGATGAGTTGTGTTGTTATGTGCTGTGCAGCATGAGTTGTGATGTGCTGAGTGTAGAGTAGCGTATGATGTAACACCCTCCACCGCCCTCTCACCACCCAGCCTTCCCCTCCCACCATCACCCTCCCTTCCCTTGTTTCTACCCATCCCCCGCTCCCACCACCCTCAACTCCGCTGCGTTCACCCCTCCCCCCTCCCATCACAACCCTCCCTTCCCCTGTCTCCCCACCCACTACCTTCTCTTCCCCTGCCTCCACCCTTTCCCCCCCCCACCCACCACCCACCCACTTTCACCCACCACACCAGTACTGCTCCCGTTACCACTTCTTCTCGTCAGAACGATTACGGTGACGACCACTGATGATACTCTTCTCCATCGCTTGTGAAATAAAGAGCCGTATTCTAGGTCGCCCAGCAGATTCCGTAACATCTCTTTTTTAGCGATTTATTTCCCCTATTAGACCTAAACATTATCTTGAATAATAATTTAATAAACGATGCTGTTGTGGAAGGCAAAGAAAGACATTAATTATACTGAAAATTAAGTAGAGCTATAAACATAGAGTTACTAATATTTGAAGCAACTCTTTTAAAATGCGTTAGACATATAAAAATATAGGAAGAGTCCTTGCGGGAATGATCTTTTTAAAGTTCTTCATTGATATCGTAGAGGTTACTGCAACTATGAAAATTCTTAATGTTCATTGTTACTTGTTAAATGACGTCCTTTCCTATCTTTGTATGTGTGTGTGTGTGTGTGTGTGTGTGTGTGTTAATATGAATGGTTTGAACTGTCATAGTGTATTCTCCTGAATGGGTTGCTTTGTGTGTGTGTGTGTGTGTGTGTGTGTGTGTGTGTGTGTGTGTGTGTGTGTGTGTGTGTGTGTGTGTGCATTTCCCCTTCCACTAAGCCGGATAAAATAGTCTTGTGACAGCAGGATATAATTGAAAGGACCTCCTTGGGCCGGAGGTAAGAAGGGACCAATAACAAACACGAGCAGCAGAGGCGATAACTCTTCTGTTGCAGATTAATAATACTTTAGTGTTGAAAACGAACTCCGGTAATAGCACACACATGCATGTTTCTGTACGCAGGTTTGTAATATTCAAAATGCTGTCTGATGATCCATGTGGTGTTATAAGGTAGTATATCATTCAGTGTTTAGCTTTACGACTAGGTACTACTACTACTACTACTACTACTACTAATTCATAACAATAAGAGAGAGAAGGATCTAGGAAGAGGAGAGGAGAAGGAAGAATAGGGATGAAATGAGAAGAGGTGAAGTAGGTATAGAAATCTACCCTCTTTTAGCAGCATTACCACTATCGCCATCACTGCCCCTATCACCCGTATGGCCACCGACATTACCACTATCACCACCAGACGTCACACTACCCCCACCCCACTCCACCCCACCCTACCACCCCACCCACTGGTTCGGAAAGTGACTGGGAGTTTTCTTGAAGCATATGTTTTTTACCAGTCTCCTTCCCCCCCCCCCATCTCTCTCTCTCTCTCTCTCTCTCTCTCTGTCTCTCTCTCTCTCCATACATTGGTTTGGAATGGGTGGTAGGTGGTGGCGACCATCATCCACTCACTTGATGTAGTGCTGCCTACTTCTTCCTTAGCCTTTATCATTCTTTTTCTGTTCTTTTTCTGTGTCTACCCTCCTCTCTTCCTATTTCTTCCATCTTTTCTGTCACTTCTTATCGCTTTTCTTTCCTTTACAGGTGGCTTTACATTGAGTGACAAGCCAGATGGTTTCTTGTAAGCCAAGAAACCATTTACAACGCTGGGTGGTAACCATAAAACCAAACCATACGTGCTCCCTACGTGTCAGCAAGTGGGTTGGTGGAGGGTTAGTGCTCCTTCCCATAAAACATATAACTCAAAGTCAAATGGCCACCCCTTGCGGGATTATGGTGTCTGGCGGTGGATGGATGGATGGATGGTTTGGAATGATATTAGGGTATAGAATGACATGGTGGTGGGTGTGTTGACGTGTGCGTCTGTATGTGTTGTTGTTGTTGTTGCTTAAGCCCAGTCCGCCTGGCCGAGCAGACCCGTCGACCTCAGATAAGTTACTACCCCTATGGAGTTGTCCCTTAGGATCTTTGCAGTGTTGCTGTTTCTGCGTCTTAGTGTGGCGTTTACTGCACAGTGGTCCATTATGTGTGTTATGGTGTGTGGGACTATTGCTCAAGCTGGGCACATGTCATTTGTAACTCCACCCGAACCGAATCTAAACTGGTAACTGAGGAAGGCTGGGTCATGTCCTGATCTAAGCCTGGCTAGATGTACTCGATCAGATCTGTTTAAGGGTAGGTGGATGTCGGTCGGGGTAAGGGTGGAGGGTTGTAATATAATGTTCTGATCGAGGTGTTGTATTGCCCTGCGCATGAAAGGAGTATGTTGGTGTTTCTTTGTTGCTAGTGTCGGGACGTCAGCTCTTTGTAAGTGTAGTGCATGTGATGTGGATCCATTCTGTGCAAGAATGGCATTAAGCAGATACACCAGTTCGATTAATGCTTGTTGAGTGTAATGGTGTGTTTGTGGCCCAGAATTGCTCTGTGTCTCCGGCAAGAGTAAGGAACGGGGAAATGACTGTCAGAGAGCCATTTCCCTTTGTTTAAAAAACTACGTACAGAGCAGCCGCCCCCACAAGGGAGACGGCGCTACGTCAGGTTGACCGAGATCCTCCTCGCAGGATGTATGGTAGAGTGGGGAGGTTTGGTCCCCAGATCTGAAGTCGTAGTTGGTCCTTTCATTTGGGATGCGCAACACTATCTCTGGTAGATTCCCCTCCAGCGCCTTTTGGCGTCAAAGGCCTCCTTCGCTTTCAGGCCGGCCTGTCCGGCTGCCAGTACAAGGCATATTCAGACGGTTTGATGACAGCCACACAAGATCTGTGCTGTTTTAAGGTCACAGCTCAGCCTTTAACGATAGTCTGGTGTACCTGTAGGGGTTCTGACTGATCCTATAACAGAGGAATCTCATGTACTTATATGTGCAGCTGTTACAGCTTTAAGTACTACAGGTATCCCGATCATGAGAAGGTTACACAGTACAAATTGTCATTCTCCAGCTCACTTACAGATTAATAAAATCATATGGTATTAGGTGGAATAGAGGAAGAGTTGTCTCGATCATGAGAGGACTAAAAGGGAAAGAAAATGGAAAACACCTAGTTAAAAGCAAGTAGAAAAGGGATGTAAGCCGAAATAAACAGTTTAACATTAAATTGGTACGGGAAGAATTCAGAGGGTACTATGACACCAAGGATTACGATTAAATATAAACATTTCATACCAGTAGGAAAGTTCAGTGGAATTGTGAAGGTAAAACTAAGAGTATTAATTATATTTAATTCTGTATCCTTATTTATTTATA